>NC_139513.1:36644599-37165570 GCF_947247035.1 Vipera ursinii | reverse complement strand
TTGCGTAATTCAATGAAGCTATGAGCTATGCCGTGCAGGGCCACCCAAGACGGACAGGTCATAGCAGAGAGTTCTGACAAAACGTGATCCACTGGAGAAGGAAATGGCAACCCACTCCAGTATCTTTGCCATGAAAACCCTATGGACAGTACCAAAAGGCAAAACGATATGATGCGGGAAGATGAGCCCCTCAGGTCGGAAGGCTTCCAATATGCTACTGGGGAAGAGCAGAGGGCTAGTACTAGTAGCACCAGAAAGAATGAAGTGACTGGGCCAAAGCCGAAAGGACGCTCAGCTGTGGATATGTCTGGTGGTGAAAGGAAAGTCCGATGCTGTAAAGATTTTTTCTCCTTAGGAACCTGGAATGTAAGATCCATGAATCAAGGAAAGCTGGACGTGGTCAAACAAGAGATGACAAGACTGAACATCGACATCTTAGGTATCAGCGAACTAAAATGGACAGGAATGGGTGAATTTAATTCAGATGACCATCAGGTATACTACTGCGGGCAAGAATCCCTCAGAAGAAATGGAGTAGCCTTCATAGTCAATAAAAGAGTAGGAAAAGCAATACTGGGATACAATCCTCAAAATGACAGAATGATCTCAGTTCGAATCCAAGGCAAACCATTCAATATCACAGTAGTCCAAGTCTATGCCCCAACCACCGGTGCTGAAGAGGATGAAATTGACCGGTTCTATGAAGCCCTACAGCACCTTATAGAACTAACACCAAAAAATGATGTCCTTATCATCATGGGGGATTGGAATGCTAAAGTAGGAAGCCAAAAGATAACCGGAATAACAGGCAAGTTTGGCCTTGGAGTACAAAATGAAGCAGGGCACAGGTTGATACAATTTTGTCAAGAGAATACGATGGTCATAGCAAACACTCTTTTCCAACAACCCAAGAGACGGCTCTACACATGGACATCACCAGACGGTCAACACAGAAATCAGATTGACTATATGCTCTGCAGCCAAAGATGGAGAAGCTCTATACAGTCAGTAAAAACAAGACCAGGAGCTGACTGTGGCTCAGACCATGAGCTTCTTGTTGCAAAGTTTAGGCTTAAACTGAAGAAAGTAGGGAAAAGCACCAGGCCAGTCAGGTATGAATTAAATCATATCCCCGTTGAATATACAGTAGAGGTGACAAATAGATTTAAGGAATTAGATCTGATAGACAGGGTGCCTGAAGAACTATGGACAGAGGTTCGCAACATTGTACAAGAGGTAGCAACCAAAACCATCCCAAAGAAAAAGAAATGCAAGAAAGCAAAATGGCTGTCTGAGGAAGCTTTGCAAATAGCTGAGGAAAGGAGGGAAGCAAAAGGCAAGGGAGAAAAAGAAAGATACGCCCAATTGAATGCAGAATTCCAGAGAATAGCTAGAAGAGATAAGAATGCCTTCTTAAATGAACAGTGCAAAGAAATAGAAGAAAACAATAGACTAGGGAGGACTAGAGATCTTTTCAAGAAAATTGGAGAGATGAAGGGAACGTTCAATGCAAAAATGGGCATGATAAAGGACCATAATGGCAGGGACCTAACAGAGGCAGAAGAGATTAAGAAGAGATGGCAAAATTACACAGAAGAACTATACAAGAATGAGCTTAACGTCCCTGATAATCACAATGAGGTGGTCACTGACCTCGAGCCAGACATCCTAGAATGTGAAGTGAAGTGGGCCTTAGAAAAGCTGAGCAACAACAAAGCTAGTGGAGGTGACAGTATTCCAGCTGAGCTATTCAAAATCTTAAAAGACGATGCAGTAAAAGTGCTACACTCAATTTGCCAGCAAATTTGGAAAACTCAACAGTGGCCACAGGATTGGAAAAGATCAGTTTACATTCCAATTCCAAAGAAAGGCAGTGCCAAAGAATGTTCAAACTATCGCACCATTGCACTCATTTCTCATGCTAGTAAAGTTATGCTTAAAATCCTACAAGCTAGACTCCAGCAGTATGTGGATCGAGAACTACCAGAAGTACAGGCAGGATTTCGAAGAGGCAGAGGAACTAGAGATCAAATAGCCAACATACGCTGGATCATGGAGAAAGCTAGAGAGTTCCAGAAAAACATCTACTTCTGCTTCATTGACTATGCTAAAGCCTTTCATTGTGTGGATCATAACAAACTGTGGCAAGTTCTTAAAGAGATGGGAGTACCAGAACATCTTATTTGTCTCTTGAGAAACCTATATGCGGGCCAAGAAGCAACAGTGAGAACTGGACACGGAACCACTGATTGGTTCCAAATTGGGAAAGGAGTCCGGCAAGGCTGTATACTGTCGCCTTGCCTATTTAACTTATATGCAGAGCACATCATGAGAAAGGCAGGGCTAGATGAATCAAAAGTTGGAATTAAGATTGCTGGAAGAAATATCAACAACCTAAGATATGCAGATGATACCACTCTAATGGCAGAAAGTGAAGAGGAACTGAAGAGTCTCTTGTTGCGAGTGAAGAAGGAGAGTGCAAAAGTTGGGTTGAAACTAAACATTAAGAAAACCAAGATCATGGCATCCGGCCCTCTCAATTCCTGGCAAATAGATGGGGAAGAAATGGAGGTAGTGACAGATTTTATTTTCCTGGGCTCCAAGATCACTGCAGATGGGGACTGTAGTCAAGAAATTAAAAGACGCTTGCTCCTCGGGAGGAAAGCCATGGCAAATCTAGACAGCACACTAAAAAGCAGAGACATCACCCTGTCAACAAAAGTGCGTATAGTCAAGGCTATGGTCTTCCCAGTTGCAATGTATGGCAGTGAAAGTTGGACCATAAGAAAGGCTGAGCGCAAAAGAATTGAGGCCTTTGAACTATGGTGCTGGAGAAGACTCCTGCGAGTCCCTTGGACTGCAAGGCGATCAAACCGGTCAGTCCTAGAGGAGATCAACCCTGACTGCTCTTTAGAAGGCCAGATCCTGAAGCTAAAACTCAAATACTTTGGCCACCTAATGAGAAGGAAGGACTCACTGGAGAAGAGCCTAATGCTGGGAAAGATTGAGGGCAATAGAAGAAGGGGACGACAGAGAATGAGGTGGCTGGATGGAGTCACTGAAGCAGTAGGCGTGAGCTTAAATGGACTCCAGAAGATGGTAGAGGACAGGAAAGCCTGGAGGAACATTGTCCATAGGGTCGCGATGGGTCGGACACGACTTCGCAACTAACAACAACAAGCTTGTAAGCCGCCCTGAGTCTTCGGAGAAGGGCAGGATATAAATGGAATTAAAACAAATATATAACAAATATAAAACAAATATAAAACAAAATGAAATTCAATGGTGAAAAAAGTAAGGCTCTAGATTTAGGCAAGAAAAACCAAATGCACAGATACAGTATAGGTGGTAACTGTGAGAGGGATCTCAGAGTCCAAGTGGACAATCATTTAAATATGAGCCAGCCGTGTGCTGCAGCTGCCAAAAGAGCCAACACAGTGCTAGGCTGCATTAACAGAGGGATAGAATCAAAATCACATAATGTGTTAATACCACTTTACAATGCTTTGGTAAGGCCACACTTGGAATACTGCATTCAGTTTTGGTCACCAAGATGTAAAAAAGATGTTAAGACTCTAGAAAGAGTACAGAGAATAGAAACAAAGATGATTGGGGGACTGGAGGCTAAAACATATAGGGAACGGTTGCTGGAATTGGGTATGTGTAGTTTAACAAAGAGAAGAGTGAGGGGTGACATGATAGCAGTGTTCCAATATCTCAGGGGCTGCCACAAAGAAGAGGGAGTCAAATTATTCTCCAAAGCACCTGAAGGCAGGACAAGAAGCAATGGATGGAAACTAATCAAAGAGAGAACTAAGGAAAAATTTTCTGACAGTTAGAACAATTAATCAGAGTTGGAAGGGACCTTGGAGGTCTTCTAGTCCAACCCCCTACTCAAGCAGGGGACCCTACACCATTTGAGATAATTGGTTGTCCAATCTCTTCTAAAAAGCCTCCAGTGATGGAGCAACCCACAACATCTGGAAGTAAGCTATTCCACTGATTGATTGTTCTACTGTCAGGAAATTTCTCTTTAGTTCTAGGTTAAACTAAATCAGTGGAACAACCTGCCTCCAGAAGTGGTGAATGCTCCAACACAGAAGTTTTTAAGAAGAGACTGGACAGCCATTTTTCTGAAATGGTATAGGGTTTCCTGCCTGAGCAGGGGGTTGGACTAGATGACCTCCAAGGTGACTTCCAACTTTATTATTATTATTATTATTATTATTATTATTATTATTATTATTATTATTATTATTATTGTTATTGTTGTTGTTGTTGTTGTTGTTGTTGTTGTTGTTATTTTATTATTATTGTGTTCTTGAATGTAAGTGGCAAATAATCACAGTCAACACTTTTAATACATTAAAATGTACATATAGGCAGGCACAACCACAAGCTTTGAAACAAATGTTCCTTTCCTTCACTTCCCAGCATTTTCTCACTAAGACCTCCTGCTATATTTACTTTGTTGCTTAGGAGTTATAAAGACATGCTTAACAAGCAAGATGTCTCCGATGTGAAATTATGAAGGTGTTTTTCTGACAGGTCCACTGGTGCACCATTTCATGATTTTCCCCCCAGCCATTTATGGTAGAATGGTTTCCTATCCAGTGCCTATATAGCAAATGAGGCTGCAGATTTATCACTGGCTCAATCTGGAGCAGGAAAACATTAGAGATAAGTAAACAAACATAATGTCCATTTTTGCCTCTCAAGAGTGTTGGTGGCCTATATTCACCACAGAGCAACCTGGCATTATAGATATGAGGAATGGTTGCTGGAATTGGGTATGTCTAGTTTAATGAAGAGAAGGGCGAGGGGTGACATGATAGCAGTGTTCCTATATCTCAGGGGCTGCCACAAAGAGGAGGGAGTCAAACTATTCTTCAAAGCACCTGGAAGCAGGACAAGAAGCAACGGATGGAAACTAAACAAAGAGAGAAGCAACCTAGAACTAAGGAGAAATTTCCTGACAGTGAGAACAATTAACCTCTGGAACAACCTGCCTCCAGAAGTGGTGAATGCTCCAACACTGGAAGTTTTTAAGAAGAGTCTGGACAACCATTTGTCTGAAATGGTATAGGGTTTCCTACCCAAGCAGAGGGTTGGACTAGAAGACCTCAAAGGTCCCTTCTAACTTTACTACTGGGAGCAGCGGGGCCTGCTCTATATGGCGGGGCTGCACGGTGTGGGCGGCGGAGGCAGTGCGGGCCAGGCAATGCAGAAACCCCCGCCTGCTTTTATGTTTTAATCTTATGATTTTAAAAATATTGTAAGTTGCCCCAAACCTCGCCATGTGGATTTGCTACAAATATTATATAATCGGTAAATAAAGGTAGAACATATGTTAAATATACATCAAATGATAATATGCTTCCCTACAAAGTCAATTCTTGCTCAATGACAGACCAAGGAGTTAACTCGGAAAGGCAAGAGGAAAATCTAGAAGAGGTCTGTGCAACTTGGAGAAGGGAAAGGCCCACACTGATAAATTAAAAATCTTTGTGGTCTGCAAAGGAATGCTGATGGGCTAATCAATGATTTGGTGACTAGAGGAGCATCTACAGTGTTGGAGTTCGTGGTCATGGTAAGCCATGAAGGCACTAGGCAACATGACTTTCAGGGCAGTGGTGGTGATTTTATTACTTTTGTTTTAAAAAAAGGTCTGTGCTCTGTCCAAGGGTGCTTGGTATGCTGCATGTACAGGCCTGGTCTAGAATTTATTTTGGAGCATTCAACTATCTAGAGCAGGCATGTCAAACTCATTTTGTTTGAGGCAACTTCTTATAAAAGAATTGCCATTAATTTGTTTTAATAAAATAATTTAAATCAATTTTTCACTTGATTTCAAATTAAATGAATTATATTGGTTGACAATGAGATTTTTTTTGTACAATTGCCAAATGCAATAAACTGGTTTTAGGTATATGTGTGCACTATTTATTTTAACACCAATACATTTTAACAACATATTCTATTTGTAAATGAATGCAAATGCAAATTATACAATTTTTTGTGCAAAAATAAAACAAAATAACAGATTTAAATGCTGTTATCATTAGTTATCCTTAGATAAAAAATAATTCCATCATCCAAAACTTTGTTATACTGTTGCAGAGATGTTAACATAGGAAATAGATTATTTTGTTATCTAATTTTACCTTTCAAAAGACAGAAGCAGATGAAAAATGTGAGGTTCTTTCCTTTTGACTTTTTTGAATTAGCTGTTTTACATTCTAAAAGTTTAGTTCCTACAGAAGTAATCCTGTAAATAATTTTAATGTCCTCTTCTAGTGCAGGCTCTTTTATGACTCAAGGACTTCAACTCCCAGAATTCGTGAGCCAGCATGATTCATCTTGGAAACCGCTCCCTTTCCCCTCAGCATGGCTGGCTCAGGATTTCTGGGAGTTGAAGTCCACGAGTCATAAAAAAGGGCCAAGATTGCCTATCAATAGGCTTTCAGAGAGAGTTTTGGTTTTTGTTTTTTTTTTGCAAATAAAAGGTGCCGGAATGCCGTTCTGAGCGTTCTATGAGAAAAAAAGCCCTGGTAATAGAACAGAAGCCAAAAGCTCTAGAGATATATTGGCTGGAAGCAGGATAGGTTCAAATAATTTTTAAATTTATGAACAACAATTTTGGAGATACTTCTTTCTTTAATAGGCAACTCTAATGGCAGAGAAATTAATTTTGAAGTGCTTGAATTGGTTAGTAACTAAGATTTGTTAATCTTGAATGTTATTTGGGAAAGTAACATCCTGGTGTTTTTGGGTAAAAGTTACCGTGATTTTGGGGATAAGGGTTACTATTATAGATATAGTTATTCTATTCTATTATTATTTATTATTTTATTTATTTTATTTATTTTAATTCCATTTATATCCCGCCCTTCTCCGAAGACTCAGGGCGGCTTACAAGCTTAGCAGTAGCCTTCATTCTATGTATATGCCTGCTTATTAGGGCTTTCACACACCCCCAAGCGGCATTATTACAAAGTCAGCTTAACTGCCCCCAACAATCTGGGTCCTCATTTTACCTACCTCGGAAGGATGGAAGGCTGAGTCAACCTTGAGCCTGGTGGGATGCGAACCTGCACTAATTGCAGGCAGCTGGTGTTACTTAAGGAGGCATTAGCCCACTGCTCCACCAAGGCTCTATAAATTTATTAAATTTATATGCTGCCCATTTCATGGTTCAATGCAACTCTTACAATTTTTCATATAATAATAAGACAGCTACCTCATGGCTTTCATGCCTATAGGTACCTACTGTAGAAACAGTAGAAGTCAAACAGGTTTTCCAAAGGACATACTGTATTTCTGATTCCACAATGTGTCCCAATTTCAGTCCACCTGGCTGAACATAGAACTTTACAAATAGGACAGATTTACTATGGTGCTTGCTTAATAATACCCTAAATAAGTATATTACAGGTTTTGTTCCCAGAAAGATAAACTAGGTTAGAAGATTAAGTAGTATGTATTTGAGTGTGTTTATGTATATGTATAAATACACCCCTCTACACACATAGATACCTGTACCTATACCAGTATCTAAGCTTCTTCTCTCTCTCCCTCTCCTTCGCCCTCCCCACCTCTGCCTATCACACACACAGACACACACACAGACACACACACACACACACACACACAAAGAGAGAGAGAGAGAGTGACTGATGCAAAGAGATCAACCAAGTCAAAGGGAGACAGAGCTTACTAAGTATATCCTTTGCCTCAAGTTTATAGTATATCTGGCTGTACAATATCCAGCTTTGTACGATTTCTATGATGTTTTGCATCAAATGAGAAGAAACTCAAATAAAAACAATTTATGAAAACTTCAATACCCCTACATCTGTATCCCTTTTAATTTGTACAGAAATCTTAGCTGTGAATACTTCTGCACACCAGGCATTTTTTTTCCTTCAAAATACCTATCATCGACAAATTGAAAAAAAACCCACACACATGAAAGGTGTCTAACTTCAACAACCACAAAATTCCTTCATGTATTTCACAAAGAAGTTTATACGCTAGAATATTTCTTTGAATACTGCCAAATGATATACATTGCGTAATATGAAAGATGGTGTTTTGGGGGAAATGAGGAAAAAGGATGCATAGGAATTGGATTTTAAAGATTTAAGAAGGTCTATTTAGGCTTTTTTCTCTTCAATAAGGGAAATGCTTACAGTAAATTTACTGAGTTGCAATCAATTTGGGTTGTGTATATGTGCAAAAATATCGTGCTTCAGAAGATGCATCTGATCACTTGCTTGTAAAAAAATGTTTTCCCCTTGCATAGGGTATTTTGGCTGTGAAAATGTATTATTCATATCCCATCTTTGTTACTTTTATAAACAATTGAAGGTAGTGAACATATCCAATATTCCTTCTTTCTCCTATTTCTCCAACAACAACAACCCTGTGGGGTGAGTTGGGCTCAGACTGACTGGCTCAAGGTTACCCAGCTGGTTTTCATGACCAAGGTGGGACTAGAAGTCACGATGCCTTAACTTCTAGGCCCGAAGCCTAAAATATCTCCCTTTCATTGCCTTTTTTTCCCATTCAGTTGTCATCTACTGTGACATTCCAGAGCTCATACCGAAATAATAAACTCTCTTAAGCTTTTAAGGTGAATTAAAATTATTAAATGTAATAAAATAAATAAATAAATAAATAAATTTTGATATATATGGATATCTTTAAGGCCCAGATCCAGGTGTCAGAGCCTTTTGTGAATTTTTCTCTGAATTAAAGTTTAAAAATATGTAAAATTGCAATAGTGGCGAATATATGTCGCTCAGGTGTAGGATGAGGGGGAATGTTTGTTCTCCAAGCTTGAGGGTTGGTTTCCAAATGTTTCGTTACCAGGCAAGGTAACATCTTCAGTGGTGTCTAGTGGTGGTAGCACTAAATACCACTGAAGATGTTATCTAGCCTGGTAACAAAACATTCAGAAACCAACCCACATAATAGTCCAAAACTGATGTTTGTCTCTCACAGCACATACATTTTGTAAGTAACAGGTCCTTTCCCCCCCCCCCCAAAGTCCTCTAAAAGTCACCTACAATAACTTTCCAAGCAGCACTTTTAGGTAAATTGTTTCATTTAAGAAATATTTCAAAACAGACCAGAGATCATTTTGTGAATTATACACTCACTATGCTGAGACCCCCTTCATGGATTACTGCCTTCTCGTGGCGAAGGGGCTTGCATAATTCAGTGAAGCTATGAGCTATGCTGTGCAGGGCCACCCAAGACGGAAAGGTCATAGCAGAGAGTTCTGACAAAACGTGATCCACTGGAGAAGGAAATGGCAACCCACTCCGGTATCTTTGCCATGAAAACCCTATGGACAGTACCAAAAGGCAAAACAATATGACGCTGGAAGATGAGCCCCTCAGGTCAGAAGGAGTCCAATATGCTACTGGGGAAGAGCAGAGGGCTAGTACTAGTAGCACCAGAAAGAATGAAGTGACTGGGCCAAAGCTGAAAGGACGCTCAGCTGTGGATGTGTCTGGTGGTGAAAGGAAAGTCCGATGCTGTAAAGATTTTTTCTCCATAGGAACCTGGAATGTAAGATCCATGAATCAAGAAAAGCTGGACGTGGTCAAACAAGAGATGACAAGACTGAACATTGACATCTTAGGTATCAGCGAACTAAAATGGACAGGAATGGGTGAATTTAATTCAGATGACCATCAGGTATACTACTGCGGGCAAGAATTGCTCAGAAGAAATGGAGTAGCCTTCATAGTCAATAAAAGAGTAGGAAAAGCAATACTGGGATATAATCCTCAAAATGACAGAATGATCTCAGTTCGAATCCAAGGCAAACCATTCAATATCACAGTAGTCCAAGTCTATGCCCCAACCACCAGTGCTGGAGGATGAAATTGACCAGTTCTATGAAGAACTATACAAGAATGAGCTTAATGTCCCTGATAATCACAATGAGGTGGTCGCTGACCTCGAACCAGATATCCTAGAATGTGAAGTGAAGCGGGCCTTAGGAAAGCTGAGCAACAACAAAGCTAGTGGAGGTGACAGTATTCCAGCTGAGCTATTCAAAATCTTAAAAGACGATGCAGTAAAAGTGCTACACTCAATTTGTCAGCAAATTTGGAAAACTCAACAGTGGCCACAGGATTGGAAAAGATCAGTTTACATTCCAATTCCAAAGAAAGGCAGTGCCAAAGAATGTTCAAACTACCACACCATTGCACTCATTTCTCATGCTAGTAAAGTTATGCTTAAAATCCTACAAGCTAGACTCCAGCAGTATGTGGATCGAGAACTACCAAAAGTACAGGCAGGATTTCAAAGAGGCAGAAAAACTAGAGATCAAATTGCCAATATACGCTGGATCATGGAGAAAGCTAGAGAGTTCCAGAAAAACATCTACTGTACTTCTGCTTCATTGACTATGCTAAAGCCTTTGATTGTGTGGATCATAACAAACTCTGGCAAGTTCTTAAAGAGATGGGCATACCAGACCATCTTATTTGTCTCTTGAGAAACCTATATGTGTGCCAAGAAGCAACAGTGAGAACTGGACACGGAACCACTGATTGGTTCAAAATTGGGAAAGGAGTCCGGCAAGGCTGTATACTGTTGCCCTGCCTATTTAACTTATATGCAGAGCACATCATGAGAAAGGCAGGGTTAGAGGAATCAAAAGTTGGAATTAAGATTGCCGGAAGAAATATCAGCAACCTAAGATATGCAGATGATACCACTCTAATGGCAGAAAGTGAAGAAGAACTAAAGAGCCTCCTGTTGTGGGTAAAGGAGAGTGCAAAACTTGGGTTGAAACTTAACATTAAGAAAACCAAGATCATGGCATCCGGCCCTCTCATTCCCTGGCAAATAGATGGGGAAGAAATGGAGGTAGTGACAGATTTTATTTTCCTGGGCTCCAAGATCACTGCAGATGGGGACTGCAACCAAGAAATTAAAAGATGCTTGCTCCTCGGGAGGCAAGCAATGGCAAATCTAGACAGCACACTAAAGAGCAGAGACATCACCCTGTCAACAAAAGTGCGTATAGTCAAGGCTATGGTCTTCCCAGTTGCAATGTATGGCAGTGAAAGCTGGACCATAAAGAAGGCTGAGCGCCAAAGAATTAAGGCCTTTGAACTATGGTGCTGGAGAAGACTGCTGCGAGTCCCTTGGACTGCAAGGCGATCAAACTGGTCAGTCCTAGAGGAGATCAACCCTGACTGCTCTTTAGAAGGCCAGATCCTGAAGCTAAAACTCAAATACTTTGGCCACCTAATGAGAAGGAAGGACTCACTGGAGAAGAGCCTAATGCTGGGAAAGATTGAGGGCGATAGAAGAAGGGGACAACAGAGAATGAGGTGGCTGGATGGAGTCACTGAAGCAGTAGGCGTGAGCTTAAATGGACTCCAGAAGATGGTAGAGGACAGGAAGGCCTGGAGGAACATTGTCCATAGGGTCGCAATGAGTCGGATACGACTTCGCAGCTAACAACAACAATGCTGCAACAGTTTCTATTTTAACAGATCATAATAATTTATCTGAAAAGTAATCTATGGGATAGATTTTTTTATATCCCAGTTTTAAGATGTTTGGAGTATTTGAAGTTGTTTTAAATAAAGCTAATTAATGAGTGATTTGTGATCCTCCATTTGTATCAGGAGGAGAATGGAAAGCTAAACTGAAATGAATATAAAATAAGCAAACATGAATATGAACATTAACTTAAATGAATTTGAAGGACAGTCAAGTAAAGATGACTTTAAAGATGAGGAAGTATTATTCTGATCATTGCTGCCATTCTTCCATGATAAATCACATAGAATCCCTCAGTTCAAACATTTGGCATGAATGTGAGCAAATAGCAATTGTGTTCCCTCACTCTGTCCCCATGATTTCACCACTCATTCTAAAGGCTGAAAGGGTGAGATCACAAGGGTTGTTAAAGCACTATTCTTCCCACACAGTGCATTTTGCACAAAGAGCAAAGCATTAGATATTCTTCCTTTTTAGTATGATTGTTATGGTGCCAATCTTTCTAGTATAATGGAATTTGCAGGTTCTGAAGTGGGACAAAGAAAGTGGGAGAGGTTATTCCATCACAGCTTAGATTAAGCATCTTGAATTGTAGCATTGGGAGTCATATCCTTCTTGCAAGGTTTTTAAAGTTCTCTATGAAAGTTGAGATACTGGACTAATGGATCTTTGAGTGGATTGATCAAAACACTTTTTTATAACTAGCCAACTCTTATTGTTATTGTTGTTTTTAAAAAAACACATACCAGAGAACAAAAAGTCCATGTAGCAATTGCAATAACTTAACATATATTATCAGTCCATAGTGCTTTACAGCACTCTTTGAGCAGTTTACAGTGTCAGTATATTACGCCTAGCAATCTGGGTCCTCATTTTACTGACCTCAGAAAGATGAGCCAACCTTGAGCCAGGGAGGATCAAACTCCTGGCAGTGGTCAGAATTAGCCATTCTAACTGTGCCACCATGACTTTATGTAGACACATTGTTTGGCTTAGCTCAAGAATCAATCCAACAAACAGACCAATAGATTTTAACAAGGACAACATGAGCTCATATACATATTCAGATAAATTTAGATCAGCAAGACCAGGATTTTATAAACATAAAAGTTTATTTTAAAAGATATTATATAAAGAGACTTTATATTTAAAGAGGTTCTGTCTGCCCCATTTGGTGCAATCAAATAATAGAATAGCTGAAAAAATATTTTTTCTTGTCTAAAGTGAAATATTAATCTGAATAATTCCTGCCCGTTGCTCTTTCTTTTAGTCTAACACAATCTGTGTATATTAAATAAAACCAAATGATATTTACAACTTGGTGTGTCTCCCACAGACCAGGTGTTATGTTTCTGTTTAAAGCAGAGACCTAAATAAGATGCCAGTGACAAATTCACACTTACCACTCAGGAACAGGCATCCAATACTTATTAGGCATTAAAAATTACTCCAAATTAAGATGTGTGATACAGATGGATCCAGGCAAGCGAGGTGTCTGCCAAATGGTTTTAAAGATCAGAGATTTTGCTCTCATATTGTGGGCTTGCCTAGGTCTCCACTGCCACACTCCTATCTATTTTCCATCTCATGTGGCAATCCCACAGCTGTTGAACCTCATTTCCTTTTGCTTCAGTAACATAGCCATCTGGAAGAATCTTACTGTGTACTTCCACTTAAATAGCTCTTCATCTATTTTCAAATCTCCGCAAGCATCTTCCATCTCACCTACCACCTCTGATTTCTTTCCCCATCTGGCTTTGTGTTTTTCAATGCAAGAGTGGAAATGATTAAAATGAAATACAGCCATGAAATTTCATTAAGTTGGCTTCCCTGGCTGTAACCTCTCAACCCTCTTGCAATCATTCAGCTTGACTGTATGAGAACGTGAAGTATGTAGGGTTGCCTGAACCAACAACACACCAGTGCCCTCCAGAGGCTGACTCCATCTTCACTCTCCTACTTTTCCTACATTCTGATCCAAAGGAGAATGTTAGGACATTCACATGAATATGCCAGAAAGGCTCCTCATAATAGCACAGGTTTAGTCATAATGGCAACACAGATGGACAGAGCTTCCTTAACTTTTCCACTCAAATCTTATTTCTGACAATGGATGAAATTAAGGCACCAAGCTAAGAACCAGGAGACTGTGAGATCTAGTCCAGGGGTCCCCAACCTTGGCAACTTTAAGACCTGTGGACTTCATCTCTCAGAATTCCCCAGCCAGAATGGCTGGCTGGGGAATTCTGAGAGATGAAGTCCACAGGTCTTAAAGTTCACAAGGTTGGGGACCCCGATCTAGTCCCACCTCAGCCATGGTGACTTTGAGCCAGTCACGCTCCCTCTCAGCCGAACCCACCTTACAGAAAAACTAGGAGGAGGAAAGTGTGTTGGATATGTTTCCTGCCTTGAGTTATTTGTAAAAATAATGAAGAAAATAAATAAGTAAATTCATAAGAACTTATTGGATCAAAACAAATGCTCACCCATTCCAACCTTCTGTCTCCACTGAAACAAGTCTGAGGTGTTTGGGAAGCAAGACACAGCATGCATCTTGTAGCAATTGTTCTGCTTGTGTTCTCTACTGATTCATATCAGAGGGAAAGTTGCTTCCAACAATAAAAGTAACAGGTGATCATGGCTACCTGTAGGTACTAGGAGATTTATTGTCAATCCATATTTTCTAGTGTTCCTTTAACACTGTCCAAACTGATGGTTATTACAATTGTCACCATTTGACTGCGTGTTGGGGGAAAACACTTCTTTTTGTAGATCATGAATTTCACAACTCAGGTGCAATAGATGTTCCTAGTTTTTAGTATTATATTAGAGCAGGAACATTTCTCCCTATCGATCTACACTTTCTTCATAGTATTACCATATATCCTGCCGACTTCCCTTATGCCTCCAACATTGTTCTTTTTCTTAACTTGAAAAACTTTAAGGATTTTGTTGTTTTAGTGTCCTTTTCCTATCTGCAATCCCATTAGTGTTGGCATTTATATCCCTTACTTTCAATTCTGGGTTGCATATGACTTAATGCCCTTCCTTTCTGTGTCCTTGTCCTGTTAGAATAGGCAACAAGGCCCTTCTCTACTCTATGACAACACAAAATCCTTGGATTTAGAACCAGTGTCTTTACAGAGACAAATATCTATGCTAGAACGTGCTGGATTATGACAATTTATTTCCCCTTTTCTTGTGTGAGAAGAAGATATGCTATCTAATTATATGCTTTCAGACTATATTCCTAGGCCAAAGTGTGGTTTTGCTACTTAGTAATATATCTCATTCAATGTGGTAGAATGGTACAAAATTGTTGCTTGAAATAGGCTGCCTGAAATATTTACTTCTCACGATTTGCAATTCAGATTTTAGGAAATGAAATAGATATAAAAATTATGTATGATAATGTGTAATTAAAGCAGGCATTGTCTTAGTATTTTCCATCATTTCTTTCATTCTTTCCTTTACCTATTAAATATTATTTTAGTAGAAAGAACCTTTTGAAGAGTGAAGAGAAGTACTTGAAAGACGTCTGTACAATGTTTCACAAAGGAAAAAAATAGAGCCAGTGAAATATTTTGCTTTCCTTCCTTGGCATGAAACAGATAAGCTAAATACTTTCTAGCACAACATTTTTAATAATCTATTCTCAGTTAAGATTTCATGGACCTGCCCACTTCGTTCAACTCAATTTGGAAAGAAAAGATATTATTTCATTAATCAAAACCCAATCCTAAATCCTAATGCATTAATTTTTGAAGATCAGAATGCATTTCATCAGGTTGTTATTATACAGTATATACACACACACTCAGTCATATATACAGAAAAAGAGAATAAAAGAGTTGGAAGGGATTTTGGAGGTCTTCTAGTCTAATCCCCCTGTTCAGGCAGGAAATCTTGTACCATTTCAGACAAATGGTTGCCCAATCTCTTCTTGAAAAACTCCAGTGCTGGAGTACCCACAACTTCTGGAGGCAAGTAGTTCCACTGATTAATTTTTCTCACTATTAGGAAATTTCTCTTTAGTTCTAGATTGCTTCTCTCCTTGATTAGCTTCCATCCATTACTTCTTGTCCTGTCTTCAGGTGCTTTGGAGAATAGGTTGACTCAGTGCTTTTTTTGTAAAAGAAAAAGGTGCTGGAACTCACACGTCATACAACCCACCTTGCCTACTCTACAAGGTTCCATCCAAAAAAAGGTGCCGGAACTCCGTTCTGAGCGTTCTATGAGAAAAAAAGCCCTGGGTTGACTCCCTCTTCTTTGTGGCAGCCCCTTAGATTTTGGAACACTGATATCTTGTCACCATTAGTCCTTCTTTTCATTAAACTAGACATACCCAATTCCTGCAACCATTTGTCATATGTTTCAGACTCCAGTCTTTGTTCTTTGTTCTGTTCTCTGCACTCTTTCTAGAGCAGGGGTGTCAAACTGCTGGCCCGCGGGCCGGAGCATCATGGAGAAATCGTGCCCACCCCATTTTCGGCAATGGGAAAAAGTTCCGATACATCGCACGATGTCACGTGACGTCACGAGTTTGACATGCCTGTTCTAGAGTCTCAGCATCTTTTTTATATCATGGCGACCAAAATTGGATGCAATATTCCAAGTGTGGTCTTAGCAAGGCCCTATGAAATGGTGCTAACACTTCATGTGATCTTGATTCTATACAAACAGATGTTACATGTCATGTTATCTTTTTCAGCACAATGTTGATTAGGACCCTATCCCAAATCAGGAGGCTACTCATAAAAATGTCTGAATTTTTTTTTTGAGGAACAAGGTAGAACAAAAAGTATTTGAGGAACAAGGTAGAACAAGGTCTGCTGTAGAGTACAGACTAATTGTGATAAAATATTATTTCAGTTATAGCTAGGAGGGGATATACTATAAAACAGTTCTGATTAATCAGATTGGAACCAAGAGATAGAATATAAAAATAGGAAAGGCATATGTACTTTATGCATGAGTAAGTTGAATCACAGGACAATTAAAAACTAAGTTAAGAGTTGTTTCTTGACTCCCCCCCATCCATTCTTAGTTTCTATGTACTGTACAAGAAGTAGGTTTTAGGCTTATGTCAGTCAATCCTCCCTTCTCATATTTTCTAGCCATCCTTCCCATCATCTTTGTACAGTTAAATAAGCGCTGGATCCTATGTACATATTTATGAATAGACATTGAACTTTTTTTACAGAAAGGTTAATACATTTCTTCATTGAAAGAAGGTCTTCATAGTTACCTCCTCGTGTATTTAGCACTCTTTGTTTTAGGCAACCAGTTGTATCTAGTCAGGAAATTCTGCAAATTCTAAAAGCTGATACAACTGCTGTTTTAACATGTTTCTGAAACCCAGTTCTAGAAATGATCTTCTAAACAGGCTGAAGTAGAAACTAAAAAAGGTTACCATTTTTTCATTAAGTAATTTCTTATGAATTTGCCTTATGTGATTTTTTTTGGAACCACTGTTTGAACTTGGTGAACGTCTTTTCAGCTTTGAATGTCAAAGTAGCTTCTAGTTTTAAATGGATTTATATGCTTTCTTGTTCTCTAACCAGAGTTGATAGCAGTAACATTTCCTATTTTGGACCTATAGTATTTGTGGACTTGACTCTCAGATTTGAGAGAAGAAATGAAGAAGAGGGGAGTTAGGGAAATGGGTGAGGAAAAATATTGGACTCTACAATCTCACTCAGTAGCACTAAACCTTGTTTTCCTACCTATAATTGTGGACAGACTGAAACATGTAACAAAAGATGTTTGATGGCAAATGAATCAACTATAGTTTTCTCAACCTTAATGATTCTTTGATGTGAAGCCAGATTTCCAGCTCATAAATTAATATACTTAGTCAAATTACAACTAGATACAAATCATTCTTTGTTGAACCTTGGCCTTTCTGAAGATTTAATTTTTGTACATATGTCTGACTTGGACTCTGAATCTGTGTGTGAGATGAAAGAAAGAAATTTTGGCAGTTGGAATTTTATAGTAAATTGACTGCCAGCATCCAGAAATAGCAATAGCAATAGCAATTAGACTTATATATTGCTTTATAGTGCTTTACAGCCCTGTCTAAGCAGTTTAGAGAGTCAGCATATTGTCCCCAATAATATGGCTCCTCATTTTACCAACCTCAGAAGGATGGAAGGCTGAGTAAACTTTGAGCCTGTCAGGATCAAATTCATGGCAGTGAGCAGAGTCAGCCTGCAATACTGCATTCTAACCACTGTGCCACCACAGCTCTTCATGGTAAGAAACTTGGAGAAAAGGATAATCGGTGGACTTCAGATAGTGCCACCCATCCAGAACCAGAGCTACTTAGTTCTGTTTGTTGAGCTGAAGCCATTCAGGCCCCCACAGCCTCCCTCTGTAGTGAGACTGAACCTCCACATTATCATTCAGATGGCCTGGGGTGGAGGTATATAGCTGAATATCATCAAGCTGCTGCTGATACTTAATCTCAAACTGTCAGATGACACCAAACCCTGAGGCAATCCATATAGGAGGGCCTGATTCCTCCCTCTCCCCCCCCCGCGTCAACACTAACTGGAACCAAACCCAAAGGAGGAAGTACTAGACAACACCTAGTACCAGACAACACAAATCCTAGAGGTTGTCTAGAAGAATACCGTGATTGATGGTCCTGACAGCTGCTGACAGTAAAGATGGATGAACCACCCCCATCCAGCTCCTTCCAGAGGTCATCTAAGAGTACAATCAGTGCTGCTTAGTCTCATATCCAGGCCTTAACACTGACTGAAAGGGGACCAGATAATCTGCTTTTTCCAAAATCATCTGAAGCTGCAGGCAACCACCTTCTCTACAACTTTCAGGGAAGGATGGTAACTGGGCAAAAATTATCCAGACTGGTGGCATCTAGTGATGGCCTCTTGAAAAGGGGGTGAATGACATGGATCAATGACAGGGTTTCATTCCATTCTCTCTTCCTTAACAGCGAAAGGAGACAGGACAGCCTAGCACGGCTTACATAGTTGTGCATAACTTTACAGGAGACTGTACTGAAAATGGAACTAGATACTAGATATTAAATAAAGGAAATAAGTCTGAAGTGGTATTTAGCCCTGAGTTTTCTACCAAAGAGATGCGGTGGCTCAGTGGGTTAGGATGCTGAGCTTGTCGATCAGAAGGTCAGCAGTTTGGCAGGTCAAATCCCGAGTGTGGCGTAGCAGAGTGAGCACCTGTTACTCGTCCCAGCTTCTGCCAACCTAGCAGTTCGAAAGCATGTAAAAATGCAAGTAGAAAAATAGGGACCACTGCGGTGGGAATGTAACAGCGTTCTGTGTGCCTTTGGCGTCTAGTCATGCCGGCCACATGACCACAGAGACGTCCTCGGACAAACGCTGGCTCTTCGGCTTTGAAACGGAGATGAACACCAGCCCCTAGAGTTAGAAACGACTAGCATGCATGTGTGGGGGTACCTTTACCTTTACCTTTTACCTTTCTACCAAATCCTGAGAATTTCCAGTAGGTATGGGCATATCTATCTGTATTTCTTCTATCTTTTTACTGACAAGGACAGTTGACAGAAAGGAGACAGATAAATAAAGACGTTGAATTATTTAACATTATAAATAATTAAATTGTTTTACCCAGTTACAAATATTTTATTAACAAACACTTTGCAAGAGGGACAAATGAACAAAAGAAGACTAAGTAAAAACTAGGCAATTGGGAAATGACTACCCTTACCCAGACCCAGCCCCCCCCCCAAGTTTAATATATGCATCCTCTAGAAGGATGGGGGAAAAGAAGGAAAAGAGAAGGTGAGGAATGTGAATGAATGTCAGGGAAATATAAATAAATGAAAGAGACTCAGTGGAGGAAGGGAATGAAAATGTTCAAAAATTATCAGTTGTTCAGAACTGTAATTTAATCAGAAAGGGAAAGTCAAGTCACATAAACTCATTTAAGTTGATAGCTTGTGTGACACCATTGATCCTTCATTCTCCCTTTTCCATCAGTATTAGTGTGTTTGGGGATCTGATGGTGGTTTAATTGTAAGACTAATTTTGTTCTGAAGATTGATCTATTAATACTAAATCCATTTATTCTCCTCTCTCTCTTCTTTCAGATTACTGTTTTTGTAAAAGCTTTCAATTTTCCCCTCTGATTTTAAATGGAGGCCATAGAATGGAAGTTTCTAAACCAAGACAAATGGAATTAACTCAAAATGTAGATAAATTAATATGTTAAGTTATGAAACTCAGGTTATCACACCACAATGTAATTTTCCCCCTTTTGTACTTGGGTCACCATGTTGTGCATAAATATATAAGAAGCAGAGTTTGTGTTGCAAGGTGATGATGTACATTTCATCCCTTGCCCCTGCATTGTCCATATTAATCAATAATATTACAATAATATTTGACAATATTCAACTGAATGCATAGCTGTGTGTGATGCCATCTGTGCTGTCCTGCTCACTCACACAGGTAACTGTAGTTTACTGAGTTTATTAATATTCCCCAGCAATTCCCTTCACCAAAAATCCAGAACTGTTCCAATTAAGTCCAGCCCAAAGCAAACCCATGCTAGTCCACAGAGCAATAGCCAAAGAGTCCACAAGGCACTTGAAAGTTTCTCAATCAAAATAAATCCACCAGGCAAACTTAAATCCACAACACAAGAGAGTTCATGAGGCAAGGAAAGTCCAGAGTTTCCAAGGCATGATCCAAGTCAAGAATGGTTTAATCCAAAGCGAGACAGGAATTACAATGACCAGAAATACACAGGTAGGAAACAAACATGTTGTTCCCAGCATTGCCTCCATCTGTCTGCTGTGCTAAATAGCCAGCTTCTGGTGCAGCCCATCAAGAAGGGCAAAGCTTTTTCCTCACAAGTAATCTGGCTGACCTTCCCTGCTCCTGCCTTTTCTCTGTCATATGTGTTTTTGGATCAGGTGCAGAAGGCAGTTCCTCTTCCTCATCACTTACTGGATGGAGCTGCATGCTTTCCCCATCTGGATTCTCAGGACTGTTCTGCTGCATCTGCACTTTAGGCTTCTCCCTTACAGACAGCTGCTTGGCACCCTCAATCAACCCAACTCTTGATGTGCCAGGAACCGGTCCATCCTTCCCTGAACTGACATCTAGAGAGGTATCTGGGGAAGTGTCCGGGGAGTCATCACACCATCCAATTCAAAGGCAGTTAAAAATTGGGAAGCCTGAATTTTTCCAAACTATTAATTTTGCTGAAATTCTCAATTGTCTTCTGACAAATTTGGCAAACTTTAGCATGAAACTAAGGAAAACTGATTTTTGAGTATATATTTAGAGTGGCCAGGACCTCATGAAATCGCCAAATTTTGAGAGATTTAATGTTTCCTCCCAAATGTTACAGAATTTGAGAATGTTGTCTGGCAGCTTAGACTACTATATATTTATTAGTTTATGTGTCAGTCCAGGAGATGAAGACTATTGATTCTGATATAACTGTTAAAGATTGGAAGTTTGGGATCTCATGTGACATCATGTGACGTATCGGAGCTTTTTTCCCATTGCTGGCAATGGGGTGGGTGCGGTTTCCTCGTGACATGTCCAGCTCATGTGCTGGCAGTTTGATACTCCTGCTAGAGTAATGAAATCCTCAAAGGAACCCCAGAAATACAAACAAAGGTTTCTATTAACCTTTGCAAGCTTTATTAATGACAACTGCTTAAGCATTACACACACACACACACACACACACACACACACCACCTTACTTTCCTACAACCTAGCCAGGTGCTGCATGGGGACTGGGGAAGACAGCAGCACACTGTAAATGCAATCAGACACTGTCCAGCCTTCTTTTTTTATCCTGTGCCTGCCTTATTCCATTATGTATCACCTCAGTTGTCCTTCTGTTGACAGGTTGTGGGTCACTTGTGATTTATTGCATGGCAGTTAACTCTCTTGTTATTGCTTGCTATTCTCAGGTCCTTGCCTACTTTTAGAGTTGATTTCCTTTCCTTTTGGCTTGCTTGCACTTGCATTCTTCTCTAGGGTCAAATGTTTATCAAAATGATGAAAGGTTGATCGTTTTGCTGCATGACATTTAAGTACCTGAAATACATTTATCATATACTTTCCTATTTAGGTAAGGACCATATAGCACTATTTTTGTGTTATATATGTAAACAGTTCAATAATACTTCATCGACAAAGTATATAAACTAAGAAGCCGTCTGACAGGAAAACACGCGGGAACTTTGACAGCTGTCAAAGTTCCCCGCACAGCGCAGGCGCCACCACTGACAGCTCGCAGCTGTCAAACTCCGGACCATGAGGAAGCCTGAGCTGTCAAAGCGTCCACCGCACAGCGCAGGCGCAACCACTGACAGCTCGCGGCTGTCAAAACACCAACCATGCGGAAGCCGGAGCTGTCAAGAGAAGACGGCGCGGATTGGTCCCTGCTTGACACGGCGCCAAAATAAACACCTCTGATTGGTCCTCGCTTCCAGCTGCCGGCTATAAAAGCCGGACAAGTTATTCTATGTTTGCCTTGCTCTTAATAAACCTGTTGTTAACTAGCCTGTCGTCCTGAGTGGTCCTTAGGCTACTTCACTGGCGACGAAGGTGGGATCGCTCCGGAGCTGAAGTCACGGCCGAGGAAGAAAGTTCCCGGCAAGAGCTGTCACGGAAGTTTTAACTTCCATCGGAGCAACCCAGGACCGGACGACATGGCAAACTTCGGCCGTGTGAGGGAATTTGACACCCGCCATCCCGAGAGATGGCAATCACACCTTGGCCAGGTCGAGGGATTCCTCCTCGTCAGTAAAATCACTGACGACAGAGCAAAGGCCGCCGCTCTGCTGTACATCAGCGGACCTCCTGTGTACGATGCAGCCGTCGGGTTGTTCAGCCCGGTGCCCATCACAGAAGTCTCCTACGCGGACCTGGTGGACCAGCTGAACAAGTACTACATGCCGGCTCGTTCAGAACTGTACTGGCGGGTGCAATTCGCCCAAAAGAAACAACGGCCGGACAAGCCCGCCAACGAGTTCATCGCCGGGGTCCGACACGCCGCACGGAACTGCTGTTTCCCCGACCTGGAAGACCGCATCAGAGACCAGGTGGTGATCGGTCTGAGGGACGAGAGGCTACAGAAGAAACTAACTTCCAAACCCGACATGAGCCTGGCAGAGCTGACCAGAGAGATCATGGCTTACGAGCACAGCCACAAGAAGAAGCCGGCAAACACGACCCCGGAGAGCCCCGCGACCGTCTATCAAGAAAGCGCAACCTTCAGCGACAGCGGAGAGTCGGTGGATTTCACAGATGGAGAAGCCCTGCAGCGCAGGATGGAGCGCCGGCAACCGAGGAGAGGCGACCCGTCGGACCGCCGTAGGTCCAGGAACCCCCCTCCGCCGCCACCGCGTTACGAGCAACGAGCCGCCTGTGCCAGCTGCGGGGGCAATCATGCCCGAGGAAGCTGCCGCTTTAGAAACGCGAAATGCCACAATTGCGGGAAGACTGGCCACATCAAGCCGGTGTGCCGCAGCAAGGGCCGGGACAACATCAATGATGTGGAGGCAAATTCCCCAGGTAGGCCGGCTGCCCAGGCCAGCAGAGAAAACCCACCAGGGCCCCTGGTAGAGAAAATTGACAGGGTAAACAGCATAAGCTCCAAGGTTAAGATCTGGGTCAAAATTCAGGGGGTGCCCTGCCACATGGAAGTGGACTCAGGGTCAGCAGTCTCCTTAATTTCGCTAACAACATACCAGGAGATCTGTCAGCAAGGCCAAGAACAAATTCCCTTGAGACAAACCCAGGTACATCTAGCTGATTTCCAGAAAACCCCCATTCCTCTGGAAGGGAGAGCTAAGGTCGTAGTGCAGTACAAGGGGTTCAAGGGTCCCTTAGAGGTTTTAGTTACGCCGGGGAACCGTACTAACTTGATAGGGCTAAACTGGTTCGGCCCACTAGGTA
This sequence comes from Vipera ursinii, assembly GCF_947247035.1. Classification (NCBI taxonomy): domain Eukaryota; kingdom Metazoa; phylum Chordata; class Lepidosauria; order Squamata; family Viperidae; genus Vipera; species Vipera ursinii. The sequence continues at coordinate 37,142,093 of NC_139513.1, read as the reverse complement.
TTGCCTTAACGGGGGTAAATACCATTCAAGCACCCAGCCTGGAAGCCGTTTGCGACAAGTATGCCGACGTCTTCGATGGCACTTTAGGGAAATATACCGGTCCCCCCATTTCCTTGCAGCTAAACCCAGCAATCCAACCAATTAAAATAAGAGCTAGGAGGGTACCCTTTGCCCTTAAAGAAAAAATTGAAAACGAACTAGATCGCCTCATAGGACTTGGGGTGCTTGAGCCAACAGAGGGGGGAACCTGGGAGACCCCTATTGTCACCCCAATCAAACCTAATGGTGAGGTGAGAGTGTGCGCAGACTATAAGGCGACAATCAACCTAGCCCTCAGCCCCCATGCTTACCCGGTGCCAGCGGTAAGGGACGTATTTGCTTCCATCCGCTCTGGCGCCATTTTCGCCAAACTTGATCTCACGCAGGCGTATTTGCAACTGCCTGTCACTGACGACACCGCGGAAGCTCAGACTATTGTCACCCACCGCGGTGCCTTTAAAGTAAAAAGGCTCCAATTCGGCATATCGGCAGCCCCGGGTATCTTCCAGGGTATCATGGAGAAGACCCTGAAGGGAATACCCGGGGTCTGCCCCTATTTCGACGATGTTCTCATCGCCGGGGAAAACGAAGCTAGTCTAGCTGACAGGCTGTCAGCTGTGCTGAGCCGGCTCAGAGAAGCCGGCCTCAAACTTAAGCGTGAAAAGTGCTCTATTGGAGTCACATCTACAGAATTCCTAGGGTACAAAATTGATAGCCAGGGCATTCACCCCACCACTGAAAAACTAAAGGCTATTCAAACCGCACCCAGCCCTAGGAATAAGCAAGAGCTTCAATCCGTTTTAGGACTATTAAACTTTTACCATGCCTTCATCCCCCATAAAGCCACTATTGCGGAACCTCTGCATAGGCTCCTGGACAAGGGCACAGCTTGGTCCTGGACCAAGGAACATGAAAATAGTTTCCAATCGTTAAAAAAGATTATTTGTCACAGCTCAACTATTACCCTTTTCAGAGAAGACACCCCAATATGCATCGCTTGTGATGCCTCTCCCTATGGAATCGGGGCTGTGTTAAGTCACTTATTCAAGGACGGTACACAAAGACCCATAGCATTCTATTCACGCACTCTGACCAAAGCTGAAAGAAACTACGCACAAATAGACAGGGAAGCCCTAGCGATAGTAGCAGGGGTCAAAAAATTTCACGACTACTTGTATGGAAGACCATTTACTATAATTACGGATCACAAACCCCTGTTAGGCATATTCACCTGGAATAAAACTACTCCACAAATTCTCTCTCCGAGAATATTACGATGGTCAACATTCTTAGCAGCCTATTCCTATCAACTAATACATAAGCCAGGTAAAGAATTGGGACACGCTGACTGCCTCAGCAGACTACCCATGCAAAACATAGACTCAGACCCAGCCCCTGCCGGTCAGATTTTAGCAATCTCCCAACTTCCAGAATGCCCCTTGACTGCAAACATTATAGCCAGTAATTCAGCTAAAGATAAAATACTTACCAGAGTCCTCAAATGGGCCACAACAGGGTGGCCAGCTCAAAACCCACAACCCCAATTCCAACCATATTTTAACAGAAAAAATGAGATCTCAACACATAGAGGATGCCTGCTGTGGGGAAATAGGGTCATCATACCAGAGAAAAACATAGACCAAACATTACACATTTTACATGAAGGACACCCAGGCATTGTAAAGATGAAGGCGATGGCTAGAAGTTATGTGTGGTGGCCAGGCATAGATAAACAAATAGAAAAGTATGTGGGTGGGTGTTATACCTGTCAAGCGACCAGGAACGAGCCACCCCAAGCGCCAATCCATAAATGGGAAACTACAAGGAACCCTTGGTCACGTATACATATAGATTTTGCAGGACCTATCCAGGGCCAAAGTTTCTTAATTGTAGTGGACAGCCATTCTAAATGGCTGGAAGTCACTCCCCTTAGAAAAACAACGTCCGAAGCCACTATTCAAGCCTTACGAAAAATATTCGCTACACACGGCCTTCCAGACACCATAGTTTCAGACAACGGACCTCAATTCACCTCTCGTGAATTTCAGATGTTCGCTATGAAGAATTGTATTAGGCTGGTCACGTCGGCGCCATTCCACCCATCGTCGAACGGGATGGCTGAGATTATGGTACGGTCCACAAAAGAAGCTTTGAAAAAATTCATTAAAGGGAACTGGCAGAGGCGTCTCAGCCAGTTCCTCTTGGCACAACACACAACTCCTTGCACAACAACGGGCAAATCACCGGCTGAATTAAGATGGGGGAGGCGGCTAATAACAAGACTCGACAGACTGCACCCTGACACATGTCCAGAAGAAAAAGAGCACCCCCACCCCACCCGCACACTCAACCCTGGTCAATTGATATGGGCACGATCATACACAGATAAAAACAAGTGGGTCCAAGGGACAGTAATAAAACAAACGGGGCCCATCTCATACCTTATAGCCACGCAAGCACATGGCAACATACGCCGCCATATTGACCAGCTCAGACCCAGACAACCACCACACAATTCTGAGCACCCAGACAATACCGGGATACAACTCCCACCGGAAATGCTGCCTATCCCAAACCAGGAAGAGGAACAGCAAAACGAACAACCAGAACCAGACCAGCCTCCACCCCTTCGCCGCTCAAACAGGAATCGAAGACCACCCACCTACCTAAAAGACTATCAGTGGGCAGGTTCAAACGTCCAAGAGGGAAGAAGCGCGCCAGGGGAGGGGTAAGGGGTGTGTTATATATGTAAACAGTTCAATAATACTTCATCGACAAAGTATATAAACTAAGAAGCCGTCTGACAGAAAAACACGCGGGAACTTTGACAGCTGTCAAAGTTCCCCGCACAGCGCAGGCGCCACCACTGACAGCTCGCGGCTGTCAAACTCCGGACCATGAGGAAGCCTGAGCTGTCAAAGCGTCCACCGCACAGCGCAGGCGCAACCACTGACAGCTCGCGGCTGTCAAAACACCAACCATGCGGAAGCCGGAGCTGTCAAGAGAAGACGGCGCGGATTGGTCCCTGCTTGACACGGCGCCAAAATAAACACCTCTGATTGGTCCTCGCTTCCAGCTGCCGGCTATAAAAGCCGGACAAGTTATTCTATGTTTGCCTTGCTCTTAATAAACCTGTTGTTAACTAGCCTGTCGTCCTGAGTGGTCCTTAGGCTACTTCAATTTTCCTTTTTGTATATTAATAAAACAAAACATAGTCGGAAGCACCATTACTACAATCCTGTGCTTTCCCAATTAGACGTTCTGTCTCCAGGCCTTCAGAAAAATAATGAGTTTTCTTAAATCAAGGCTTCATTCTGATTTATTAGTGAAATGAAAATCCAGGTTATTTGTTTCTTTATTAAAATGTATACCAGACTAAAAACTAGTCTATTGGACCTAGTGCCTGTATTTGCAAACTACATAAAGCTTGATTGCATTGGTGATTTATGTTTGGTTATTTTAATATTTTTCTCTTCTTCTTATATCATTTGCTGTGAGTACCCAACCAATTTGATTTATGATTCAAAGTATGCACCAAAATGAGTGACTAGAGTAAATAATTGTGTTGTACAAACAGCCAATGAATAACACTCCCTATTTTGTACCTTTTTTATTTTTATGGAGGTTTTTCCTCTATCCCCCCGTTTTTCCTATCCCCCCGTGGATAGGGCTCGCAACTTGGGAGTCCTCCTAGATTCACGGCTTACCCTGGAAGATCATATAGTGGCTGTGACTAGGGGGGCTTTCGCCCAGGTTCGCCTGGTGCGCCAGTTGCGGCCCTATCTGAACCGGGATGCCCTGTGTACGGTCACTCATGCGCTCGTGACCTCTCGCCTTGACTACTGTAATGCTCTCTACATGGGGCTTCCCTTGAAGACCACTCGGAGGCTCCAACTGGTACAGAATGCGGCCGCGAGAGTTGTCTTGGGAGTTTCCCGGTACTCCCATGTTACACCTTTGCTCCGCGAGCTGCATTGGTTACCAGTTGTCTTTCGGGTGAGGTTCAAGGTTTTGGTAACGATCTTTAAGTCCTTACATGGCATGGGTCCGGGATACCTCAGGGACCACCTGCTGCCGGCATCAACTCCCCTCTGCCCTGTGCGTTCCCACAGAGAGGGCCTCCTCAGGGTGCCGCCAGTCAGGGAATGCCGACTGGTGGCCCCCAGGGGGAGGGCCTTCTCTGTGGGCGCTCCGGCATTATGGAACCAACTGCCGGTGGAGCTCCGGATGGCATCAGACCTCCGAACTTTCCGTCGTGGCCTGAAGACCCACCTATTTGAAATAGCTGGTCTGGCCTGACGGGGGATTATGGGTTTTAATTGTTGTTTTAGATTTGTATCACTGTTTTTAACTGGGCATGGGTTTAATCTTTTTTTTAATTTTTGTATTGTCTTTTTTTATATATGCCCTGTGAACCGCCCTGAGTCCCTACCAAGGAGAAGGGCGGTATACAAATTAAATAAAACTAAACTAAACTAAACTATTTGCTTGGTTAAGACCCTGTAGTATAGAATGCTGCAAGGTGTTTCCATGAATGAAGTTTGGGCTGACTTCCCAGTCCTAAGGCATTTCAATGAATCCTGCTTCACATAATATCCTTTCTGCTCCAGAATGATCTGTTTTCTTGATATTCAATCTGTGTTCCAGAAGAAAGCAACAATCCTAGGGAAAAAGAAAATCTGGCAGCCTACTATCATCCCCTACTCCATTCAAGAATCCAAATTAAAACATCTATGTTAGATGATCCTCCACTGAAATTTTGAACACATCAGTGTAACTACTGTATCAATTTTCATGGTCTGAAAGAGTTTGAATCCCTCACTCTAGAATGATAAAGAAGTGTTTGTGGCATTCTGTGGGACATCCCTCCAGTATTATAGTCCTTTGAAGTTGTGGGTGCTTCATCACTGGAGGTTTTTAAGAAGAGACTGGATGGTCACTTGTCTGAAATGGTATAGGGTTTCCTGCTTGAGCAGGGGGTTGGACTGGAAGACCTCCAAGGTCCCTTCCAGCTCTATTTTGATTGATTGATGGATAATAATATTGAAGAACATTTTAGCGTTTCTTCATTGGGTTTCTAACTTTGGGAACAATCTTACTGCCCTTTTCTGAACACATTTCAATTCTGCTGAATGCTTCTTCCAGTGTGACATCCAGAATTCCACGCAATACTTGCAAAATAGAATGGAACTATTTGTCTCATTCTTTGGAAACTATAATTCTGTTGAAGAAACCTTAAAATGTGTGTGTAGGTGTTTCCTTTGTTTCTCAAAGCTACATCGCACAGCTTACTCCATTCGGTTAAGTAAGAAGTGGGGGGGGGAGTATGTCTAGAAGAGTACCCCAACTATAAGACTGCAGGTTAGATGGAACAGATTAGAGACAGTCCTTAACTTACGACCACAACTGAGCCCAAAATTTTTGCTGCAAATGAGAAAGCTGTTAAGTGAGTTTTGCTCCACTTTATGACCTTGTGAAGTGAATCACTGCATTTGTTAAGTTAGTAACATGATTGTTTTGTGACTATGGCTTCCCCATTGTCTTTGCTTGTTAGAAGGTCACCAAAAGTGATCCCATGGGACACTGCAACTGTCATAAATATAAACCAGTTGCCAAGCATCTGAATTTTGATCACATACCAGGGGGATGCTGCAATGGTTTTAAGTATGAAAACGAGTCATAAGTCACTTTTTTTTCAGTGCCATTGTAACTTTGAATGGTCACTAAATGAATTATTGTAAGTTGAGGTCTCCCTGTAGTTTTTAGTTTAGTTTTTAGTTTTATTAAATTTTTATACCGCCCTTCTCCCGAGGGACTCAGGGCGGTGAACAGGGCATATGATAAAAATACAAAACTACAAAAGTTAAAATAGAATTAAATTAATGCCCAAGATAAAACAATAAAATATACAAATATTTAAAACCCAGATTAACTCCTCATCAGGCCAGGGTAGTACATAGCCATCAAATGTGAAGCAGGATACTGTCCTTTAAGAAAAATTCTTATTTGAAATGAAGATGCAAGAAAATGGATAGATTGCCATAAAATCATAAAATGTAAGAACCTTGGGAGTCATCTGGTCCAGATCCCTTGAATAACCAGATGTTTAAGAACTGCAGGGAATAATAATGGGAAGAAGAACATATCAAGTATAAGATTACTAGTTCTACTAGATTGGTGGGAGGACCCATACCTTAGACAATGGCAATCAATTGGTTATTTAGTAGGCTGCTAAGAAAAGCAAGCAAAACACCCCCAAAGTACAACAAATGTGATATACTCTACCATGTAAAGGAAACGAAAGAGGTTGGTGATGGAATATCCAAAGTCTTGTCCATTGCCACGTATCATTGAATTGGCGGAAAACTATACTGGCAGAATTCCATTATTGTGTCAAGGTCATCTCCTACATTGTCATCGCTGCCATCTTTGCTTCACTCTGCTAAGCTTGCTGGCATCCTGCCATAAGTGCAGGGAGGGTGCAGGGGAAGAGAGGGGAATTGTCAGAAACCAGATGTGTGAAAACTGGACTAATCCAGTTGCCCAAGGATGCCTGGCCTGGGAAAGAATGCAAAGCCATTTCAAGACGTGCCTGACATCAAAGCAGTTCCCAAAACATTGCACTGGGATGCCATTAGGCACTGATGATCTATCTGGTCGAAGGGGCAGGTGGAGGGGGGGAACACTGAGGAAAAAAACTTGTTGTTTTGCATGGAAATACTCAGTTCCTGCCTCCTCTTGCTGCAACCATTAATCCTTAGTAAAAGAACTTGTCATTTCAACCAGTTGGAGTTGAGGGTCTTCTTTCCCCATGGGACTTAGCTAGGGCAAGCCTGACATTGATTCCTATTCTGCTTCCACTGCCTTTGTTCCCAACATCTGTTAGTTCCCCAACTTTCAACTGAAGCAGTGAATGACAAAGCCTAATAGATTTTACTTCCTTGAGGCCAGCTTTGGGTGATGTTGAAATAAGAGCTAAACACTACTCAAACAATTCTATAGCTAAGGCAACCTCATAGGGACTTGGCAGAAAAAAGAGGTTGTCAGGGGATGCTTCTGCCATGGTTGAATTTAATGGAAAAGGACTCTATTTTTGTTAATGATAAAAAATACTCTTTGTTAATAGGTTTGATGACAAATAACTACAGAAAACTATGAGCACAAAAATGCTAACATACCCTTAGTATATTAGTATATCAAATATACTTTGATTGATTGGGCTATCAAATAGCAAACTATACAGAGAACATAGCAATAAATAAAGAAAATAAGTAGATAATGTAACTATGTTGCAAATTAATAGCAAACTCATAGACATTTATCCTGGGGGACACTTTGTTTTATTCCATTTCACATATTAAAAATTGAAACAGTTCACTAAAATATCTCCTACCTTACAAGAAAGACTCTCTGTGGTGGCAGAACTGATATAAATGTGTTGCCTGCTTGGCTGATAGACTACTCTGAAGATTTATTTTTTAAAGATATAATAGCCAAAGCCATATTTCCCTAGTGATAAAAAATCCTTTTCATAATCCCTGTGAAATCCTGCAGGGCTAAAAAGCAATGAAGAAGATTTCTAATGGTAAGTTATAAATCCTTTTAGAAAACATCTTACTTTAAAATAATTCAAGGAGAATTGGGGAGAAAACTGAGTATCAAAGAATGAAGTGGCATTATTTAGAAATCCTTCAGCAAGAGCAAAGGGACTCCTTAGGATCAGCCAATTCAAAATTGGGAAATTGAAACCAAAGGAGGGATGATGGAAGAGAAGAAACATTTCAACATATAATACTGGATTTAGGAACCATGGCACATGGATTGCATTCATGTATACTTGCCAAGACTTCCATCAGTTTAGCAAGTCCACTGCTGATCTCCGGTTCTGTTCTTCATCGCCTACTTTTATTGTCTGTTCTCCTGCCTTCTTTGAACGTGCAGATAGGAAAAACTGGAGCAAACACCAAATCCAATGGAATATTTCTCTCTCTCTAGCTGGACAGAGTTAGCAAATGAAGGACATATCCCCCCCCAAAAGGAAAGAAGGGAGAAAGTCCCACTGAGCAGCCATTCTCAGCTACCATTGTGTCCATGTCTACCAGTACAATAAAGTCCACTATGTTTTCAACTTCAGGTTTTGCTACTAGAACTACTGCTGATCCCATTATTGCTAGGAATGGAAAGCTCAATCCATTTCTGCTTTGTGTGAATCTTAAAAATGTGTGAATAGAAGAACTAGGTACTTTCAGATGAGAGAGAGAAAAAAGCAGAAGCTATCTAAATTCTTTAGAGATGCTCACAGGTGGGACATGAACACAATAATGCAATGCCGTTCATGAACACTAAATATTGGTATCAAGCATCCAAATTTTCTGATGCAAAAGGTAACTGAGATACATCTTTATCTCATGCTCCATTGTTATATAAATCCTTTTTAAATTGTCAATGATGCTGGCTATTGCCTATTTGTATTTATTCTGTACATTTTCTATGTTAATCTGCTCACTATTTTTTTTAACTTGCACAGTGCTGAAACTATTAAAATAATTTCTCAAGGTGCCATGTAAAATACTCTGCCTATCTAGATATTACTTTCTATGATTGTGTGTTTTTCTATCCTTTATTTCTAAGCTGAAAATTGCATTTGGAAGTGCCCAAGTCTGAGGAAAACAAAGTTTCCAATCCATATAAATAGTTTAGGAAGTGTTTGGATCTATATCTGAATGTGTAACACTAATTTTCTCAATCAGCTTTCATTGTTTTCTTTCCACCATTGTAACTGCTGTCATGCACTAACAAATAGACCAACAGGTAAAAAATAATGGAAACCATTGATGTTGCTAAGCACAACATAGAAAGACATTGAATACTTCCATTACTTCATTTAGTAATGCAATTATGTCTTCAAATCTCAGTAATTCTTCAATCTACTTTGTTTATTATATTACATAGTTAGGAAGTCAGAAGGCAAGCAACTGTATCTATTTTTTTTTGTAATTAGAATTGTTTGATGTTTATAATTGAACCGAATGTGTTGTGTTGTTTTTATGTCAATTTTTCGCAAAAGAATGGATGACAAGCCTGATCTTTACCACAGTTATGTCATTATTATTTCCAGTTTTCTCTCTTTGACTATTATTTTTGCCATGTAATATATAGCTTATAGCTTTGGTCAATAGGGAAATCTCTGCAAATTCCCATGGAAAGAAGCAAAACACTACATTAGACCCACACATGCATTTGTTATCCTGTACTTCTAAAGCACATTCTTCAATTAATAGTTGAATGCTTGGAAGATGAAGCGACCTATATGTTTTATGAAAAATGTTTTGTAACATAAATCAATAAGCATGACTTTATATCCACAGGGACTACACATGACAGCGAGATGATAGTCAAAGGAAAAAGAAATGAGAGTAACAATAAAGGATTTAAATGATCTGTATGCAGAACATGAATAACCCAAGGCTTAACTTTTGGAATATTATTGTCTGTTGTGGGAGTCAGTGTGGTGTATTGGTTAAAAAGTTGAACTAGAGCAGGAAGAACTCCTCCAGAAGCCCACTTTTAGTTATGGATACTCACTAGGTGACTTTCCCAGTCCCTATTTGTTTATTCAGCCTATCTCACCAGTTTATTGTTATGGGGTAAAAGTTAAATGAATAATTGACTAATATTTGAACATACTAAAAGGGATTAAAAATAGAGTACCCCAAACATTACCAGCCATCTTTACAATCACACTGGTTGACTGCTTCTTAAGTTGTGTTTTTTGTTTTAGGAGTCCAGTCTCTGGTAATAATTGTGGACTTCAACCTTGCTTTTATGAGGCAGTTAGGAAGAAAATTCTGAAATTAGGATATCAGGGATTCCTGAAGAAGTCATTATAATTCAGTTCATACCACAAAACTTCAGAATCTGTTATAGTTTTGCAGAGCATGTTGTGACCTGAATCTTTATATCTGTTTTTTGTTGTTGTTTATTTTGTCTTTCTTTCAGCCTGCCACACTGTGGTGAGGTGAGGATTAGGCTGCCAGTGCTTCAGACCATTAGTCTACAAGCTCTGTAACTCCACCAGTTGAACTGCTCTGATTCAGCTGTTAAAGACAATGATTGAACAGAGAAGGTAAAGCACGATCTTAGAGTTGTGCTATCTGCAGAACTCAGATAGCTAGGAGGGGATTTGAAGATTCTGAAATCTGGGGAAAGAGTCCTATCATAAACTTCTGGACCATGCAAAAACTGACTCATCTAAATCTCCAAGGCAAATGCCTGAGTACAAAATATGCAGAAAGAAAAGACTTGCTTTTGTCTCTAATACTGGTCCCTCCTCACATTCTGTTGATTCCAATTTATAGTTTGAAAATTGTCTTCTTTCTGTCCATTTTTAGAAACTGACTTGATGTATGCCAAAACCTCTTACCCAAAAAAATTGTTTACAGGCTGGACTTTAAGGGACGAGGAGGAGGAGGACATCATTAGCCTCTTCAACAGGCTAATGATACACATGTATCATGAACTGCTTCCTTAACTTCCTTTATCTAGGTTGTTCTTTCTTTATAGACTTTATACTGTCTATAACTTAGTTTTAGTTTGCTAAGCTGTAATATGGAAAAATGACTCAAATCTTGACAGAATGGCCAAGAAGGCACTTTATACTAACGCCACACCTCCATTTCAAGTGGAAACCCAATGTACTTAGACTGTTAGCTTGATTCATAAGTTTATTGCAAGGCACCATGGAAGAGTTTTATTATTTATTTATTTATTTATTTATTTATTTATTTATTTATTTATTTATTTATTTATTTATTTATTTATTTATTATTGGGACTTATATGCCGCCCTATCTCCCGAAGGACTCAGGGCGGCTAACAACAATACAATAAATACAGAAGTTAAGATAAAATTAAAATTAAAGGCCTCTGTACAATAAATTAAAATTAAAATTAAAATAAATTGAAAATTAGAGTTAAAAAATTGTAAACATAATTAAAATCCCTGTCAGTCCAGGTCAGCCAGGTGGAAAAGGAGTGTTTTGAGGCCGCGGCGAAAGGACTGGAGATCTGGGGCCATCCGAAGCTCATGGGGGAGCTGGTTCCACAGGGCTGGTGCTCCCACAGAGAAGGCCCTCCCCCTGGGGGTCGCCAGCCGACATTGTCTAGCCGACGGTACCCTGAGGAGGCCTTCTCTGTGTGAGCGTACTGGGCGATGGGAATTCGTTAGCTGGACTGAATGCTTTTTTAGTTAATGCAATAATCATATAGTGCAGATTAAAAGCATTTCAGAAATGAATGGGTTTCTCAGTATACAGTATCTGATATTTTATAAGACCACTAATGAGGTATTTCCAGAAAAAAGAAACAAAGTTTAATGTGAGAAGGCAAAGAAGTTCTAATAATACAATTGTACTGTTGCATTATCACAATGGATGGGGGGAAGGTATGCCTAAAGCGATGTCTAAAATAACAGTTTACCATAGGGTATAATATCAAGAATGGGATTGGGAAATGTTGATAAAGCTAGTATCATGATAAATGACATTTTATTTTTAGCAAAGAATCTTATTATATGGCAGCTTCCTTAACATTTCTCAATCTGTGAAGAAAAAGGAAGCTATTGGCTAGGTACCACATACAGTGCCTGCTTTGATATCGGGAAGAAGCTAATCTGATGTCAGCTAATTGCATAATTTTATTGGCCTTGGCACACAGTCAAATTCAAAGCAGTTCTTTTTTTTTCTCCCCTTTTTCCTGCCTTTCGCTTTTCTCAGAAAGAAAGAAATCTGGAGGAAAATACAGAGCCTTTACAGTTAAAATTGTACAGTTGCCTATTTTAACAGTTTGCAGCATTCTTCAATCTGAGATGCCATATGATAATCTCAGTAAAAATAATAAATTGGATAACTGTGAAAGGATTATCTTAGACACATGATACTTATTAAGCATTTGATAATGGGAAAAAAATATTGCCTGCACGTTCAATTATGTCATAACAAGTGCCAAATCAGACAGAGAATATTTGCATTTTTTACATCCTGTTTTTTTTTTTGGCCGAGCTGGTTCATCAGCTGCCAATCATCAAGGCTTCAATTATAGACACGTGAGGTCTATATTACCTGACAACTGTAGCTCCAACCTTTCTGTGTGACTGACAATGCCATGCTAATAAAAATTTACATTATTCCAGTATAATGCTTTCCAGGATAATTAATTCATACATTCAGTTATTACTCTCAAAATGCATAGAAATTAAGTGATGTAGATGCATACATGACTCAACTTCAGTGTTGAGTGAATAATGACAAGAAACTAAGAGATGTGTGTACTTATAAGAATTGAGTCAGTCTAAGCAAAAATAAATACCATAGAGCAGGGGCAGGCAACCTTGGCTCTTTTATGACTCATAGACTTCAACTGCCAGAATTCCTGATCCAGTTGGCTCAGGAATTCTGGGAGCTGAAGTCCACGAGTCATAAAAGAGCCAAGATTGCCTACCGCTGCCATAGAGCAGTAAATGTTACCTGAGGAACCCTCTTTGTCCCATTGCATCACCCGGCCCCACTCAGTCAGGCAGGGAAAGTGCATTGCAGACACAGTCAACCAAAGCATGACAACTGGTACTTGCCTTCTCTGCTGTTGCCCTCACTCTGTGAAAATTCTCCACCCGGAGATAGGCAGGTTTCCTGTCTCCTGGCCTTCTAGAAAGATATGAAAACATAATTCTGCAGCCTTGCTTGGGCCATACAAAGGAGCACACAACCATGGTACAGATTAGCACCCTGGAAGTTGACTCCCCACCTTTGAATTAATATTTAACATTGCTTGCCTCTTTTTAAATTTATACATGGTTGTTTATGTTTTTATTATGTTATTACTATCCTGCCCAGGGTCTCTTTGTGAGGGAATGTGGTGTGATGTTAAAATTAGATAATAGGTACGGTAGGTAGGTAGATAGATGGATTGATGGATAGATAGATAGATAGATAAATGTACTCCTAACAGAGAATTTAAGACCATTAATACTCTTATTATATGGATTAAGTAAGACTAAGACTAAGTACAATTTTGTTTCTTAAACTGTGAGTGCTTTGTCATATTTAATTTTGGTTTTAATAGTGCGTTCCCTGTCTTTTTGCATTAATCTTGACTTCGAATCAGAGAAATGGTTCTCTGTATTCTTTGCTTTTCAGTTTGTTCTTAAGTTTAAGGAATTCCTGTAGTGGAGCAGTGTATAAGACATGAGCTTAAAAGATGCACAAAACCCCCCTGAATCTTGCTTTGTAATCATGATGCTGAAAGTTAGTTTTCAGTTTGTTTTTTCATATACTGGCACTGATAGAAGTAACACTAATATCATAAGTATCATGATATCATACAAATGATACAGAATATGTAATTTGCATCAGCGACCCAATGATGCCATGATGTAATTTTCACTGTTTGCTTCATTCAGTAATTATGTTGCAGTGTTCATGGAATCCATTGTCTCCCTTGGTGACTCCAGCCATTACCCATGCTTTCTGAGCAGATAAATTCAAAGTAACCCCTGTGTTTGTGTTCTTAATTGGTGGTTGCCCAGGCTTTTGCAGCCCAGATATGGCAGTGTGACCTCAATACCTTGGAATGAATTCACAGACATGAGATATTCTAATTTCACCTATTATGATCTGTTAGCTCTGCCTAATTTACTCTGCTTACTTTTAACAACTCTGCTCCCTGCTCCATCAGCTCTAATTCTGTATATAGTGGAATTATCTTTTGTCAACTATTTGAATATGAGTAGGATTCCAAGAAACTAACTAATCCTAACTTGTGAATGAAGTGAATATTTATTCAGTGTTAACTGAAGGAGAACACTAATGCCAAAATGCTACACATCGTAGAGAGAAGGATGCCCTCATTGAAATTATAATTATCTTTCAGAAAAATGTTTTTACCTTTTGTTACTATATGCTCCATATACTTTGAGACATAGAAAACTCAGAGCTTTAACTGCAGCAGTGATTCATTATGGGAGTTGTTAAAACTGTCTTAATAGAGCAATTTCAGATTCCCTCTACTGTATCCTTAGCAGGCTTTCCTTTGACAAATAGCCTATTTTTAAATACAAAGATACATTTTAATAGGGAAAATATTTGTAGTTTTATACAAGCATTCTGAAGCCAGGGTTACCTCATCTACCTGAAACTATGAGTTTGTACTTTGTAGTTTTAGATTTTCTAAGTGGATCCTGCGAGTCCCTTGGACTGCAAGGTGATCAAACCGGTCATTCCTAGGGGAGATCAACCCTGACTGCTCTTTAGAAGGCCAGATCCTGAAGTTGAAACTCAAATACTTTGGCCACCTAATGAGAAGGAAGGACTCATAATCATAATCATAATAGTAAAGTTGGAAGTGACCTTGGAGGTCATCTAGTCCAACCCCCTGCTCAGGCAGGAAACCCTATACCATTTCAGACAAATAGCTGTCCAGTCTCTTCTTAAAAACTTCCAGTGTTGGAGCATTCACAGCTTCTGGAGGCAGGTTGTTCCAATGGTTAATTGTTCTAACTGTCAGGAAGTTTCTCCTTAGTTCTAGGTTGCTTCTCTCCTTGATTAGCTTCCATCCATTGCTTCTTGTCTTGCCTTCGGGTGCTTTGGAGAATAGCTTGATTCCCTCTTCTTTGTGGCAACCCCTGAGATATTGGAACACTGCTATCATGTCACCCCTAGTCCTTCTCTTCGTTAAACTAGATATACCCAATTCCAGCAGCCATTCCTTATATGTTTTAGCCTCCAGTCCCCTAATCATCTTTGTTGCTCTTCTCTGTACTCTTTCCAGAGTTTCAACATCTTTTTTACATCGTGGTGACCAAAACTGGACACAGTATTCCAAGTGTGGCCTTACCAAGGCATTGTAAAGTGGTATTAATACTTCAAGTGATCTTGATTCTATCCCTCTGTTAATGCAGCCTAACACTGTTTTGGCTTTTTTGGCAGCTGCAGCACACTGCTGGCTCATATTTATTGTCCACTACAACTCCGAGATCCCTATCACAGTTACTACTATTGAGCAAGGTACTCCCTATACTATACCTATGTATTTGGTTTTTCTTGCCTAAATGTAGAACCTTACTTTTTTCACCATTGAATTTCATTTTGTTAGATAGTGCCCAGTGTTCAAGTCTGTCCAGATCCTCCTGTATCTTAAGCCTGTCTTCTGGAGTGTTGGCTATTCCTGCCAGCTTGGTGTCGTCTGCAAATTTGATGAGTTCCCCATCTATCCCTTCATCCAAATCGTTGATGAAGATGTTGAAAAGCACTGGGCCCAGAACAGAGCCCTGGGGCAGCCCACTACACACTTTCCTCCATGTAGATGTGGTTCCATTGAGGACCACATGCTGAGTATGGCCGGTCAGCCAGCTAGGAATCCATCTGGTGGTGATGCTGTCTAACCCACATTTTTCTATCTTATCAAGTACTAGGTTCTGATCTACTTTATCAAATGCCTTACTGAAATCCAAGTAAATTATATCCCCAGCATTCCTCTTGTCTACTAATTTTGTTACTTGGTCAAAGAATGCAGTAAGATTTGTCTGGCATGATCTGTTTTTGACAAACCTATGTTGGCTTTTAGTAATGATTTTGTTTGCCTCTAGATGCTCACTGATTTGTTGTTTGATTATCTTTTCCAGAATCTTCCCAGGTATTGAGGTCAGGCTGATAGGTCTGTAATTTCCTGGATCCACTTTTTTCCCTTTTTTGAAGATGGGAACTACATCAGCTCTCTTCCAGTCCTCTGGTAGTTCCCCAGTGCTCCAGGATCTTTGAAAAATATAGTTCAATGGTTCTGAGATCACGTCCGCCAGTTCCTTGAGAACCTTGGGGTGTAATCCATCTGGGCCTGGTGATTTGAACTCGTCTAGGCTGGACAGGTGCTCACTTACCATTTTCTTGCCTATCTTAACTTGTGTTTTTATTCTGTTTTTATGGCACTGGTTTTGATAGGTTGCTTTGTTTTTTCCCTTTGTGTAAAGACAGATGCAAAAAAAGAGTTAAATAGTTCTGCTTTCTCCCTGTTGCTTGTCACCTTCTTGCCACTTTCACCCACTAATGGACCAATCATTTCCTTCACTTTTTTCTTGGTTTTTACATGTTGAAAGAAGCTTTTTTTGTTATTTTTTACTTTGGTCACAAGTGTTAGTTCATTTTGAGCTTTAGCTTTCCTCACTTCATCTTTGCAGGCTCGGGCTATTTGCTGATATTCTGACTTAGTTATGTGCCCCTCTTTCCACTTTCTATACTTGCCCTTTTTATCTTTCAATTTATCAGAGAGTTCTTTATGCAGCCATGCTGGTTTCTTTTCAGAACTGTTATTTTTCCTCTTTGTTGGTATTGTGCGAGACTGGGCTTTTATTATCTCACTTTTCAAAATTTCCCAAGCTTCTTGAGTTGTTTTCCCCTTGAGGATTCTCATCCATGAAATCCTTCCCAAGCTCTCTCTAAGTTTATTGAAATTAGCTCTCTTAAAGTCCAAGACTCTAGTTTGACTGTATTCTATTGCTTGTCCTTCAATAATGTTAAATTCCAATATTGCATGATCACTTCCTCCCAAGGTTCCTGTGGCTTCAACACCTTCTATCATTTCATCTCAATACCTTCTATCATTTCATCTATCATTTCATTCACTGGTGAAGAGTCTAATGCTGGGAAAGGTTGAGAGCAAGAAAAGAAGGGGACGACAGAGAATGAGGTGGCTGGATGATGTCACTGAAGCAGTAGGCGTGAGCTTAAATGGACTCCAGAAGATGGTAGAGGAAAGGTCGGACACGACTTCACAACTAACAACAACAAGAAGTGGATCCTACACAATGGTGGGATTCAGCCAGGTTGCACCAGTTCGGCAGAACCGGTAGCTAATTTTTTGTTGCCCAGGCCCAGAATGGACTTCCGCAAGTGGTATTCAGAAAGAGAACCGGTTGTTCACATATTTGAATCCCATCACTGGTCCTACACTTGTGACAAGTGTCATCACTATTGTTTCTTACTGCCCCTTTGGTTCTGCTAGACTGTCATGGAGATGGGATGTATGTATGTTATGTATATATGTACTGTATGTATTAAATGTTTACACACACTGATTGTGCCTGGGCAATTACAACAACCATTCATTCATTCATACTGTATATTTATTTACTGTATTTATAAGGCTTCTCAATTCAAATAAAGAGACTCTGGGCATCCTTAAAAGATGTGCCAAAGGTCCAAAAGCATGGCACACCCCACATGTTCCCTTTCAGAACACAATATCACCAGAATGCTGGATCAGTAAGGATTCTTCTCTTGTTGTCTTTCTCTCTTTTTACAAACTTCTTAATTCTTGCAGCATTTCAATTCATCCATTAAAGCAGCATCTCCCAACCTTTTCTATACCCTACACCCATAGAACGCTTCTGATATATTCTTGCACCCATTACAAAAGTTCAAAATAACAAAGTATGCATATACACTATAATTTTGAAACTTCTAAACCCAAGTTTTTGCACCCCCCGGAATATCGTCTCACACACCCAGGGGGTGCGAGCACTTCTGGTTGGGAACCCCTGCTGACAAATACGAAAATAACATGTTAGAAGATTAATAATACTTTCCCATGAGTACTGGTGCTGGGCAGAAAAATTATCTGGCATTATCATTCTCACTTCTTATTCAATTTGGTGAAAAAAGAATGTCACGGACCATTTGGATGTTATATAACAGTGTTTTTCATTGTACAGTTATCTCTTCAGTGATCTGCAGAGTAGCTCCATTAAACCCCGAAGGAGGATATTTGAAGGATAACCTTTTGCTTTGGGGGTTTTAGTTTCACTGTCATGGCAAACTTCTTGGAGAAGGACTCTTTTCCTGGGAGAAATTCAAAGAAATTCTCTATCAAATTTCTCTGACTACAAATTATATGGAGCATTTCAAAAGATCATTTGTCTTTGGTGCCAATCAATACACAATGTGCTATGTATTAGATGCCTGAAAACATGTATAAAAGTGCTATTTATCAGTCTCAAAGTTCACATCAAATGGATGAAACTATATTCATGTTTACAATTTATTGGTTAAAAATACATTTTTGAACTAATTTCTCCTGTCTTTTTCTTATATGTGCATTTTTATTCAGTTTCTGGGTCAAGAACAGTGTGGCCAAATAAGGAAGCACCAGAATATAATAACAAAAGTAAGCTTCTAATTCACTGGGGTTTAGGAGATGACCAGACTGAACCTGAGGGAGGGTCAAACACATCATAAGCCTCGAGTCCCTTCATGATCACAAGAGATCTAAATCCAGCCCACCTTGAATTCCATTAACTCTTATCTACTGCCAATTTGCTTTGACCATTAGTAGTTCAGATTCTTGTAGAGAGCATGAGCAATAAACCTTTATATTCATTTTAAACAGCCTAGACTTTATGATTTTCCTGTGCTTGGCAGGGAAATGTGGTAACAGTAACAGTTACAGTTACTGTAGTCCACTACAAAAATATGACTCAAACAAAATTGTATGATATCTCTAGCATTTATGCTTTTTCTTTTGTATTCTCTCTCTCTCTCTAGTACTCATTGCCCATGTGGGTTACACAATCATGTTCAGCTGGTCAGAAATTTGGAAAAGATAGGGATTGTAAAAAAGTATGGGAAAAGGAAAGCTGAAAATCATTCCATATCTTAATGTATCTTCTGAGTGCGAGGATGACTGCAACTGATTCCAGTTTGATGAATATAAGATATAAAATACAGTCGTATCCCAGATGCTTAAGAATCCTTTCCAGTTTGAAGTAATCTATCATGTTTTGAAGCTCAAAACTTAGCTCAAATTCATAGTAATTATTTGTAATCACTTGAATCTTAGTAGGACTGTTGCAATGGTTTGCTCTTTGTTCTAGTTTATGAAATTTTATTCACTTTCATGAGATTGTGGTGATTAAGGCACTTGACTAGGAACTTGACTATTTCTCTCTTAGACAAAGATGTTGGCTAGGTCAATGACTTTCTCTCAGTGAAATAAAAAGAAAACCTATCTACCCACCTGCACTAGATCAACATAGTACTCTAAAATCCATAACCTTCAGTAAAGATACTACTTTCATTCTGCAGTGGATTGATTCAGACTAATGATGATGATATATTTAGAAAACAAATATATTAACATACTATAGATATGCAACCTGCTATTGTTTTTCAGTGCCAGCATTATGTAAACCATAAAAAGGGATTAAGAATTAGCAAGTCAAAGAAATTAAGGAAATGATATATTTTTTAAAGGAAATACTTGCTAAATGAGTGTAGATTTTTATAGCTACCATGTATTGCTAATATTAGATTCTGGTAGTACCACATGAGACACATTTCTTTTAAATTCTAGCCACTCCACAGTGGATTCTTTGTTCAACCCCCTTTGTCCACTTCCAAAATCAACTTTTTATTTTCATCAAACTTGCTTTGCTATTCCTCTTTCACTTTTAATCTTATGTGTTTCTCCCTCTCTGGGCTACATTCAAGGCAACTATCACCTTCTCTAGGCAAAGTATACAACATCTCTCATCCTCATTTTTGCAGCACTCATTATTTTACATGCAGGGGCTCTTCAACTATTGGTCATGAGGAGGAGTGATAACATATTCAGAGGAGTGATAACATATTCCTTTGCAACCTGATCAAAGTTGCCTTGGCTAAGTTGGGTCCCTGTCCAAGATGGCTTCAGGTTTGATCCTCCCTTTGGCTTGCAATACAGGGCTTTGGTACTACAAAGTTCCCACAACTCAGTGATATCGGTTTTTTAAAAAAACACCCCACCATCCGAATAAATGAGAAAAGAGAAGCAATCAAAGCAGCACGTAAATGGGAGGAAGCAAAGAGATGGGATGCTGATTTCCAAAGAGCAGCAAAGAAGACAATGAAGTTTACTGGGACTGGAAAGCAAGCAGCTAGAAGGGGGCTGCATGAGGGGCCACACCAGGAATGCATTTGCGTAAGTCAAAAGGATTCAACACCATTTACTGCTCATAAAAGCATCATCAAAAATAAGCAAAGGGAAAAAAAACCTGTCTGACCAACAAAATCTCAAAAACAGACGGTGAGAATACACAGATGAGCTATATGCCAGCAACAAAGATGCCCAACCTCCCAAGGATGATGGGGGAAAGGAAGCAGAAATAGAACAACCATCCTTCAGGAAGAAGTCACATGGGCAATGAGCCAACTGCCAAGCAACAACACCCCAGTGGTGGATACCATCTCTGCAGAAATGCTGAAGCCTAGACAGTCCACAACTATCACAGTCTTGTGCCAGACAATTTGTGAAACAAACACATGGCTATAGGATTGGAAACTATCAATGTTTTTCACCAAAGCACCAGAAGGAAGGATGAGAAATAATGGATGGAAACTGATCAAAGAGAGAAGCAACCTGGAATTAAGGAGAAACTTCCTGACAGTGAGGACAATTAACCAGTGGAACAGCTTGCCTCCAGAAATCGTGGGCGCTCCATCACTGGATGTTTTTAAGAAGAGGCTAGACAGTCACCTGTCTGAGACAGTATAAGTTCTCCTGCTTCAGCAGGGGCTGGACTAGAAGACCTCCAAGGTCCCTTCCAGCTCTATTCTATTCAAAGTTCATTCCATTGTCCAAAAAAGGCAACTATAGGGATTGCTCCAATTATTGCATAATTGCTCTCTTCCTCAGGCTAGTAAGATTATCCTTTAGATCATACAGCAATGTCTAGAGACAACTATTAAAAGGGAATAAGCAGATATGCAAGTTAGTTTCAGAAGGGGTTGTGGCACTCATGACCATATTGCAAATCTACACTGGATCATTGTGAAATCTCAATAATATCAAAACAGTATCTGCTTTATTGATGAAAAAAATCATTCAATTGTGTTGATCATAACAAGTTGTGGAGAGTCCTAGAAGACCTGGGGGTGCTACACATCTGATCAAGTTGGTGTAACTGTTGTACACAAATCACAAAGCCACTATGCAAACACCATATGGAGACACTGATTGCTCCAAGATGGAAAACAGAGTGCAGCTAAGTTATAGTCTCTCACCTTTCTTATTCAACTTGTATGCTGAAGTAATCATGAAGAAACTGGAACTTAAAGAATCAAAAATCAAAGTAAAGAGAAGAATATCAACAATGTTAAGTATGCTGACAACACAACTCTCAGAAACCAAAGAAACATCTGATCAAAAGGATTAAAGAAGAAAGGGAAAAATTTGGTCTCTTCATGAACATCAAATAGAGCGAGCTCATGACCAATGTGAGGAACGGCAATGTCAAAATTACAATTGACAGTGAAGATATTGAGTTCTTTCCTTGAATTGCAGATTGATCAAAGCAGTGTATGCAATCCAGAAATAAAGCCTTGAATCACACAGGGTTATACAGCTTGGTGAACATGAATTGAGTATGGAAAAGCAAGGACATCAGCCTGGAAACTAAATGCAGATTAATCTACATTATCATGTTTCCCATAGCTACTTATACCTCTGAAAGTTGGACCACACACACACACACACACACACACACACACACACACACAATCTTGACAGAAAGAAAATCAACTTGTTCAAGCTGTGGTGTTGCAGAAGGCTCCTGTGCATTTCTTGGACAGCAAAGGGGACAAACAAGCAAGTACTGGGGTGCAAAAAACAAGATATATATCACTGGGAGGCAAAAATCACAAAACTCTGTCTTACTTATTTCAGCCACAGCATGCAAACCAATTGGAAAAGGCAGTTATGCTTAAAATGGTCAGCCATAAAAGGAAACAGGTCATCCCAAAACACAGTGGCCAGTCACCCTCAAATATGACACCAGCCAGAACATAAAACAACTGAAAAACAAGATCAGAATGTAGAGTGAGCTAATCCATAAAATTATTAAGAATCAGACACAATTGAACAGATAGCATTGCATTATCAAAAATAATGCAATTCTTGCCAACTCCAAATTCAATTTTTATATTACACACACACACACACACACACACACACACTCATCTACATATACACATCCATCCATGGGGACCAGATTGTCCTGATTCCTGTACTATTTTAAGGTATACAGGTAGCACAAAGTTTAAGAACTCTGTCTTACATGTATTTTTCTCAATTGCTGTGTCTTTCACTTCATATTCTACCAAGTATGTTTTTTGATACTCTCCACTAGAGTCAGCCCACATTTATTTTAACAGTGTTCCTAGCAGTTTCACAGCCTCTTTTCATCCTTTGCCTTTAGTTCAACTTTCAGTCCAGTTTCTTTTACATCTTTGTTTAATGTCCATGATCCACACTTGACATGGCCAAAAAAATTGTTCTGTTCTATATTCACAACCTCATCACTTTTTATCCTTCACTAATTAATTCAATAATTTTCCACAGACAGCATCTTTAAACTGATATTCATTTCCTCATGCTGTGTATAAATGAATAGACTATCATCAAATATGTGCGTACTCATCAGTTGCTATTGTCAATCATTCTTGGGTCCACTCCACAAGATCACACCACTTTTTTCTCAAATATATCATCTTCCTCTTTCTCTTAGCTACAGTGGTGTTAAGGTGTTAGACCAGCACTTAGGATATCCAAATCCTCAACTACTTTAGCCATAGATTCTCACTAGTTGACTTTGGGTCAATCACTCTGGCTCAGCCCAATTAAACCTACAGAGTTGCTGCTGTGGAGAAATATAGAAGAGTATAAGGAGTATTGCTTTATACTCCTTAATATGCTGTGAAATACAAAACAAACATACAAAATAATCCATCTTTCCTCCCTCCCTCCCTTTTATATTCCAAGTCCCAATCTTCTATATGCCATGGTTGCCACCATTAATGGTGGCCTCTTATCATGGTTTAGTAACTTTAAGTTTTCACATCATGTTTTTTAGTGATGCAGGAAGATACTCTTCTATGCAAGCAATGAGCTTTACTCCAGAGATTATCTTGCAAGTCAAAATATTGTTGCCTGAATCCCGCCAACCTGAAGGTGCATACATCACATCAGTGTGCACCCAGAATGCACCAGACTTTAAATTTATCTGAACGCAATCTTATTAGCAGAGGAAAGATCAATTGTTCCATTTGTAAATGTGAAATGGAATGCATCATATAATTCCTATGGTATTATGTTTGTTATATTACTTAATATCAGCTACTACTGGCTGCTTTGAGAAAAATGTTTTCTCCATCTGTTTGGGGAGCACATTTCAGAGGGAGATAATTTTGAGCAGTGCTTGTCAAATAAAGTTAGATTTAGTGCAACAACACTGCTAGTCATAAAGGGAAAACACAGATATTTCCTTCTTTATAATTAGATGTTTCCATTGATATATTCAGCAAAGCTACGTTACAATGGGAAACACATTTCTTGCCTGGAAGGGGCATTGCAATTCCTGAAATTTGTCTTGCCCTTCTGGGGGTAGGGAATGCACCAGAGAGCTCTGTACCACTGATTGAACTGTCATAAATCTATCAACTAAAAATGTGAGAGAATGTTTATATATCCCCTGTTGCTTCTGCTTATATTTTCACACTTCACATTGGAAAAGGAACTGTAAAAAGTGATGCTCTGGAAAGGAAGGTACTTTCAAATTAGTTGAGAACAAAACTCTTACTCAGTACGTGTGGTCATCCAGTAAGGAGACCCTGCTGAGATAAGCATGCTAACTCTGCCTTCCTTCTGCCTCCATCCCAATCTTTGCCACCTTCCATATATTTAGAAAGATTTAGATTGATATAAAGAACCCTCCTTGTCCATAGCATCTCCTCCCAGGAAGTAAAACCCTGTAAGTGCACACAAGCCTCCCCCACCACCACTGCAAAGGATATCTGTATATGATTGGGTGGACTTCTTCAACCTTCCAAGTCCCACTTCCAGGACCATTAATTGCACACCATATCCTGCCCATTATCAGAGATCGCTGCTAAGTCCCACTACTAACCATGAAGTACATAGAGGAATCTTTCTGCTCTGCTTCGTCCTTCTTTGACTCAGAAGATTTTTGCTTCTTTGGCTAAAGGCAGGTATCTATTTGAGATGGATAGATCACCTACAGTGCCCCTTTTAAAAATGTTGTTCAAAGACATTTGGATTTTCCAGATATGTTCTTCTTGAGCATATGGATCTCAACTTGGTCATATTTTGCCTTGAATCGCATCACTTGGGTGATGCTTATCCATTCAGGTTTGCTATTAAAAAAATATTGTCCTATTCCTATGCTCCTTGGTATGCATAGTTCATGAGACAAATGAAATAATAAATTGTTACTATTGCTCAAATAAACCTCAAAGGTTCAGGTATATAACTGAGTTGGAAGGAATCTTGGAGTTCTTCTAGTCCAACCCCTCTGCTCAAGCAGGAGACCTTATACCATTCTGGACAAATGGCTGTCCAGTCTTTCCTTAAACACCTCCAGTGATGGAGCACCCACAACTTCTGAAAGGCAAGCCTTTCCACTGGTTGATTGTTCTCACTGTTAAGAAGTTTTTTCTTAATTCTAGGTTGCTTCTCTCTTATCCAACAAGTTAAAACAACTGATACTCGCTGTAAAAAGTTCTGTAAAAGCAATCAGTGTTAGCGATTGGGGTATCAATAAGAGCTTTGGGGAAGCATCAAAAATGTCTTTCCTTTCAAAACGCTCTTGAAAAGAGGAATATCTAAAACTCACCAAATAAAAGTTCAGGTTCTGTGACCCCCCCCCCCCAAACATGCACATGTTCTCAGTGCCACAATCAAATACTGTAACCTCATCTGATTGGCTATATGCATTATGAGGTCATTATTAATTGTTTAGGATTATAGATGAGTAAACAAAGAAAAAAAGAGTAGCATTTTTAAAGAAAACAAAATTGTTTTAAAGAGAAAAAATAATGTAACTGAATAGTTTTTAAGAGGATGGTGATGGTAATAATGTTGATGATAATTGGTTTTTCTTTTCATTTAAAATAATAATAAAAAAATCCCTCCAGACCTATATTTGAAGATGTATACTCGACTATGCATTTTTATTGGTCAGCTGTATCCTCAATAAAAGGTATTTTTAAAATGTCTACAGTGAGATTTCTAAAAGTATTTTTTGTTAGCTAATCCAGTTTAGATTTGACACTGATGAGAAAATAATATCTGACATTCTCCTATGAAACTCAGGCCTCCATTTTGATTCCAGTCCTGCCCAGAAGGCCTATTTGGAGCAACAACTTCATTGTGTACTCTACCTATACGTGAGGAGCAAAGTCTGTGACTGGAAACGTCTTTTACGAATCACATTATTAATCATTCTGGCAGGGCTCCCTGTATGGTGCTAATTTAAGAGAAGTGACAATACAAGAGAGGCACTTATTGTAATTACTGGCAATTACAGACTGCAGTTGATCTGGCCAGTTTCACAGTGGCTGGCGCTGCATACATTGGGATTGTAATTGAAGAGAAGTTCTAATTGCTTTTCCAACTCAGTGATCGGTTGGCCTTATTTTGGAGGGGTTTCTAACAGAGAGGGGTACCCAAACAAGCACAACTCATTGGTGCAAATCTTTGGCTCTAAACTACATAGCGAGGGCAACATAGTGAGGAGGTGTAATATATAATTTAACATAGCAAGGAGATGTAATACAGGAGGAGGTATACAATCCTCAATTGTATAAACAGAGGCATAAAATCAAAATCACATGAAGTATTAGTATCCCTTTATAAAACCTTAGACCACACCTGGACTACTGCATCCAGTTTTGGTCACCACATTACAAAAAGATGTTGAGACTTTGGAGAAGAATGGTTGCAGGAACTGGGTATGGCTAGTCTAGAAAAAAGAAGGACTAGGGATGACATGATAGCAGTATTCCAGTACTTGAGGGGCTGCCACAGCGAAGGGGTCAGCATATTTTCCAAAGTACCAAAAGGCTAGACAAGAAACAATGGATGGAAACTAATCAAAGAGGGAAGGAACCTGGAATTAAGAAGAAACTTCCTAACAGTGAGAAGAAATAACCAGTGGAACTGCTTGCCTTCATCACTGGAGGTCTTTAAGAATACGTGTGGCAATGGATGGGAAGATCTTAGCTACAGAGGATAGAAGGAACAAATCCGGTGAGTTAACAGAGAAACATGGAACTAGAGACAAGGAAGAGAGAGAGCCCCGAATCACGAGATCCACAAAAACCAGAAATAAGTAAGATGAAGGGAGGTGAGTGTAGTATTATGTCTGTGAATATTAATGGATTGAATTCGCCAGTGAAAAGGCGGAAATTTTTTAATAGGCTTATTCACCAACAATTGGATATCGTGGCAATACAAGAAGTCCATATAAAGGAACAACAAAAATATTTGTTAGTACAACCAAGAATAGGGAACCTATTCGTTTCCTTAGACCGACACAAGAAAAAGAGAGGAGTGGCACTATATGTAAACCCAAAATTGACTGCAAAACAAATTTATAACGATAAAGAGGGTAGAATACTGATAGTCGAGGTTATAATAAATCACAGGAAGGTCATGATGGTAGAGATATATGCCCCAAACCATAACCAAGAACAATTTTTCAAAACACTTCACAATAAGATATGTAGCATTGATTATGAGGAGATTTGTTTAATAGGAGATTTTAATGCTATCCTAGATATAAATTTGGATTATATGGGAAAGACGCTTAGGAAAAAGAAGAGAAGAACTCTACCGAGATCTTTTCTTAACTTGGCTGAGGAACTAAATATCCAAGATGTCTGGAGGGAAAGAAATCGTAAGGCTAGACAATATACATATTACTCCAACCGACATAACTCATGGTCTAGAATAGACATGGTATGGATGACGAAAGAAATTAGTTCAGAAATAGACGAGGTACATATAGCGACAGGTACTTGGGCAGATCACAATCCTATTAAACTTATCTGGAAAGGTTCCAAAAAAATACCCAGATGGACGCTTCAAAGAGCAATTTTAAAAGAAGACGAACTCAAATCTAAGATGGAGAGAGAACTAAGTTTTTTCTTTAAGGAAAATAAAGCTATAGACACCTCAGTACAAAACAATTGGGATACAGCTAAGGCAATGATGAGAGGGGTAGCGAGGGCATATATGGTATATAAAAATAAGGGGAAAAGACAACAACGGGAAAGATTAGAAGAGGAATATAAGAGCTTAGAAGTTATACTCCAACAAGATCCACAAAAAGAGAATATCAAGCAATCTATGGATCTGATTAAACACAAACTTAACATTCTAGACAAAGAGAAATTGGCACAACAATTGAGAAACACGAAACAAAATTTTTTTGAAAATGCAAATAAACCGGGCCGGTGGCTCGCATACAAATTGGGAAAACAAAAGGGGAAAAACTGGATTCACGAACTACGAGATGAGGAAGGGAGAATATTCCACCAGGAGGAAAAAAAAAAATTATAGCCCAGGAATTTTATGAACGTTTATACAAAGAAGATAGCCAGGCAAGTGTGGAGAAAATGGAGGAATATTTTCAAAGAGCCAAACTACCTAAGGTCACAGAAGATACCAGAAATATGTTAAACGAGGAAATTCGACTATCTGAGGTGATAAAAGCTATTAATGCACAAAAGAATAATAAAGCATCGGGACCCGACGGTCTTCCATCAGAGATTTATAAAGAATTACAAAATATCCTAGCTCAACCCCTAGTGGAGGTATTTAACGCAGTATTAGAAGGCGCAAGGACGCCTAAATCTTGGCTAGAGGCAAACATAACCCTTATTCCGAAAGATAACACAGACCATACATTAATCCAAAATTACAGACCCATATCACTTCTTAACTCGGACTACAAGATATTTACATCAATTATAGCGGAACGATTGAAACGATTTCTGAATGATTTCATACACGCAGATCAAAATGGTTTTCTCGCTAAGAGACACACTAAGCACAACATTAGAATAATATTAGATACATTGGAGTACTATGAATTACATAGCGAACAACAGATGGCATTACTTTTCTTAGACGCCCAAAAGGCATTTGACAATGTTAAATGGTCTTTTTTGTGCCAACAGCTTAGCTTTATGAATATGGGAGAAAAGTTTATAAATATAATTAGGGCAATTTATGACAATCAGGAAGCAAAAATAATTATTAATGGGGAAGCATCTAGCAAGTTTCAAATTCAAAAGGGAACACGGCAAGGCTGCCCCTTATCACCGTTGCTGTTTATATTGACTCTTGAAGTATTAACGAGAACTATAAGAAACGACCCAAAGATAAAAGGATTAACCATTAAAAAGGAAACCTTTAAATTGCAAGCTTTCGCGGACGATCTAGTTTTTATTATGGAGGATCCATGTCAGACGGGACCAAAGCTATTGGAAGAATTATCTAAATATGGTGAGGTTGCCGGACTGCGAATAAATAGAAATAAGACCAAGATGATTGTTAAAAATATGACCAATAAACAAAAAGGTAATCTGGCCGAAATCACGGATATAGAAATAGTCAAGAAAATAAAATATTTAGGGATTAACATTACGGCTAGATGCACTTCACTCAAAAAGGATAATTATGATAGTGTAGTGAATCAAATAAAAGGTGACCTGGAAAGATGGGGAAACCTAAAACTCTCATTATTGGGAAGAATCGCTGTCATTAAGATGAATATTCTGCCTAAAATCCTGTTTTTGTTTCAGAATATCCCAATTCAACTCGACTCTAAATTTTTTCGAAATTTGGATAAATTATCACTAAATTTTATTTGGCAGGGGAAAAAACCAAGAATTAAATTGAAATATTTACAAGACACGAAGGAAAATGGGGGTTTTGGATTGCCAGACTGGGAATTATATTACCACGCCGCGGCCCTGAGCTGGATTAGAGAATGGGTAATCTTGAGAAATAGAAGACTATTAACTTTAGAGGGTCACGATTTGCAATATGGCTGGCATGCTTTCCTATGGACGGAGAAACAAGGTCTTTTCTCGCATTTTCAAAGACACCGGATCAGGCAAGCGCTATTCAATACTTGGAAAAAAATTAGATCTCACAATTACACCAAAATACCGGTCTGGCTATCCACCCTTGAAGCGATAGTTTACCCAAATCTGTTTGATTTGGGTAACATAATCTCATACAAGGATATTCTGAATGAGGAGGGGGAATTGAAACTTAGGAATGAACTAGAATTACAAGGTATAAAACTCGATTGGTGGGCCTACTTACAAATCCAATCGAGATTTAGGAAGGATAAAAATGAATGGGGGATATATACCTCTGAAACAGCATTGGACAAAATATTATTGGGACCGGACTCTAAACAAATAAGGAATTTTTATAAATTACTTTTGGGATATAAGCTGTTTGAAGAGCAAGTGAAAGACCCCATGTTGATCTGGGCTAACAATTTAGGACATAACATCGACCTAGATACTTGGCAAACAATTTGGGATAGGAATAAAAGGATAACACTGGCCTCATCGTATAAAGAAAATTTATTCAAAATGTTTTACCGATGGCATCTTCCCCCAGCCCGCTTAGCAAAAATGTACACAACAGCATCTCCCAAATGTTGGAAGTGTTCTGAAGAGATAGGCACATACTTCCACACGTGGTGGTCTTGCAGTAAAACACAAAAATTTTGGAGAATGATTTGGATTTGGCTGAAAGAAATATTGAAACAAGATCTGGAGTTTAGTCCAGAACTTTTCTTGTTGGGAATCACGAAAGAGAAATATCCTAAAGATGTGCTATACTTAACGATCCATATTATCACAGCAGCTAGAATATCATTTGCGCAAAAATGGAAAAAGAATGAGATCCCAGGACAAAAAGAGGTTATTAGGAAAATTTGGGATTGCGCTGAAATGGACAAATTAACTTTGGAATTAAAGAATAAAGATCAATCAGACTATTATAGAATTTGGAACAAATTGTATCTTTGGATGGATAAAAAGAAAGGTCTCTATTAGGTTTTACAGACTAGCTCACTGTTTTAAATATTGTGGTATTTCACCGATTTGTAATCTAAGTGTATTTAAGTGTATTTTTGATGTACATATATACATGTATATATATATATTTAAACATTGTAGACAAAAAGGTTTGTCAGCTCGCTGGTACTGTGTCCAATGTTTTTAAATAATAAATTTAATAAAAAAATTAAAAAAAAAAAGAAGAGACTGGACAGCACCTGTCTGAAATGGTATAGGGTCTCCAGCTTTCAGCTCTATTCCGGGTGAACTTGATTGAAATCTCTACCTCATCTTTAAAAGAAGCAATTAAGATATTCTCAAGTCATCTTTAACTCTTACAACTCTGTGTCCTCTGTATAACAATAAATAAACCCAACTATAATTTTGGTCCTGTTGGCATTTTGAAGATTCCATGGCTATCCATAATGAGGCTTGATGTGTAGCTGAATATAAGGTGGGTTTTGTGGTCTGCAAAATTACTAGGGGGAAAAAGAGTGCATATCAGAGACAAATTCACAGAAACCTACTGTAAAAATCTACTTTAATTGGCATTCCTATGTGGCAGTTTCAAAAACTGGTGCACATCTATATTTTGACCCAAGAAACAAAAGTGCAAAGCTTTTGAATTAAAGATTCAGTGCTTGGGATTAAGTGGTGTTTTTGACCAGACAGAAGGATATTAGCTAACTGCATACATCTATCTTGTTGTCAGGGCTAAATTCAAGGCGGGAAAGAGATGTTCTCTATGTCCAGCTGTAAAAGGCATGGGCTGGATTGCCAATGAATCTATGAATTCTTGTTTTCCAGAATGGTTTCCAAATTTCTAAAGTGTGAAAATGTTACATCCGTACTGGCTCTCCTCATTAACTTGGGAAAGATCCAATGGCAGGAGACCAATTTCTTGCAGAGTCTTGCTTTCTGCCTGTATTATATTGGAAGAGGTTCTTGAATCAGTGCTGCCTCAGCAGGAATCACTCTTTGTAATGATATATCACCCTCACTGTGCTTGAGGAACAGCCAGTGCTATGACTGTATGAGAAGAAAAGGGCTCTAAGCCTATGGCATTGTTTGGGAAGTCAAATGACTAACCTCTTTCAGCCCTGCCTCCCTGGCCTGTCAATTAACACTGAAACAATGATGAACTGTAAAATGCAGGAAGATGCTTGCCTAATATATCTACATTTAAAGATACCCCCAATCCTGATGTGCTTCAGCATGTTGTTATTGTTGCTTTCATTATCTCTGAATTTGGTGATTTTTAACTTTTAAAACCTGTATTATGTTTTCCCAAGCTGTTGGGTATGATCTGATGGATCCATTTGGTTATAACTGCATCATCATTATTATAAATAACCCTTCATGTACACCCGATCACCTAATGCAGGCATGTCAAACTGCCGGCCCACGGGCCGGATGCGTCATGCCGAAACTGCACCCACCCCATTGCCGGCAATGGGGAAAAAGTCTCAATACGTCCCGCAACATCCTGTGACATCACGAGTTTGCCATGCCTGACCTAATGAATGTTAAAAGCTACAAGGGACTTGTAAAAGGTTACTTACAATCTGTCCTCCAAGTTATGACTGCCACATCATGGTCGCATGATCATATTTTGGGTGCTTAGTAATCAGCTCACATTTATGACCCATTGCAGCAGCATCACATTTGACAATATTTTTTTTTTTTGCCATTTTCCAGCAAAAAAAAAAAAAAGTTCTTTGCATACATTGGATTTAGAATGATGACCACCTGATGGCATGAATCATTATGATGACCCACTTAATGACCTTTGTAAAAACAATCATAAAATCAAGTCCAACCATGTGGTGACTTGAATTACGACCACATTGTATTGCGAAGAAATGTTATTTTATATGGCATTTAATGAATGATTAATTAGTACAATATTGCAATTATCAATGCAGGTAATCTATCAGGATTAAAGCACTTCTAATGCATAAACAGATAAATATGAGCAAAGGATTAAGCATCCTGTCCCTCTTGAGAAATCACTGGCTCACCCCAGCTTTCTTTAATGTCTTTCTTCAATTTTTGTAGTGTTGATCATCATCACCATTTCCCAGCAGCTTTTCTGTATCCTACTTTGGATGTAATTCTCATTGGGCACTGGGTCTGGAGTATTTATCCCTGTCCAGAAAAAAAATTCTTTTTCTTTCTCTTTCTCTTTCTCTTCTCTCTCTCTCTCTCTCTCTCTCTCTCTCTCTCTCTCTCTCTCTCTCTCTCTCTCTCTCTCTCTCTCTCTCTCTCTCTCTCTCTCTCTCTTTCTTTCTTTCTTTTTCTTTTCTAGAAATGCCTAACATACCAGCTATTTGGCTGCCCATGTGCTGCTTTTCAATATACACATTGTATATAGTTTTATATATTTGGTAGCAAAAGTGTCATGAAAAAAGACATTTTAAGAGAGAGCAAATGCAAATTTGTAATGCTAGGCTGGAAAAGCAATTTGGCCTCATTCTTTCCAGGGATGGCAAAGCTTTTTAATCTTAGCTGAGTAGACACTCTTTTTAAAAAAGAAAAAGAAAAAAAGAAAAAGAAAAACTTGACTATTTCATTTGACATTTGAAGGCATGCAAGATGTTTTGGCTATTATTCTAGTTTCTTTTCCAATGATCAAATGGCCAGAAGGCAGAGAGCAAAACTGGTTATTTTGAAACCACATTTCAATGGAATAAAAAGTTTAGAAACTAATTTTCTGCCTGCTTCTACTTTTTATATGTGGTGCTTTCCGAAACGTTTAGCAAAAACGCACTATTGTATACTTGGACTTGAATTCTAATATTTTATTTTTATCTCTATTTCATCTAGAAACAGTAAAGAGGCTAATCTGAATTCACATTAGCAGTGCTGATTTTCTATATTTTTCTCATTGCTTGATATTCTTCTCACCAAAAAAGGACTAGATGCTTTAACCAAATCACAATCAACATCATTATCAACTCAGAAATGAATGATCATATTTACTTTAGCGTTTTCATTCTTTTATAGTTATAATCCTTTGAAAAAGATACAACAGTGATTACCACAGCTGATCAATCCATTGTGTATCTTTCAACAGTGGCAACTGTAAAAGTGGATTTCTATTTTAAACTGTGCCCCATGTGTCCTGGCTCACCATTGCAAATCACAGCCCCAAAACCATTTTGTGTGAATAGTTTCCCACACGGTTTGACCTTTTTTTGCCACATGATTTGAGAGTGCAAATACAGAAAGTTTGCAACAGAATGGCAGGGCCAAAGCTTCACAGGAAGCCCATTGAGCTGAACAGATTGTTCTCCAAAGCAGTCTGCATGTGTCGTTGTTTCTAAGCAGCATACTGTAAAGCTACTAATGTTGATAGCATGTGTGAATCACACAGAAGGAAGACTATTTGTAATGTGTATATGCGTACATATATACACACAGAGTACTACAGACTTTATTCCAAGGAGTGCAAGTCACTGACAATATACCTCTTTTCTCCATCTCATCTCATGATAGCAATAGTACTTATATACCACTTCATGGTGCTTTACAGCCTTCTCTAAGTGGTTTACAGCATCAGCCTGTTGCCCCCAACAATCTGGCTCCTCATTTTACTGACCTTGGAAGGTTGGCAGGCCAAGTCAACCTTGAGTCGGTGAGATTTGAACTGTCAAACTGCTGGCAGTACTGCATTCTAACCACTGCACCATGATGAGAGTTAAGTGGGTAGACCCTGAGGAGATTAAATTGACTCAATAGATTTTATAGCTAAGGAGCTTGTTCCTTTAGAGCAGGGGTGTCAAACTGCCAGCCTGTGGGCCGGTTGCATCATATGGAGGCTCCACCCACCCCAGCTCCGGCAATAAAAAAAGTGATACATTGTGACATGTCATGTGAAATGGTGAGTTTGACACCCATGCTTTAGAGGAACAAGAAAAGAATAATTAATGTGACAATATTGTTTAGATATTGCTGAATGAAAACCTCCTACTAGTCATGTTGGTTAGACTGCTGGGAACTAAAGTACAGCAGGATCTGAAAAGCTGCAAGGGAAGATCAAAATGCTCTTGAGTCAAGCTTGACTCCTGTGATTTAATTTTAATATAGGTCTCTTCAACTTAGTCAGTTATTGCTAACTATGTTGAAGGGACTTGTGCATGATAACCTCTTACTATTAAAATACTATTTTAATCATATTAAAATTATTTACTATTACTTACTACTTGAAAAACAACATAGCAATTACTACAATAGAGATAAATTGTTTCTTCTTTATTAACTTTTCCTTGCCATTTAACCTAGAAGATACTAGAGATGTTATAGTCTATTCAAGATTACTTCATTTTTATCTTCTGCATGAGCAGCTCTAAACCGCAACATTTCTTTGGGCTATTTCATAACCATGCTTTTTTTCCAGAACTGCTTCTCAACATTGGAGCAAAACTGGAAATAATTTTATAGAATAATGTTAGAATTTCACTGCCAAAATCATAATCCTTAAGCTACAAACCAGGACAGGTTTATCCAGGAATTAGTCTCAACAGACTGAATATGACAAACTTCCAAAATTATATCCAATCTTTTTTATTTTAGAATTGGCTAGCTGGGGTTAGCCACATTGCTTAGTCCCCAAATGCTGGATGAAATATGAAATCTAAAATATCTAAAAGTCTAGTCTCTAACTGGCCAGTGGCTGTTTTGCTTGTAAATGCACTCATTTGTCCAGAAAAAGGAAAAGGAAGTAATGGAATACGGTCCCTTTACAAAAACCAACTTCTAGATGAGCAGGCTACTGCTAAGCTTGTAAGCCGTCCTGAGTCTTCGGAGAAGGGCGGGATATAAATGGAATTAAAATAAAATAAAAATAAATAAATATATAGGATTGTATTTTAATAATGGACAACAAGATTCAAACATTAGTCTGTGAAAGTATTTTCAATTTTTATTTGCATGCTGAAACTCAGTTCTGGAGGCAAAGACAAGAAATGACATAGCCAAGATAAGTGTCATGACTGTGGGGACCTCAGTGCTCTCTGAGCTTGGTGTTGTTGCTTTTTTTTGCAGATGTTTCATTAACAAACTAGGTAACATCATCAGTGTACTCATAAGTGTTATGATTAAATGGGTGCTTTTGGACTAGCCAACGTACTTTTGTAGCTATTTTGTGAATATGGAAGCTCTACCTTTGTGAACGTCCCATGACATGTTCTCAACATGCCAAAGGAAGCCATTGTCCCCCAAATATTTCCTTATGTCAAGATCCCAGTGCTGTTTGGACTAGCACTGGAATAACATACATATGAGATGGGGAAAACATAAACAAAAAAAACAGCATTGCATATATTGCTTCCTCACTGAATGAAGAATGCAACGTACGTACGTGATAGCTGTATCAGCATCTCTCCTTTTAATGATGACTGCGGCCGCATGAAACTTCTAAGGAGAGTTTTCCTTTGACAAACTTCAAACAGAGCACCCCCTCCCCTCCCAACTGTCTTGCAAACCTACATGCTCTCCTCATTTTTAAGAGTGAGACAAAGTGGCCCTGTTGTTTACTGCTGCTCTGCTTTTAGGCTTCTTCCACAAAGCTTACACCAGGGCTTTTCAACCTTTTCACCCATTGTACCACTTTTAGGATATGGCAACATCTGAGTACCACCTAGCAAAGTGTCAAAAACTTGACCAAAAAAAAAATAAGGAAAAAAGTGATGAAGTACAGGTAGTCCTCAACTTACAACAGTTCGCTTAGTGAATGTTTGAAGTTACAATGGCACTGAAAAAAGTGCCCCCCAAGCCGCAGCCGAGCAAGACAACTGCCTGCCCACCCGGTGGCACTCTTCCTCCTGTCTGAGGTTTTCATTGCTGTGAGCATTTCTGTTGAGGATTGGCAGCGGGGGTGGTGCAGGGGTGTTTGGTTTTTATTCTCCCCCCCATCTGCTGGGTGGTTGCAGCAGGTTTTGGTCACTTCACATGACCCTGGGACACTGTGACCGTCATAAATATGAATCAGTTGCCAAGCATCTGAATGTAAAACACAAGACCCTGGAGATGCTGCAACATTCCAGCTCATCGGCACTTCTTCTGGGCTCATCAGAAGCTCCGGGATCAGCACTGAGCTCCAACTGGAGCCTGGCGCTGATCCTGGTGCTTCCACTGAATCCTGACAGCCCTGCAGCTCCAGCCATCTTTCATGCAGGCTTATGCAGTGCTGCCACTGGTTCAGCTCATTCCCCTCCCCTGCTACTTTTATAGGATGGTCACGTACCACCTGCTAGGTCCTAATGTACCACAGGTGGTACCCGTACCAATGGTTGGAAAGCCCTGGCTTACACTGCTGGAGAAAATGGAAGACAATTTCTTCGATCAATGCTCTAAGGAGAAGCTGAGATGAGAAGCTGAGAAGCCCTAGTCAAAAGAATCCCAGTCTGGGCAGCTTCATCATATACTGAGGGATTGCCCAGGGCACATGCTAAGGCAGGGTTCTTCAAACTTGTCCCTTTTATGACTTGTGGACTTCAACTCCCAGAATTCCTCAGCCAGGCACGATGGCTGAGGAATTCTGGGAGCTGAAGTCCACAAGTCATAAAAGGGACAAGTTTGAAGAACCCTGTGTTAAGGGCAACAGCCTAGTAGTCTCTCCAAGTTAAGAAGCTCTGGTGTATAGAGGT
Organism: Vipera ursinii; assembly: GCF_947247035.1. NCBI lineage: Eukaryota > Metazoa > Chordata > Lepidosauria > Squamata > Viperidae > Vipera > Vipera ursinii. Next base: position 37,105,442 of record NC_139513.1, on the reverse strand, counting down.
AGTCCCTGACTTTAAACCATATTTTTAGTGACTGTTCAAACTTACAATGGTGTTGTCAAGCATGGGAAATCAGGAACCAAACCTGTATTCATTTGAATACAGGTTTATTGCATGCTAACTCTCTCTATTAGAATCTGAACTACTAATAGTCAAAGCAAGTCGGTGGTAGATAAGAGTCAGTGGAATTCAAGGTGGGCTGGACTTAGATCTCTTCTTGGTATGCAGGAACTCAATACTGATGATGTGCTTGACACCTCCATTGGACTCAGCATGGTCATCTCCTACCGGCATTGAAAAAAAATGACTTATGACCAGTCCTTACACTTATGATCATTGCAATATCTCCACAGACATGTCATCAAAATTTGATTGCTTGACAACCAGCATTTATTTATGAAGCACACTGGGATTATGTGATTACCATTTGCCACCTTCCCAGCTGGCAATGGGGGAGCTTTGATTTGCTTGTTAACTCTGTGCTTCATTTAACAAGTGCAGTGATTTGCTTAACAATCTTTGCAAAAAAAAGATTGCAAATGGTGTACAACTCACTTAACAACCACCTTGCTTAGCAATGGAAATTCAGCTCCTGGTTGTGGTTCTAAGTCAAGGACTACCTTTATCAGAGGCAATCTTGTAGTAAGCAACTGTGCTTCCCAGCCTGGAGTCTCCTTTGGTCTGGTATCAAAGATTTTGGTTAGTGCTTCCCAGGAGAAAACCAGCAGATCTTTAGACCTTGCTAGAGGATCAGGTGTAACCTTTCAATGAGTACTGTGGGAAAAATATTCCAAGCTGAGCACATGAGACCAAAGCACTTGATGGCATATATCCTCTCCTACAAATCTTTCTGCCTATCAAGTAATGCTTCAATTATTGTCTTTTTTTTCCGTAAGAAAGAGAAGACTTTTGGCATAGTAGCACCCCAATTTTATAATAATGTTATCTTTAAAGTGCCGTGCAAAAATGCAAAATGGAAACAAAACAAAAATCTCACAATCTTTGGAATCTACTACTTTCAGTGTGTTTCACTTATATTTTCATCTTTTTGTACTGGCTTTTTAAAAAACAAATATCATTAAACCAGCCAGAAATCCCTGGTTATACAACTTGATATACAGTATTAGCAATAGCAATAGCACTTATATACCACTTCACCATGCTTTGCAGCCCTCCCTAAGTGGTTTACAGAGTCAACCTATTGCCCCCAACAATCTCATTTTACTGACCTTGGAAGGATGGAAGGCTGAGTCAACTTTGAGCCGGTCAGGATCAAAGGAAGGAATTGAACTCCTGGCAATGTTAGCAGAGTTAGCTTGCAATAATGCACTCTGTACCACCATAGCACATTATCTTTCTATTTCAGGGTTAAATCTCAGCCTCTAAATGTTTTAAAAGTTCAGCCATAGCTAACATGCCTCACTGCTGCTAGCCTTTATTTAGAAAAGAGTTAACTGCTGAACTTTCTTTTCTTGTGAGAAAATCCAATTACTCATGAGAAGCCATTTAATGTGCACTTGAAGAAGCTACTTCTGAATACTGCATTCAGATTCCATTCCATTAATATGCGACACAATACATTACACTACACTTGAGACAGTACACAGAGCCACAACAAGTCCTGAAGTGTGCTGGTGGATGAGAACGCATGACTTCTACTTCATTACCGCCTGATGTTTTGACTCTGCAGCTCTGTAGTCAGGCTTAATTAGGGGGCTGCATTATCTCCTAATGAAGGCCAATTAAGAATAATTAACCTTTGTCCTACTTCCCAGCCATGATGGACAGTGAGCAGTCCTGGGAAAATGGATTTGAAAAGGTGAATTTGAACTAGTACCATGAATGGCTGCTGCTGTTTTGAAGGTGTTAAAGAAGTCATTCCTGACTATAGTTTTAATTCCATCCAGTGCAGCAGGGCATCTTGACATATTGATTGATAAATGAGAACAATATATAAGCTGTCATGCAGGATAAACATTTATAGCAATTTATGCTGAAACATGTGCTTTTCTGCATTTGCAGCTATTGTTCTTTGTTATCAATATAGCATATTGATGTAAACCATTACAGTCCTAATAAAATATTCATTAGCCATGTATTATATCCCCCTTATTTGTAGTTTGGTCATAGATACACAGACATGCCTGTACATTCCAGTAAAGAAAGAAAATAAAAAATCAAAATACAGACATCATCATCATCATCATCAATGTCGTCATCGTCATTATCAGAACTGATGGATAGATATTCAGCTTCCTAAGTCTAGGATGTAGACATCCAACCTGCAGGCAAACTTCAAATATGAATAAAGCATCAGAATAGCTAAAGAACAGAGCACGCCCATGGTAAGCTGATGTCCTCAAAGCATGTTTGCACAGTTCTTTCTCTGTGTTTAAGTAAAGGTAAAGGTAAAGTTTTCCCTGTCTAGTCAATGTCCTACTATGGGGGCAGTGCTCACCTCCGTTTTTTAGCTGAGGGAGCCAGTGTTATCCAAAAGACATTTTCATGATCATGTGGCCAGCATGATTATGCACTGAGGTGCATGGATGGCTATTACCTTCCCACCAAAGTGGTAACTATTTGTCTGCTTGCCTTTGCATGCTTTCAAACTGCTAGTTGGGCAGGAGTTGGGTAGGAGTTGGGCAGGAACGGGAGCTCACCCCATCACATAGTGCTTCAGTCTCAAAAGCAGGCTGTGAGCTTTCCAGCTGATGAATTCAGCATCTTTAACCACTGAGCCATCGTGCCCCCTCATATTTAAGTATCATATGCATATTTTGCTTCTAACAAATGGGGAAAGTACGTTTAACAAGTTTTGCAATATATAAAACGATGCCCTTGCCTATTTCCATTTAGCACAGAGGGACTTGTCAGATTTTGAATTAGCCAGAAGCCCAAGCCTAAAATGTCCTTTCTGTCTCTTCTCTACCTTTGATTTCTTAGCAGCAGGTATAACTTCAAACAGCTCCAATCATACAGAAAAACAAAACCCACAAAAAATGTACAACTACATGGAACTAACTACTCAAGGTGTGTATACATGTTAACAGAAGAGAAGGATATCAGTTTCAGCCTAGTTCAATAAAGAAACAAAACAAAACTCTGTGAGTACACTTTTGAATGATTGATAGATGAGAATATTTGTAGCTCAGGTTTGAACCGTGGGGTCCTTGGTGATTTCTGAGCTTGGCTGTTTTCTTGCACATGTTTCATTACCATGAAATGGTAACATCATCAGTGCAAGGAAACCGTCCTAGAAAACAACCAAAAAGCACACTAAAGACTGTACTTTTGAATGAGGATGGAATAATCTGAAGTCACAGGCGCTATGCTGTGTTAGCGTTTGTTGCCTTAGTTTCCCTTCACCAGCTGTTTTTCTTAAAAGAAAGAAAAAATCCTGTCCTGTTCTATGTCCCGAGTGACAGCAACTGCCAATTTTCTACAAGTAGTATCCAGGGGGGTTGGGGGCAGTCTGGATCTAGTAGGAAAAATGGTGGTGTAATTGTGGGTATGTAATTTCTCCAATAGTAGAATAAAAAAAATTGAAATGGTACTGCCTTTCACTAAGAATGATTTCATATTTGTTGAAATCTTTGTTGTGTCATGCTTCAGGATATTTTGAAAGCCTAATAATTCTCCGTTCAAGTGTTAGTACATTTTACTCAAATTTACATAAAATATAAAAACACAGAAATAAGTTAGGGCAGTTTGTGATGGGGTTCCCGTATACTACAGAGATATTACTTAAAATGGCTGTGCCAAATGTTGTGGCTGAAGGGACTACACTTATGAAAAGTGCAAGGGTCTGGGAGATTTTCATTTTTTTATTTCTGTACCCTTGAATTTTCCTATTCATTCTTGGCAGGGGACTTTATATGGGGAGGGTTCTTCCTCATCAGGAATTTTTGGAATGCCTGCGAGATCACACACAATTGCATGGTCATTCCAGAAACCATTGTTGAAGCAAACTCCTTTCTAGTTGAGAACAGAATATATTTTAAAGCAGGGGTCTTCAAACTTGGCCCTTTTATGACTTGTGGACTTCAACTCCCAGAATTCCTCAGCCAGCATTGTTGGCTGAGGAATTCTGGGAGTTGAAGCCCACAAGTCATAAAAGGGCCATGTTTGAAGACCTCTGTTTTAAAGTAAGAAAAACTAACAGAGTAGGTATTCACATCTACCCTTAGATTCTTTCTGGAATTCCAATAATAGTACAATTAACTTTTTGTTTTGCCATTCTACCCAAAATGTTTAATCAGCCTAGGATTCCTTTCATATCCAACTAAGTAAATTAATCAGTCAGTCAGTCAGTAAAAATCCTTATGAATAATTGGCTGCAGTGTGGATAGAACTCACTGATATGTACCTCATTATATCTTAGAAAGATGGGAAGTCAATACAGGTGAAGGCTGTGTCATGAACCCAGCTTTCAATTGTTTGAGATAAAGGGTGACCTGTAATATCAATTTCTTTCATTAAAAACCAGCAGCTTTTATTTCTATGATGTTAATTATTTCTTGCAGATCATCAAAATGAATTATTTTAGTATGTGCAGATTAAAGGCACTCACTTGTGCCCCAATAATAAAGACTCTGGATTCTGCCTCTCAATTCCTGGCAAATAGATGGGGAAGAAATGGAGGTAGTGACAGATTTTATTTTCCTGGGCTCCAACATCACTGCAGATGGGGACTGTAGCCAAGAAATTAAAAGACGCTTGCTCCTGGGGAGGAAAGCTATGGCAAATCTAGAGAGCACACTAAAAAGCAGAGACATCACCCTGTCAACAAAAGTGTGTATAGTCAAGGCTATGGTCTTCCCAGTTGCAATGTATGGCTGTGAAAGTTGGACCATAAGAAAGGCTGAGCGCCAAAGAATTGAGGCCTTTGAACTATGGTGCTGGAGAAGACTCCTGTGAGTCCCTTGGACTGCCAGGTGATCAAACCAGTCAGTCCTAGAGGAGATCAACCCTGACTGCTCTTTAGAAGGCCAGATCCTGAATTTGAAACTCAAATACTTTGGTCACGTAATGAGAAGGAAGGACTCACTGGAGAAGAGCCTAATGCTGGGAAAGATTGAGGGCAATAGAAGAAGGGGACGACAGAGAATGAGGTGGCTGGATGGAGTCACTGAAGCAGTAGGCAGGAGCTTAAATGGACTCCAGAAAGTGGTAGAGGACAGGAAGGCCTGGAGGAACGTTGTCCATGGGGTCACGATGAGTCGGACATGACTTCGCAGCTTACAACAACAAAGTGAAAAACCTGGGATTTTTGTACACTTATTTAAAACTTTAGACTCTCAATACATTGATTTTTTTAAAAAAAACCTTTACATTTAATGCATCTTTTTAATGAGATCCAAAGTACCAGAACAGAAGTAAAATTTGATCTTCAGTAAATTCAAACAGACAAAAGTACTTACAAACATACTTAACTGTAGAAATCAAGGCTTTAGTCCTATAGAAAGAGAAGAAATGAGTAGAAGACTGAAGAGTTTTGCCACATTCTCAAACAGTGACTCTATATGATACACAGTTTTTAGATTTAGTTCCAGGTATCTTCAGAGAAAAGGATTTTAAATACAGGTCATGCAATAAGAGAATAACAGAGTTGGAAGGGACCTTGGAAGTCTTCTAGTCTGTCCAACCCCTTATACCTTTTCAGTCAAATGGTTGTCCAGTCTCTTCTTAAAAGCCTCCAGTGAATTTTGATCAAATCCAACAAGACTCTTCATTATGATATAAGGAGCTGTGATATCCTATCTTAACTTTGCTGGCTTCTTGGTAAGGAATCCAGTGATGGAGTACTCACAACTTCTGAAGGTAAGCAGGTTAATTGTTCTCACTGTTAGGAAATTTCTTGTTCTAAGTTGCTTTTCTCCTTGATTAATTTCAATCCATTGCTGGAAAGTAATCAAGGAGAGAAGCAACCTAGAACTAAGGAGAAATTCCCTAACAGTGAGAACAATTAAGCAGTGGAATGGCTTGCCTTCAGAAGTTGTAGGTGCTCCATCATTGGATTCCTTTCCAAGAAGCCAGTAAAGTTAAGAGTATATCACAGTTCCTTATATCATAATAAAAAGAGTCTTGTTGGATTTGATCAAAATCCAGGTCAAAAGTCTAGCTAATTTTGCATTCTCTTCTCACAAGGACCAGACAGATCCCAGTGGGAAACACAGAAGCAAGATAGAATTGCAACAATCATTCCTATTTACATTTCCCTGCAACTGTTATTGAGAATCATATTGCTTTTGATACTTGATGCTTGTTGACACTAAACTGCATTAGCCATTTGTTTTTGCAATATATTTGGAGTGCACCATTGTCTCTTTTTGTTGTAGCCTCTCCATATAATTTGGTGTCATTACGAAAATTGGCCCTCTCTACTGCGCACTTGTTACTTTAATTCATTTAGGAGGAAATATAAATTCAGTACTCCCAATATTGATATTCCTTTGCTGACAAAACTGTCTACTGAACCCTACCGTCTGTTTTTGCCAATTGTTTATAAATTCTTATTTTCTGAGAGTCTTTGAAGGCCACTGGAATATCGTGCTGTTAATTTTCATCAATAAGAGACTGAAAATTGGTGATGGGATTTCCTATCAAAGTTTAGCAGGAAACAATGGAAAATAGGTGTGTTAGACCTACAAAACTGACTTAGTTTAATAAGAATAGCCCCCAAACCACATATGGAAGAGATGAGACCAACATCCTATTCCATTATTTCATTTCATCATTTGTGATTCTTTACTGTCCCAAAACTAATGTTAAAAGTTGTCCCATGCTGGCTAAAAAAAACATATTACTGAAGCTAAAGAGATTTGGATCTGTCAATGCCCATATGAGAGGCCTTTTGAGAAATCTAAGAAAAATGCAATTACATTCTGTTTTGTGAGGTCCTTGGTGCTCTCAGAGCGTAATTGTTTTCTTGAAGATGTTTCATTATCCAAACTAGGTAACATCATCAGTGATACTGTTGTTCTGCAAATTCTGGTGTTTTTTTTAAATGTTCTTGATACCTCATAGCTACTTGCATTTGTCTCTGCTTGCTGGAGGGCACCTATATTTGCAGTGCCTGCCCTCGAGCCAAAATTATGGCACTAAAATTCAATGGTATATTTTTAGACATTTAGAAATGTAAGGGTGAGGAAATGAATCAAGAGCTCCTGGAATCAAACCCTATTTCCAACCTTACATTTCTCCCAAACCGTGAAAAGTACATGAATTAAAATAATCTTTAATAAAGATAGATATCACACAAATTAATAACATCTGATGTTTGGTGTAAGATTCATTTGATGGTAATTATTTGATCTGTCAATTAAAATAAAAGCCATTAAACCCTTTTGCGATGCTATTTTCTTTTTCTTTCTCTTTTCGCATGTCCAGATTTTGGTTTAGGGATTCATGGCATGCATGAGGCTCAGTAGTAAAGTTCTTTGTAAACTTGTGAGATTTGTTTGTGAGATACAAACTGAATTCTCATAAATGCAGCATGCCAGCAATATAACCTTCATCTGAAAATTTTATCTATGTACCTTTTCCTTCCAAGAACATCTCCAACAGTCCAGGTACCATTTCTACATAGTCTTTTCCCATGTGGACATCCTATTTCTAAATAGGATTCTAACTTGAGGTCAAAAGCCAATTCTGCAACTGGTTCTCTCTTTACGATATATAAGAATTATTTACAACCATCTAAAGATCTCTCCCATCTTCAGCTTTTTACCTTTGCGAGCCCTTCCCTGTATAATTTGCAGCATTTGAGATCTGCTGATCCTACCAGCAGATCTCAAATGCTTTCTGCATAGGGTTGTCTGCATTGCCTAGGAAAGTTTCAGATTTGGTTTACCTCCCCCACCCCACCCTCCAATGCTCATAATTCATTAGTTTGGCCTAGTAAAAAGATGAGTGATGATATTTTTGCAAGTTATAAACTCCATAGGGAATGCAGGACACAAAAAAGCAACGAAGAAGTTTAGGGGGCTGAAGGCTAAAACATGATAAACTATTGCAGGAATTGGATATGTCTAGTCTAACAAAGAGAAGGACTGGGGTGACATGTTAGCAGTCTTTCAATATTTAAGGGCTGTCATAGGGAAAAGGAGGCCAACCCATTCTCCAAAGCACCTGAGGGAAGGACAAGAAATAGCAGATAAAAACTTATCAAAGAGAAATTCAACCTAGAACTAAGGAGAAATTTCTTGTCAATGAGAACAATTAATCAGTGGAACAGCTTGCCTTCAGAAGAGATTGAAGGGCCATTTGTCTGGAATGGTATAGGGTCTCCTGTCTGAGCAGGGGGTTGGACTAGCAGATCTCCATGGTCCCTTATAACTCTGTATTGAAAAGGTAAAGGTAAAGGTTCCCCCGCCCATGCGTGCTAGTCATTTCCAACTCTAGGGGCTGGTGCTCATCTCTGTTTCAAAACCGAAGAGCCAGCGCTTGTCCGAGGATGTCTCCGTGGTCATGTGGCTGGCATGATTAGACGCCAAAGGCGCATGGAATGCTGTTACCTTCCCACCGTAGTGGTCCCTATTATTCTACTTGCATTTTTACATGCTTTTGAACTGCTAGGTTGGCAGAAGCTGGGACGAGTAACGCGCTCACTGTGCTATGCAGCACTCGGGATTCAACCCGCCAAACTGCCAATCTTCTGATCGACAAGCACAGCGTCCTAACCCACTGAGCCACTGTGTCCCTAACTCTGTAATATGAAAGGATTTAAGATCTGCCTATAGATTGGTACAAGCTCAGTATTCACTATTTTTATTTCAAGCTCTCTGGTGGCTTAATATAGGCAGTCCTGACTTACAAAACCATTCTGCTCTGACCCACTATATGTCAGCCCGCTTTTCCATAAATTGTATCACCATGTACACTATACACATATGCCACTTTACACCTGCATAAAAAGCCAGCTATTATTTTTCACCCTCTGTGTGCCCTATAAAAAAATCCATAAAGTCAAGTATATGTATGTCCTATGCAACACAAGACATATACTGCACACAGAGCTTCCCATGAATTCATTTGTGAATTAACAGCCTTTCATCATCCTTTTATTAAAAAAATGATACAAATAAGTTTTAATGTTCTCTCCATATGCATTTTAGTTTGTATGTGCTTTTGAATATTTTTGGGTGGGTTGCAAAACATTCCTCCTGACAGACTGCTCTAGAAGTTATTGAGAGGGACAATTAATTTTTAAAACTATTAACAAATGCATTGAGAAACTTCTGAATCATTCTGTTCACCATGGTGTCAGAAATGCATGGTAGACCAAAGCCTATGGAAACAGCCAGCTAGTAAACCTTTTTAGTGTAATGTAAGCATAAATTCTGTAGCGAGGAAAAGATAATGAAAGGAAAGATCACAGCAGCTCCTTTCTAAATTTCACTAAATAAAAGTTAACCAAGTACTTGGAGGTAAAATTTTAGGAGGTAGTCCCTCAAGGGTGAATAAAATGGTTAAAAGCAAGGGACACACAGGCCTCTGAAAAAAGAGAAAAAGCAGACAAACTTTCCAATAGTGATTGGGAACCAAAGCTGAGGAAAATTTACCTCAGGATCATAAAAACTGTGTGATTGACAGGGACGTGCACTTCTTTTGAAGAGCTTCTAACTATGCAGTTAATTTCTCTTCATAGGAGAAGACAAGAAAATACACCCAATCAGATTACTGAAGACGTACCACTAATAATATATTTTTCTATTCATATTTTGACTTAGCATGTGATATGGGGACATGGTGGCTCAGTGGTTAGAATGCTGAGTCTAAACCGTCAAAGGTCTATAGCTCGGCAGTTCGAGATCCGAGTGACGCAAGATGAAGTGAGCTCCTGCCAACCTAGCAGTTAAAAAGCATGTGAATGTAAGCAGATGAATAAGTACCACATATAAGTATGCAGGAAGGAAATAGTGTTTCATGTTTCACTGTATGCTTTGTGCTGCGGCATGATGTCATGCTGGCCACATGAGTGCAGAAACATCTTCAGACAATGCTGGGTTAAGAAATGAAGATAAACACTGTACCCTAAAATGACTAGCAGGGTTAAAACCCACAGGGACACCTTTACCTTATGTGATACTCTGCAGGTTAATCAGTTTTCAATCAAAAAACTCAATCAGGGTTAAGTCTTGATGTGATGGAACACCGAACACATTGATGAATGTAGAGCCTTTTCCCACAAGCATCCAATTAGTGGTCTTGATATAGAGTTGGAACACACCAGCAGGCGTGTTCCAGTTACCCCTGCACACCCTCAGGGCCCACGTGAAAGATTTAAACAAGTGCCCCTAACGTATGAACTCATCACCATCTATATTTATACTGATGAAAACAACCAATTGTTTTACGTCTTCATCATAAGTGGCGTAGCGTGGGGGGTGCAGGGGGGGCCGGCTGCACCGGGCGCAACATCTGGGGGGGGCGCGCTCGACGGCGCCGGGATCCGGCAGGGCGGAGGCACCGGAGCCCCAGCCGGGAAGGGCCTGACCCCCCACGGCGTGCCACACACACACACACACACACACACACAAACACACAACCACACAGCGTGACTCCTCCTTCGGGCCGCTCCGCCTTCGCTCCGGCCACCGGCGCTGGACTGAAGCCTTCTCTCCCTCCTCCCCCCCGCAAAGGAGAAGGCGGCTCCTGAGCGTGCACAGAGCGCGGCCCTCCTGCAAGCCCGGGGCTCCGCTGCGGAGGCTCTCCCAAGGCACTCCCGGGGTTGCCAAAGGCGGGGGGGCGCGGCGGGGCTTGAAAGAGGGTGGATTTCCCACGGGGGGAGGATCGCTGCAGCGTCTCTCCGGGGGTCCCTGCTCTGGAACGAAAGATGCGTCGGCAGGTTGCCGATCCAACCGTGCATGCAGACTTTGGGGGCGAGAGGACGTGGTCGGGTGCGTGTGCGTGTGTGTGTGTGTTTGTGGGCGCGCCCGTGCTGTCTCTGTTCTGCAAAAGGCGCTTTTAAAAAAAATAAAATAAAATAAAAATAAATCCTGTCCTGCTGGAATGCAGAAAAGCAGCCCTCGCCCCCCCCCCATTAAAAGCTTGAACTCTTCTTCTGCCTTCAATCTCAGTTTCTGTTTGGGGTGAGGTGCCAAAGAGAAGGAGGCGGCTTGGCTTGGATAAGCAGCGTCTGGGCAGAAAATAGGTCGGGCGCCGCAGCAAGTATGAATTCCTGGGGTTCAGCCTAAGCAGGCAAAGCTGCAGGGTGGGTTGGTTGGCTTTTCCGGCTTTGGAATAACCTTGGGAAGCTGAGGCATTGTAAGTTGGAAGTCATTGTTTGTCGCCTAACATGTTGGGTCAACCCCACGCCACATGCTAAGCCATAAACCGTGGTTGGTATCCAGGGTTTAGGACAAGATGGAGAAAACTAGCCAATTGTGGGATCATAAATCTTGATGAAGCCCATCATCGCTCCATGTGATGTATGCACTCAATCTACAAACGTAGTCCAAGCCTATTCACATCTGTTGTAAGGTCATTCTCTCGTGGGGTTTATCCTGACGTCCACTAAGAGTGGAACAAACATGCCCCATTAACCATTTTCAACGCCATGTCCTCTCTTTGTCTCATCCTAAATCACAGCTGAGGCACCTTAAAGTTGCCTTGTTTCAGTTTTAAACTAGCATTTTCCCTCTTCTCCAGAGACCCTTTTTTGCCTTGAACCTAACTCAGGGGTAGGCAACCTTGGCTCTTTTATGACTCATGGACTTCAACTCCCAGAATTCCTGAGCTAGTGGAAGAGACTCGAGTGCTAAAATCCACAGGTTAGGGGGCGCAAATTACTTGCCTTGCCCCGGGTGCTGACAACCCACGCTACGCCACTGTTCATCATCAACAGCTCTTCTCATTCTCACTATTTTATTTCTTTCATCTAAACTGAAGCTGTTCTATTGGAAACAAAAACACAATAGTTTAATCCTCATTTCTCTCTGGATGAACATAAATCATCTGTGTTCTCCATTTCTTTGACACAAATGCTGAAATTGTGTTAGGAGATAATATAATGCAGTTTACTGAGTCAGAGGGTAAGAGTTCCAGAATTTAGTTTGCTGTAAGTTATTTCAGCAAATGCCCAATTTGATAGACCTCTTCAACTACTCCCTGCAAATGGTCAATATGGAGCATCATAAATCTCCTCAAGACATACGTCTCCTTTTACAGTGAATAAGAAAACATCAAAGGTCAAAGAAAAGTATGAAATGTTTCCCCTTCATTGTTTTTTTTAAAAAAATAATAGACTTGCTCAGCATATGAAAGCTAATACTAAGTCTATATAAAACAGTAAGTGCACATAGGGGAGGAGGGTGACCCTACTATTTAGAAGTAATAGTTCCAAGCAAAGCATGTTCCCTTTCACTCTGAATTTTTCAGTTTAGCTTTAAAAAGATTGGATTATTTGAAAATCTGAAGTAATCAATATTCCAGCAGTCCATTGAAGATGCACTAAGAAGAGAATGCCACTGGCTATGTTACAGTGGTCACAAATAATTGGCTAGGAAAAAAAATCATTCTCCGTAAACCATTTCCAAAAACAGGCCCATTAAAAGTGAGTGATGGAAAACAGTGGGTGTTACTGTATATGGATCATCAGGCTGAGGAGGGGTTAACAGAGTGCTATTTTCAGTTGTAATTACTGTTTTAATCTCCTCTTCCTCCTCCTTCAGTACAAAAATATCTATACCATTTCACAATCTGGACTAATTTATATTTTGGGCCTCCCTAATCCTATCCAGATCTACTGTATTTTGCAAAACTGGAGTAAAGAGTGTGATGCATGGATGAAAATGTCCATGCACCAATGCAACACAAAAAGTTCAACCCTTGGCTTTTCTTTTTCTTCATGATTACTGTTTGATGTTTGTTTTTCTTTTTCTCTATTTTGTATTTTATCCTTGTTAAAAAATGAAAATAAGCATGTAAAAAAAGTTTAACCCTTGCATTATACTCTTCCCCTGTACTGTTTTTGTTTAAGAGAACATGTCCACTTTACTAATCTTAAAAAAAATATTGGTTTGTATAGCAGTTATTAGCATTATGGCACAACTTCAAATTTAATCATTAAGATAACTTACAAGAGGAAAAAATACATTTTACATATTTTTAATATATAAACATATTTTTGTTGCATAGAATGGAGGTTTCTTCTCAAGATACATTTATAAAATAATGAACATCTATATTTATGGATTTGATGAGTCCCATTGCCCTGTATTATAAAATATATTTGAACAATAGTGAGCAGCATTATAGTTCCCAGTATAATTGTACAAGATGATGATGCCTGGTTCTGTTAAATACTCATTACCTTTTTTTGAAAAGTTGTAGACCCATTTGCAGGTGGAGGGATCTAAATCACAAGCTATTGTGGTTTCAAAAGCTATTGTGAAAATATAGGGGACAAATTCACTCATCTTTTCCATAAACTAGGTCATGAACCACAACTCATTAAAAAAAAAACCAACAGCATCTGAGTTGGGAAACTCTACAATGAATGTCTTCAGGTACACCAAGATACTGTGATTTGGATAACCAATGATGGCAGCACAATAATAAGGTATTTCTTATTTAAAAAATATACCTGTCAATAATTGAATCTAGTTGTTCTCTACTCTATTTTAATCGCATTGTGGAATCTTATATATGAGAAATAGGACTTATTTCCTTTCTTCCCTCCTTCCTTCCTTCCCTCTTTCCTTCCTTCCTTCCTTCCTTCCTTCCTTCCTTCCTTCCTTCCTTCCTTCCTTCCTTCCTTCCTTCCTTCCCTCCCTTCCTTCCTCCCTCCCTCCCTCCCATGATACCAGTTTGCTTCAAGAAGATATCCATTTCTAATAGAAAATGGTTAAACTGTATAACAAAGGATTTTGTTTTGGATTTCAGTTTCTATTTGTTACATGTGATCAAGGCTAAGGAGCTAAGGCTCCTAAGTTCTCAGTGAAAATTAAGTAATTGTGTTGAATATCAGTCTTTTACTCACAATTTCAAGCTTGTCTATGTGTTCTGTAGAATCTTTCTGTATTAATAATGTTAAAATTTCTCCAATAGTTTCATTCAAAGTCATAAAAATCTCCATTCAATGCTATTAAAATCTCTATAGTAGATCAGCACTATCTTCTGGTTTGTTCTGATCATTGTATTTTATTTAACATTTACCTTCTTACTTCACCTAACATTGAATGTTTCCATTTTCGTTAAGTAAATATAAAGAAAGGGTTATATCAGCTATATTTTATTTTGTTTTCCAACTACAACTTGCTTTTTTTTACCTCTTATGAGATTGATTTAATTCCAAAGGAAATCCTGAAACCTCTAGGCACATATTTTTATGCTACATGGCCAGGGGGTTACACTCTCAAAGTTATTTCTTTTTCTTTTGTATTTTTATCTTTTAATTGCAAAAAACACTGCTAGGGTTCCGACAATCTCTTAGGGGGAAGACAACAAATGAGGCATCCTGCAGATGGTTGACAATAACAGTATCTACTACTGAGCTGTTATTGCTGAAGCAAGATTTTGAGATTTCCAATCTTCTACTTTATGTGCTGATAAAATGCTATAGCATTTTATATGTTTCCTTAATATGGGGATTTTGAGTACTTTGAATTTGAATTTTACTGCAAAAGACTGAAAAGGGTTAACTGCTTTGTAGGAAAGCGTGCTGGACATTTTTGTACTGAGGTTTGAACTGCACAGATTCTTCTAATAATTAATATAATGGTTCATGCTCAAAAAGTTGTATTTCTTACTGTGCCATCACTGTCCCCTTCTTGGGGACATTAGTTGTGGAATATAATATGGAAAGTTGTATAAGATTATTGAACTTCATATACTTATAGTGTGCAATATCTGTCAATGCTGCTAACATAGGATGTTTTTGCATTGACAACAGATGGAAATGTAGCCATCTTTTTCCTTTCACTTTTAGAGTTAGATGATACTGGGAGGGGGGATGTGAATGAGAATCCAGATAGACTAACAACACTAAATGTAGCATGAGAATCAAGGTGATTGAGCCCAGAGCTGATAAAAAATTGGTGGGCTGGATAGCTGGAGAGGAAGCCCACGCTTTAAGCTAATTGGGGAATGTGATTTATGACTGTTAATTGGAGGAGGGAATTGTGCTTTGATACTATGTGCCCAGGGGAGGGTAATTCAGTTTTTGGCTTAAATTATCTAGTGCTGATATTGTGCTACTCGAATAAAAGATCCTTTAAGGTAAACAATGCCTCAAAGTTCTTTTGAAGAGTTTCATCAGTCAGAACCATGACATTTTCAGAGTTAGAAGGACCCTCAATCCTTCTCCCTGCTCAATACAAATTATAAAACCTTTAACAATTATAGAAAGCCTACAATCTCAATAGCTAACTGCTTCCACCGTTCAGCTGCTCTGGTTCTAGGAATCTGCAATTTGCTTTGCTATAATTTAACTAATTATTCTAAGTCCTGCAGACTAGGAAATTAGATAAATCATGGCTTTCTTCTGGGGGAATGCCTGTTTGGGTACATGATCACAAGACCTTTCTTTTTTTTTTTCAAAGCTAAATATACACATATAATATCCTTACCTATCATAGTCCCAGTTATTATAAGTGGATTGTCAGGTCAAATCATTCGTGTTCCTTTCCTCTTAACATCTTCCATTTTGCTAAATTTAATTTAATTTAATTTTAATTTATTGAGATTTCTATACCGCCCTTCTCCCTAAAGGACTCAGGGCGGTTCACAGGGCATATATAAATAACAATACAAAAATTAAAAGAAAATTAAACCAATGCCCAATTAAAACAAGAATGATAAAATAATAACAAGCATATAAAAACCCATATACCCCCATCAGGCCAGACCCGCTAGTTCAAATAAATGGGTCTTCAACCCGCGACGGAAGGATCGGAGTTCCGATGCCGTCCGGAGCTCAACCAGCAGTTGGTTCCATAATGCCGGAGCACCCACAGAGAAGGCCCTCCCCCTGGGGGCCACCAGTCGACATTCCTTGACCGGAGGCACCCTGAGGAGGCCCTCTCTGTGGGCACGCACAGGGCGGAGGGGAGTCGACGCCGGCAGCAGGTGGTCCTCGAGGTATCGCGGACCAATGCCATGTAGGGACTTAAAGATCATAACCAAAACCTTGAACCTTACCCGGAAGACAACTGGTAACCAATGCAGCTCACGGAGCAAAGGTGTAACATGGGAGTACTGGGAAACTCCCAAGACAACTCTCGCGGCTGCATTCTGTACCAGTTGGAGCCTCCGAGTAGTCTTCAAGGGAAGCCCCATGTAGAGAGCATTACAGTAGTCTAGGCGAGAGGTCACGAGCGCATGAGTGACCGTACATAAGGCCTCCCGGTCCAGATAGGGCCGCAACTGGCGCACCAGGCGAACCTGGGCAAAAGCCCCCCTAGTCACGGCCACTATATGATCCTCCAAAGTGAGTCGTGAATCTAGGAGGACTCCCAAGTTGCGAGCCCTATCCACAGGGGGTAAAAACTCACCCCCCATAGAAAGAGATGGAACATCCCAGGTGTCCTGGGATGCCGGAATGTACAGCCACTCAGTCTTGTCAGGGTTGAGTTGAAGTCTGTTCCTCCCCATCCAGACCCGAACCACCTCCAGGCAACGGGACATCACAGCTAGGGCATCACTGGGGTGGTTTGGGGTCGAAATAAAAAGTTGGGTATCATCAGCATATTGATGATACCCAACTCCAAAACCACGAATGATCTCACCCAGCGGTTTCACATAGATGTTGAACAGGAGAGGCGAGAGGACCGGCCCCTGAGGAACTCCACAAGCGAGAGTCCTAGGGGTCGACCTCTGCCCCCCTGCCAACACCGACTGCGAGCGTCCCAGGAGATAGGAGGAGAACCACTGAAAAACCTTGCCTCCCACTCCTAGTCCCCTGAGACGCCGCAGCAGGATACCATGGTCGATGGTATCGAAAGCCGCCGAGAGGTCTAATAGGACTAGGACAGAGGAATATCCCCTATCCCAAGCCCTCCAGAGATCATTCACCAGAGCGACCAATGCCATCTCCATGCTGTGCCCGGGCCTGAAACCCGATTGGTAAGGGTCCAGATAATCCGCTTCATCCAGGACCAGAGGGAGCTGATGCGCCACCACACTCTCAACAACCTTCGCAAGAAAGCGAAGGTTGGAGACTGGACGAAAGTTGTTCAATACAGCTGGGTCCAAGGCAGGCTTCTTGAGGAGAGGTCTCACCACCGCCTCCTTCAAGACGGTGGGGAAATAACCCTCGCTCAAAGAAGCAGATATAACCGCCTGGAGCCAGCCTCGTGTCCTCTCCCTAGCTGCATAAACCAGTCAAGAAGGGCACGGATCCAATAAACATGTGGTGGAACTCAGCTTCCCCATAATCCTGTCCACTTCATCAGGGGTCACAGAATCAAACTCCTCCCAGATAACATTGACAGGACCGCCCGTGTCCTGATCGCCAGACTCTGCCCAGCTGGAGTCCAAACCGGTCCGAATCCGAGCGATTTTATCCGACAGATGTTGACTAAACTCCTAGGCACGACCCTGCAAGGGATCCTCCCTCACCTCCTGATTAAGAAGGGAGCGAGTCACCCTAAACAAGGCGGCCGGGCGATTATCTGCGGACGCGATGAGGGTAGAGAAGTAATTACACCTCGCCTCCCTCATCGCAGCGAGATAAGACCTAATGTAGGTTCTTAACCGCAACCGGTCGGATTCAGATCGGCTGGACCTCCAGCAGCTCTCTAGGCCCCGTTTCCGACGCTTCATCTCCCGGAGCTCCGCGGAGAACCATGGAGCTCTCTGGGATCTGCACCGGGTCAGGGGCCGCAAGGGTACAACCCGGTCAAGTGCCTCAGTGGCTGCCCTTTCCCAGGCTTCCACCAAGGCATCCGCCGAGTTGTGAGCAATGGAGGCAGGTGGGGACCCCAGCGCCACTTGGAATCTATCAGGATCCATTAGGCGTCTGGGGCGGTACCATCTAATTGGCTCCGTACCCCCACGGCGGGGGGTGGCAAAATGGAAGACCAGCCGCAGGAGGTGATGATCAGTCCATGACAGGGGCATAATAAATGGAAAGCCCCCACCAAGATCATCCAACCACTGTCCAGATAAGAAAATCAGGTCAAGGGTGTGGCCTCCCTCATGAGTTGGTTCAGAAATTACCTGCGTCAGGTCCATGGCTGTCATGGAAGCCATGAACTCCTGAGCGAGCTCAGATGAGCCTCCCAGGGATGGTAGATTGAAGTCTCCCAAAACTATAAGCTTGGGGAACTCAACCACCAACCCCGAGAGGATATCAAGCAGCTCGGGCAGGGCTGCCGCTGCGCGACTAGGCGAAATGTACACGAGCAGCAAGCCCAACTGCGCCCCAGAACCAAATCTCACAAAGAGAGACTCACACCCGACTATCTGAGGAACGGTGGTCTCCCGCGGACATTCTTAACATGTGAATCTGAAATTGGCACAGTGGGTCTAACCTTACCTCTTGTGGCTTAAGAACTGATCCTAAGTCAATTGCTGATATGTTACATAAATAGGGGACAAAGCCTAAATTTACCAAAATCAATAGCAGTCATTTTTAAAATGTATATAATATATATACTGTATATGTATAATAAATTACATTTGTTATGCTTTCATTTATTTTATCTTATGGTGGAGATGTTGGGATCACAGAGAACATTATCTGCAATTTACTACCTGCTGAAGAGCATGAACAAGGCTATTTAGAATAAAAAGGCCACCAAAACCTACCCATGATAACTCAGTGAGAGAAGAAGAATTTGGTTGTTACATTTTTGTAACAGGGGAATAAAAATTCCAGAGAATAGCTATGGAGAATTTGGATTAAAAGGAAGAAGCTGCTTGGTGCTTTGCAAAAATCATTATAGTATCCTTTAAAATACATGCTGTTCAGTTTCATTTATTTTATCCATCACAGAAGATGTCAATCAATTCTCCAAGTGTGCATTAAAATCTTAGCTATGCCTCTTTCCAAAAGCAATAATACAAATGAGAAACTTTATTTTTCTCTTTTTAATGGACCCCTTAGGAGCTCTTGTTACTTGGATTCCATGATTTTTTGTCTAATTTAATGAACTGTTATAAGTTAAGAAAGAAGCAAGTAATTGAAAATGTCAGGAAAGACATACAGAGAGCTTCAGTGCTGTGCTGTGTAACTTATTTTTGAGGCAATGGGTCTGAGTTCTGAATGCCTTAATCTGACTTTATATACATGTTTCATTCTTTCCCCCATCAATTCTTCCATGACAACTATTATAAGTATACTCTTTTCAGGAAGGTGCAGCTTTGAGTAATGAATGGGATATAAGCCGTTGCTTTATATTGCTCATTCGTGAAGGGAATACATAGTTTAGCTTCTTGTTAGCTGCAATTGAACAGCCTTAATGGGCTCTGGGTGTGTTAGATATATTTGGCCCTGTTTCCACTTGGAAAGTAAACTCTATCCTAATCCATGATTCATCCACAGAGGATTCACAAGTAGATACTTTCATTTTTTGCTTAACAGAAAAAATGTTTAACTTTCCCATCTCTAAAAATGTTTAACTCTCCCATCTCTCAATTTATCTTCTCTTTTTGGGGAGTTTTCCACTTCTCTGTGTATTCCTGGGTTTGGTGAGATTACAGCAATGCAGACATCGTTATTCTGAAATTCCAGTCAACGTTTATGGAGATTCTCACTCATCCAGGTCATGGTTGTCCCAAAGGTGCTTTTTCAAAAGGCAACTGGACTTTGCTTTTCCTTGAAGATGTTTCGCTTCTCATTCAAGAAGCTTCTTCAGTTCTTCAGTTAGAATTGATGAAACTTCTTGAATGAGAAGCAAAACGTCTTCAAGGAAAAACAAACTCCATTTGGCTTTTGAAAAAGCACCTTTGGGCCAGTCAATGTCTGAAATAAAATACCCTCAAATTTGTTAGTGACCTTCCATTCTTATCTTATCCCAAATGCCAACATTCTTCCTGGCTGCCTTGAGATTAAGCAAGCCATTGACTACCTGAAGTGATGTCTTTTGCCAGCCTAATGATATAGACCAGGGGTAGGCAACCTTGGCTCTTTTATGACTCGTAGACTTCAACTCCCAGAATTCCTGAGAAGTCCACGAGTCATAAAAGAGCCTAGGATGCCTACCTCTGATATAGTCAGTCCCATCTGCCTTTGCATTCCACACTGAAGAATGGAAGCAATTAAAATTTCATGTTTAATGGTGAAAAAACCCAGCTACAGTTGTATTTGGAGAGAGGCCAGAGAAGCACACTGCCTTAGATAGCTGTTTCTGTCTTTTACTGTGATGAAATAATATATCAGGGCTATAAATATCTTCCTAATACTGCAATAATGATATCTACTTGGAACATCACAATAACACCACTTTCTTGGTCATGGGAATATCAATGAGGGCATAAATAGTTGTTATGATTTCTCCTGTCTATCTTCAGCTCAACCTGCCTAACATAATAGATGCGCTGCAATTGCCAATCTATACAGCTCAAATATAGATATATCTATTCAGGTCCAATCATTTCACTGCATTAGTCCCTAAATCTTGTCTGTAAAATTGACTGTTATTGTCAAGGTTATTATTTTCCAAGTGCAGAAAAGGCCAACAATCTCAAACATACCATGTTTTGGTGTATTTTTATAAACATTTGCAGTCTAATATGTGATGCAGCTTATTAGCCAATTTTATAAGAGGTAGAATCAGCCATCAAAAAAATCTCACTGAATAATTGATCAAAAAATATGTGGAGGAGTCAGAAATATCCCACTTTTGATCAAACATGTTACCATTCAGGTCTAATTAGAAATATTCACTTGCAAGCTTTTCCTTATTTATAGTAATTAGAAACGTTCTAATTCAGAGTTCTCTGGTGGTCAAGCCTATTAAAGTATCGCTTACCCAATAGGTATAGCATATCCTGTGCAACATACAGGTTGTCCTTGACTTACAACCACAACTGAGCCCAAAATTTCTGTTGCTGAGTGAAACATTTGTTAAGTCAAATGTTTGCACCATTTTATGACTCTTCTTGCCACAGTTGTTAAGGGAATCACTGTAGTTTCAAGTTAGTGACACAGCTATTAAGTGAATTTGGCTTTCCCCACTGACTTTGCTTGTCAGAAAGAAGCAAAAGGGGATCACATGACCCCGGGATACTGCAACTGTTGCCAAGTGTCTGAATTTTGATCGGGTGACCATGGGGAAGCTGCAACAGTTGTAAGCATTAAAAATAGTCATAAGTCACTTTTTTCAATACCGTTGTAATTTTGAATGGTCACTAAACAAACTGTTGCAAGTCGAGAACTACCTGAACAATCAAAAGTCAGAGAAATGTTTGTTCCCCATATCTGACTACCAACCACATCTTCTTTGAAGCTAGTTTGGGAACATAATATACATTGCTACATCTATTTCTTTAGGATGCAAATTTTACTTAATTATAACGTCTAACACATCTGCACTGTTATATATATATATATATATATATATATATATATATACCACATGCTTCTCCCAGAAGAGGGAAGCTGAAGCCGCCAGCCTGATGATGACGGATGGGATTCCGTCGAAACGTTGCGCCTACACCTTCATTTCTACGCGGGAAAAAACCCGAATGACCAAAGGTCCACATACAGACACCCGCAAAAACCTAATATAATATAAACCATAATATAATATTTAGTTAGGTAACTAAAACAATAAGTTGTATTGGGGAAAATGGTTATACATAGTATATAGAACATGATTTTTTTATTTCTGCTACTATTACTCGAATTTCAGAGAGTGAAATATTTGAGGTGTAGAAAAGCACACTGATACAATTGGATTTGTAGTAAGGAAAAGAAATGATTTTGTCAATTTCTCGTAAGACACAATAGTTATTCTTGCCACAGCTTTGCAGAAACGACACTTGAAAGCTACTCCCTTTCTTAAAGGCACTTGCACAAAGCCACTGAGGGAGTCCATAGCTTATCAGGAATTTGAAGCCGCTTTTCTTGAGCCTTAACCCAAAAGCTCATCAGCTGGACTCACTTGAAAATCACATGCCAATAGTTTATCTGCTAAGTTTCTTACCCTTAGCTCTAAGATCGAAAATCATTACAAAATTGTAAATCCTCAGGAGACATGTGATAAAGATTTAAACAAGGCAGTGATGAAAAATGCTCTCAATCTGACACGTTTAGCAGATTAAAGTATTATATGGATTATGCCTGTAATCTTGTTGCAATTATGTGTTGTCATCGAATTTAGCAAGATCCCCTACCTCAAAACTTGAGAAAATTAGTTGAAGCCAAGTGGGCAACTTAATATATAGACATTTCTCCTTTTTGTACTGTACATACAAAATATGGGCACAGAACAACCATTAAAAGTACTCTTCAGATGTTATAACCTGTGTGCTAGTAGCCTGGCTAGCCTGGGGTCTAAAATCATGCTAGGATCCTATCCGATCCATGCATATTTAATTGGACACTGTGTTTAACATATTTGTTGTTTTACCTTCTGTTTTTTTGTTTTTACTTCTATATTTCAGCAGAATATAACAGTGTGACTAGATGGTAGCCCTTAGCTGAGCATGGTTGACCTTGAAAAGTTGAATAGGGTCAGATGAGATTAGATTTTTAATAGTAGGCTAATAGAAAATCTCAGGGCTCATAGGCCAAACTGGATTTTTTAAGATGCACAACTTTTCTGAGAGAAGAAAGTTTTTATAACAATTTTGTTTCACACAAAAGTTCTCAAGAAAACGTACCACTCTTGTTCACCAGCACTAGATTTAGCAGCTGGGGGACTTCAGGAACTAGAGTGAAAAACTTTTGGTCTATAGACCTTCCCTACTTTAAACCAAGATGCTCTGATGATGCTTGCAATGGTAACAATGTTATATTCAGTTATAATATCTAGGTAACTTTGAAGCAATACAAATTCTGAATACTCTGACCTTCTTCCCCATCATGTTAGCTTCTGAGTCTTGCAGAATACATTAAGCTTGAGAATCGGTTGCAGAAATATTTTGTACACTTCATTGGTAGCTGCAATTTGCTGAAACAGTCACAGATCAAATAATCTTTCAGAAGTAGACCTTCCCCCTTTCCTACAATATTAAGTAATTATTTCCTTGTGGCCTTACTTTCTTTCTAACAAAAAGTGTTTTGCTATTTGTCCCCAATCTTATTGACACATCATATACACATTTACTTATCATAGAGCTTTTATAGTATGTTGTGTTATAACCAACTACAAACTGATATTTATATACCCAAAGATGTCCCCAGTGTCTTCAACCCTCACTAACTGATCTGATATAGAGGTGAAGGGCATAACCTTCTTGTTTAAAAATCAATATTGCTTCCCAGTGCTGTTAAATAACTCTGTCTCAAGTTATAATATCTAGTGTATTACCCTGTGTCACAGCCTACCCTTTAAATCACCAGAGCTTCAAATTTACTAGCTAACAAAAGTGGGGAAAATGCTGTGTCAGTAATAAAAGTGATTGTTTGCAGCTTAAATTATGAGATTGTGGCTGCAGGATGGACAGGGTTTTCTTGATTCTCCTCTACAAATTGTTTTTCTTGGGTCTGCTATTTTTCCTGTCTTCTTCAGATAGACAGTATCTATAGTTGGCAATGGAGAAACCTGATTTACTCTCCTGTTTATTTATTAAAAAGGTAAAGGTTCCCCTGCACATGCATGCTAGTCGTTTCCAACTCTAGGGGCCGGTGCTCATCTCCGTTTCAAAGCTGAAGAGCCAGCGCTTGTCCAAGGACATCTCTGTAGTCATGTGGCTGGCATGACTAGACGCCAAAGGCACACGGAACGCTGTTACCTTCCCACCGTAGTGGTCCCTATTTTTCTACTTGCATTTTTACGTGCTTTCGAACTGCTAGGTTGGCAGAAGCTGGGATGAGTAACAGGCGCTCACTCTGTTACGCGGCACTCGGGATTCAACCCGCCAAACTGCCGATCTTCTGATCGACAAGCTCAGCGTCCTAACCCACTGATTACAGCCATAACCTGCCTTTTTAAGCAGTGCATAACCCAAAGTTTTCACTTGAGGCACAAATAACTAGGCTTAAATTATCCTACTTCAGGCACATTATGTGAACACTTAGCTCTCTGGAAAAGCCTCTAATTCTGGGAAAGGTGGAAGGAAAGAGAAGAGGATGACCTACAGCAAATTGAATGGACTCAGTTACAGTGGCAATGAGTGCTCCATTGGGAGACCTGAAAGAACAAGTTAGGGATAGGTTGTCACAGAGAAACTCTATCTCTGTGGTTGCTGGGAGCTGAAAATGACTTGATGGCACATAATCAATCAATCACAATTTCTTAACTATTTTACGTTGATAAAAGTAGACTGTAAAGTAGACTCTTGATTTGTAAAATAGATGACATGCAGGGTAGATGGGGGAGACATTACACCTTTGCTTTTTGCAGTGCCGACAAACTGAATCAGTTTCCCTACCCCTTCCACCCCTTGCTTGCAATACACAATGAAAAAAGCTTTCACGAACCATTTGTTTATTAAAAAGTATGTATACATACTAACATTTTCCCCATTCAGTGATTCTGAATGCCACAACATTTCTAGTCTATTAGATCAGGGTTTTCCAAATTGGTAAGCATGTCTCTCTGGAGGAAGGGTATGACAAAATTCTGGGTTTGTGAGTAGGCAAAGATTTTGTTTTTTTACAGAAAACATCTCACAGCAAAAATGCAGTAATTTCTAAGTAAAGACCTAATAGATTAAGCAGATCAGTGTAGTGGGTGGGCTGCTGAAAAAGAAGGAAACACAGTAGATTGGTGTGAGAAGTTCAGCAGCAGATTACTGTAAACAAAAGGGATATGTGTGTAAAAATACAGTACACAATATCCTTTTACACACACAAAATGGGGAACAGATAAAAGAGACATCTGGGTAAGGAGATGTAAGAGTTAAAAAACAAAAAGTAGGGTCAAGATACCAAAGTGTTTAAAACCCCTGCTTTAGATAATGAAAAGATGCTGGCTTGTAATTTCAAATATTGCTCCATAGCTCATGATACATCCCGATGCTAGGAATTTATTCAACTGAAACAGTAGGGAATTTTCTGTAACATCATACAAGCCTTAAAAACAACTGACTCCTAAGTATGTATTTTCTTGGCCCTGCTACAGAAGGGGTTTCCTATTGCCTTCTTGTTGAATTTTTCTTTTTAACTTTCCAGAATAGTATTCACCCCTGAATTTTCTTAGTGGTCCCCAATTCAAGTACTAACTTTCACTGCTTTTTCAAGTGGGATGCTTTTTAGTATGCATTATCTGTGTTTAAATCATATGACTGCCTCAGTTTAGTTTTTAAAACTCAATAATGGAAAGCAAAAGAGTCCAATCTTACTATGGTACTCATTTAATTGTTGATCTTTAAGATGTGATCCAGTTTTGGTCACCACATTACAATAAAGTTTTTGAGACCCTAGAAAGGGTGCAGAGAAGAGCCACAAAGATGATTAGGGGGCTGGGGGCTAAAACAGAACAGTTGCAAGAATTGGTTATGTCTAGTCTCAGTGGGTTAGGACGCTGAGCTTGTCGATCAGAAGGTCGGCACTAGGGACCACTACGGTGGGAAGGTAACAGCGTTCCGTGCGCCTTTGGTGTCTAGTCATGCCGGCCACATGACCACAGAGACGTCCTCGGACAACCGCTGGCTCTTCGGCTTTGAAACGGAGATGAGCACCGGCTCCTAGAGTCGGAAACGACTAGCATGCATGTGCAGGGGAACCTTTACCTTTACCTTTTTAGTCTAATGAAGAGATGGATTGGTGACATGATAGCAATCTTCCAATATTTGAGGGGCTGTCACAAAGAAGAGGGGATCAACCTATTCTCCAAAACAACCTTAGGGGAGGACAAGAA
Organism: Vipera ursinii; assembly: GCF_947247035.1. NCBI lineage: Eukaryota > Metazoa > Chordata > Lepidosauria > Squamata > Viperidae > Vipera > Vipera ursinii. The sequence goes on along the minus strand of NC_139513.1, from coordinate 37,079,529 downwards.
GCTTATCAAGAACTAAGGAGAAATTTCCTTACAGTGGGGACAATTAATCAGTGAAATGGCTTGCCTCCAGAAGTGGAGGGTGCTCCTTTATTAGAAATTTTTAAGAAGAGATTGGACAGCTATTTGTCCCGAAAGACATAGTGGGGGGTGGGGGAGGGTGGATTAGAAGATTTCCAAGGTGCCTTCCATTTCTGTTGTTTTGCATTCTATGCTGTATTCTAACATTATTTGGGATAGTGGTAATTATAAGAATGAGTCATCCTTAACCTATTGGTTAAAGCTGTATGTTCTCAGGCTAGAAACATTCCATGGCTTCTTTGGTTCATTATATGTCTTCTGGACAAAATTCACTACAATGCACTTCTTCTGAATGTTTGCACATTACATTTACATTCTGCCTGAATTTCGCTCAGATAACTTTGGAATCTAATCCTGCTCTCTCTTCTAGCTTTTATCATTAGCTGACAAGAGCTCAATTATTTAAGTATTGAATGAGCAACATTCATGGTGACCGACTTATGTGTGTTCTTGCTTCTTTTTCTTTCTTCTCAATCCAGCTGAGCCATGTGTCTTTTGGCTGCATTGGCACTTACCCTGCTTGACATCTTTAGCCCTCAAGGATGCTCCAAGCCCCAGATGCCTCACAGAAAGATGTTGCGCTGGGCAGTCATGTGGGACTCAAAACAGTTGGAAACGCAGCTTATGCTCGCCTTCCATTCATTAAGCATTAATATTATGTAATAACAAGGATATCCTAAAAGTTTTTGCTTCAGGGAAGCAAGGCAGGGCAAAAAAAAATTGCTCTTCTTAATGTGACTAAAACTGAGATAAAGAAACAGGTGGAAACTGGTCTTTATAAGAAAAGGCCAGCTGAATTTGCAGTTATGTAAACTTTTCCGTTCATTTGGTTATTAAGCTAGTAGATTGGGATTCCTCTTGTTGCTTTTAAAAACATTGTGCTTCTTTCCTTTTCCTTAGTCCCATTCCTCCAATTCAAGGTTTGTAAGCAATCAGGAATGACACGCTCCATGATTTTTAGCGTATGAGTCTAATTATCACCTTATTATTTTTGCATGTTTTTGTTGTGCATGGGGTTCAGAACTGTATATACTAAGATTTTTGAAAATGAATGCTACCTTCTTGGTAATGCTGCAAACTAGGTTCAAGTAAGAGATGGCACCCCAAAATGCCGGCGGGTTATTCCCAGGGGAAGGGCGTTCTCTGTGGGTGCGCCTGCCCTATGGAACCAACTACCCACAGAACTTAGGACTGCCCCCGACCTTCGCTCATTTCGCCGGGACCTGAAAACTTGGCTCTTCGATCTGTTTGGTCCAGACTGTGGGGTTGTTAATTTAACTGGGTTTTAGATTTACTCTTGGGGCTTGAATTTAATTTGTTTTAATTGTTTTTAATTTTTTGTATTCATGGTTTTAACTGCCCTGTAAACCGCCCTGAGTCCTATGGGAATAGGGCGGTATACAAATCCAAAAATAAATAAATAAATAAATAAATAAAATATATTTGGGAAAGGAACGTGATAAAAGCTCATGTTCCAGATCAGTTTCTCACAAAATAGTGCCCTTCTGCTATGATGAAATGCTATTTCTAAAATTCCCAATCCTCAGGGCCAAAAATCTAGAAGGCATTAGTGGAGAAAGCTGTATTACAAGCAGAATATCCCAAGTTTGATTTCCTAAACTGAAAAATGTCAGTTTTCCTGAATGTGCTAGTCAGTTCATTTCTCAGGAGTGTGAATGAAAAAGGAAAACATATACCAAAATGTGTCAGGCCGAATAATAAAAAAAACTATAGGCATTTGGCATTATTCCATCTCTTTTTTCCCCCCTTCTAGTTTAGCAAAACCTATTGGCTTTCAGTTGCTTTGGTATATTACTTTGGTACATCACTTTGGTACCATATATCATTTGCAATGCTGCATCATCTGGTTTGAATATTTATGATAATGACCTTATACCTGCTTGTTCTTGTCTGCCTGTTGTATTTTTTTTTCTGAATGGCATTATAATTTTATGAAAGATCCCGAGGTCTTCAGAACAATTTTATGGTTTCTCAAGTGAATTATTACTTTCATAACTTTTGCCATATTTGTAGAAGAGCATGGCTCCTTTTGAATTTTCAAGGATGCCTTGGTTTATTTTGACTCCTACCCATAGAGTATACTCTATCCCACTGCTGTCTTCTGACGAGGATTGGGAACATTGTTGGCTGAGCAATTCAAATGCATGGCTGTCAGATATCATGTTCCTTTTCAACACTTCATAACCAATGAGATACAGTGGTGAAGGTATTGATTGCACCAAGACTGGAAACTATAGAAATTCGCTTGGTCAGTGTTTCTCAAAGTTGACCACTTTAAGATGGGTGGACTTCAACTCATAGAATCCCCCAGCCAGCATGGTGATTTTAATTGTTCAGATCAATCTCCTCATAAATTCTATTCTGGGAATAAAATGAAGGAGACACCTCATGGAAGCTACTGTGAAATCTTAGAGGAAAAGCAGCTTGTAAATCCAAAATATAAATTAATAAATAAAACTCCAGCTCTGTATATCTTATTTTCTCCATTAATGTCCCAGCTAAATGCAAATTAATAAGTATTGTTAAATGAAGCACCTATACTTCCTAGTCATAATCCAACTAGGGTTACAGAAAAAATATGCATCAAAAGAAAACATAGATTTTACAATAACATTTGTTAAAATAATGTTTATATTTATGAGAAAGATGATTTTATTTTACAAGGGCCATAAAAGACCTTAAAAGAGCTATTTACCAAAACTGAATATGATTTCTCAAGGTAGATTGAAAGTTAGTTTTAAAAAAATCTCAAAAGTAAATCATGTATTGCTTCCTGATATAACAGGGATAAATACTGTGGTTAGATAAAGTAAGCCTAATTTAATAAAATGAAGTTTCCTTTCCATATTTCTACATTATAAGAAACTCTCCACACAAACACACACAATTTAGAGTACATGGATTGTTTGCAAACTCCGTTAAGATGTTACATTAAATCTTTAAATCCCCAAATAACGTAGGATATGCTTACATTATTTTTGTTGTTATGCAGATGCTCAGTCACCAAGAGTGACTTTAAAGATTTTCCCTCTAAAGATTTTCCATTCTTTCAGAAAAAGGTATTTACTTTGGTATTTTCTTTGTCTTAATAAAAAGAGTTAAGAACAAATCTTTTCAACCCTACTTTTGAACTACCTTTTAAAAGACAATTTAATTTTTAATCTATTAATTTTGGGTTTTTTGTAATGAGAATTTGGGGATACTATCTATTACTCACCAGGGATGCCTCTCTGATCCCTCTCTGACTTTGTTGCTATCAAGTTAACAGGACTTTTTTTTAAATTATTCTCAGTAGTTCATTAGTGCTGGTCATGACCCTTAAAGCCCTACATGGCTTGGGTCCGGGGTATCTGAGGGAACACCTGCTGCCGGCATCAAGTTCCCTTCGTCCAGTGCGCTCCCACAGGGAGGGTCTTCTCAGGGTGCCACTGGTAAGAGATTGCCGACGGGTAACACCCAGGGATAGGGCCTTCTCAGTGGGGGCGCCTGCCCTTTGGAACCAGCTGCCAGTGGAGCTGAGGACTGCCCCAGACCTCTGTTCATTCCGCCGGGGCCTGAAGACCTGGCTCTTCGAGCTCTCTGGCCCAGGCTGAGGATTAATTTATTTTAATTGGGGTTTTATTTATACAGGGATAAATTTAATCTTTTTAAACTTGGTTTTTAACTTTTGTATTTTTGGTTTTTAATTACCCTATAAACCGCCCTGAGTCCTCCGGGAAAGGGCGGTATATAAATGTAATAAAATAAATAAATAAATAAATTATATATTATGCCATGACTAATAGCACTTCTTAATATGATTTTTTGTTTCTAATTGTGTAAGAAGTCTTCTTTTCCTTTCATAAGGAGGAGGAGGAAGAAGAGGTGAATACAGTTAGTCCTCAATTTACAACAGTTCCTTTAGTGATCATTCAAAGTTACAATGGCACTGAAAACACTGACTTACCACTGTTTTTCACACTTATGACCATTGCATCATCCCCATGGTCATGTGATCAAAATTTTTGACAACTTGACACTTGAAAACCAATTCATATTTATGATGGTTGCAGTTTCCTGGGTTCATGTGATCCCTTTTGCGACCTTCTGATGAGCAGAAGGGGAATCTGGGGAAGCCAGATTCATTTAACCATGTCACTAACTGAACAACTGCAGTGATTCACTTGACAACTGTGGCAAGAAAGGTTGTAAAATGGGGCAAAACTCACTTAATAAAAGTTTCATTTAACAACATAAATTTTGGGCTCAATTGTGGTTGTAAGTTGAGGGCTATCTGTGTATAGCTTTCATGCTATGTAATTACACACACACACACACACACACACACACACACATATGGTGCTGATTTGTTGGAAGCTGAAAAAGAGTTATATCACACATGACAAAAGTCCCATAAAAATATACCCACTGTCAACACTTGATAGAACAAGGCAAAAGAAGTGCCCATTCTTGAGGACCCACCACACTTCTCATTCGTTTTTATTTATTCGTTTTTACTAAAATAGTAAGTCAACTACTGAGTTTTCTTTTTTTCCTAAAATACAGTGTCCAGCAGGATTCATTAAAACAGAATATGGCAGAGGTACCTCAAGCCGGTGCTTGCTTTCATAGTACAACTGTTGTTTTTAAGTCTCTTAAGGCATCTTTGACTGACTGATGGATCTCATTTCGCTATAACTCTATCAGTAAATACTGCTTTGAGATCCTTCATGCTGTCATCAGTGAAAGGATCTAACCACTTGTTTGCTGTTGGTCTGCCTTAATTGCCTTTCACTTTGTCAGGCACCAGGCCAAATCTTCTCCATTGTCTCCTGCCTTTGTATTATATACCCAAAGTATTTAAACTTCAGTCTTATTATGGGTGCCATTTGTTTTTATTCCACTTAGTATTAAATAATGCTTTCTTCTTGTGACCCAAGATATTCTCAACAATTTTATACACATTTTAAAAGCATCTCTTTTAATTTGTTCAGTCTTTGATGTCCCAGCTCTCATAGCCACACACTACAACTTTAAAACTAAGTTGGACAATGCCAAATATCCACTCTCATAGATATGGAAGGAAGAGAGAACAGGATTTCCTCTCTGTGTCCTGCTAAATGTATAGAAGAAATAAGAGGAAGAGGTAGAATAACAGAGTTGGAAGGGACTTTAAAGATCTTCTAGTCCAGGGGTAGGCAACGTTGGCTCTTTTATGACTCGTGGACTTCAACTCCCAGAATTCCTGAGCCAGCCATGCTGAGGGGAAAGGCTCAGGAATTCTGGGAGTTGAAGTCCCCGAGTCATAAAAGAGCCAACGTTGCCTATCCCTGTTCTAGTCCAAACCCCTGCTTAAGCAGGAGACCAGACAAGTGGCTGTCCAGTCTCCTCTTAAAAACCCCCAATGATGGAGCATCCACAACATCTGAAGATCTCAGTGGGATTCTTCAGCAAGGTCTGACAGCAGATTTACATACACAAGAATATATCCTAGCAAAGTGTACAAAAGTGAAGGTAACATTTATCTCGTGTTTAGAGAACAAGATTTTTCTCTAAAGGAGATAACTTTTTTCCTCAGATAATCATGCAAAAGGAAAATACTTCCTGACCAAAGCAATTTATTAATTTATACAATAATAGGATTAACTTTATTTTACAACATTTTGAGCAATTGTCACTGATATGTACAGCAGGATACTGACTCTGAATTATCAGTGGCTTATTTTCAACTCTCCTTAATTTTAGTGGAAAAACAATTCTGTACCTCTGAAGAATGTATAAGAAAGTCTAATCAGCGAAAAGAAATAGCGCTGATTTAGACAAGGAAGGGCTGTGCTGCAGAAAAGTGGTAGAATATATATATGTGTGTGTAGATACTATGGTTTTAAAGCAAAGCTCAACAGCGTGAAAGTGTGAGTTCTCTTTGATGATAACATTGTGCCATTACTCAACGTTGCAGCTCTTCTAATAAAAAACAGAGAGCTCTTTTGTGTGACAAGAGTTAATTTATAAACAGAAAGATGTATTAATAATGCCTTCTGAACAAAAGGAAGCATGGGAGAGTCTGACCTCCCCTACGTTACCTATATTTTGCAAGATACCCTTTTATTGAACTTATCCAATTTCGTATTCAGAAATGGTGTGCCTGTCACACAGCAGATCATGAAGACCTTGCCTCTGAAGATGGGTAGATGGTACTGAATACTGAATATTGGCTTCCTACTTGCTTTAATGTTTCCATAGTAAGTTAACACTTTCTGAATGAATTTCTGCATCACTCCCTCTGATAAATAGTAAACTCAGATGAAGGGGACCCACATGGGGAAACACAATGGGAGTTTCCCTATGGTTTAGACAGACCAAAGTAAACAAGGAAACAACAACAACAATAAAAAAACCAAATGGCTAAGGAAGCAACCCTCTATCCACTTAGCAAAAACAACTCTCTGGTGAAGACTGAGCGAGTCATTTTTACAACCAACCACTTCATAGATATGCCTCAGAGACCCTTTTTCCTCCACACTTGATGAAAACACTTCCATTTCATGCCCGACCCATGAATAAGGCAGCTTTAAGTGTTAAAACAGGGTTTTTCATCCTATTTCAATACTCTCCAAAGGCAGTTTCATGGGATATAAAAACTTTTAAGCTTTGTCATGGAAGGAAGTTGAGTGAGCACAACAACTGGCAATAGAGAAACAGGAAAGGGATTGGCAATGGGATAACAAACTGCAGACTTGCAATAGTGGTGAATATCTGTAGCTCAGGTATAGGATGAGGGCAAAGGTTTGTTCTCCAAGCTTATGGGTTGGTTTCTGAAAGTTTCATTACCAGGCTAGGTAACATCTTCAGCAGTCTGTGTCAGTGCTATTCGGTTTATAAGGGCTTCAGGTGTGGCTGTGTCAAGTGAAGGTCTTGTGATAGGTCAGGTGTGAGCCATCAGAGAGAGAGAGACTTAAAAATCTGGATCCACGAACACTTGTTAGCAGTCAAATGCCATGATCCTAAATCCCAAATCCCTACGCACTCTGACACCAAACAACACCAGTTCAATTGGAGCAACACTAAAATCATTAGCCACGCTACCACCTGCCATGCTCGTGAGTTCATGGAAACTTGGCACTCCACAAGCAATTCCATCAATAGACACATTGATCTACAACCAGCCTACAAACCCCTCAGAATCCAAATCAATTGCACAGCCAACTGGAGACAGCACCAACCCTCAACTAACCCACGCAAGCCCCTCTCCCCCCCCCCCAGAAGTTCACCTTCCAATGACACTGACCTGATGTAATCTCCCCATCTCAAGACCCATCACCAGCCTCTCTCTGATGACTCACACCTGACCCATCAGAAGACCTTCATTTGACACACCCACACCTGAAGCCCTTATAAACAGAAGATCACTGACACAGACATCCCCTAAACATTGCTGGAGATGTTATCTAGCCTGGTAACAAAATGTTTGGAAAACCAACCCACAAGCTCAGAGAACAAACCTTTGCTCACAAACTTCAGACTGACAGAGCTGCCTGCTGGTTGAAGAGCACTTCAGCTCAGCACTGGGAAAAGGCCGTAAGATTAGTGAGAATTAGTTGGGAGAAATGGGAAAGGGGGTGGGTGGGGCAGGTTAAATATTCTGCTTGGAAGAAATAGCTGGCTAAAATCTTAAACAAGAGAATAGGAAGCTTTAGCATTTTCTTACAGTCTCCCTTTCTTTACTTCCCAATGGTTGTATCTGCCCAGGCAGATTAGATTAGATTAGATTATCTATCTATGATTAGAAAACACTAACCAATGCATATTGCCAACTCATATTTTTGAACATATCATCAGCTGGGTTTAGAGTTTAGATTTTATTTATTTATTTTATTTTATTAAATTTATATACCACCCTATTCCTGTAGGACTTGTGTTGTAGTAAGAAACAGGAGGAGGAAGGTGTGTTGAATATGTTTGCTGCCTTGAGTTATTTATAAATAATAAAGGTGGGATACAAATTATGCTAAGCTTGCAAATTATGCAAATTATGCTAAGCTTGTAAGCCACCCTGAGTCTTTGGAGAAGGGCGGGATATAAATGTAAATAAATAAATAAAATAAATAAATAAAATAACTGTATGTAACCCAATCACCCAGCTGGTAGCTTGCCATTAGACTGTTCATCTAAAGACATAATAATAATAATAATAATAAGAATAAGAATAATAATAATAAGAATAATAATAATAATAATAATAATAATAATAATAATAATAATAATAATAATAAGAAGAAGAAGAAGAAGAAGAAGAAGAAGAAGAAGAAGAAGAAGAAGAAGAAGAAGAAGAAGAAGAAGAAGTTGGAAGGGACCTTGGAAGTCATCTAGTCCAACCTCCTGTTCAGGCAGGAAACCCTATACCATTTCAGACAAATGGCTGTCCAGTCTCTTCTTAAAAACTTCCAATGTTGGAGCATTCACCACTTCTGGAGGCAGGTTGTTCCACTGGTTAGTTGTTCTGTCAGGAAGTTTCTCCTTAGTTCTAGGTTGCTTCTCTCCTTGACTAGTTTCCATCCGTTGCTTCTTGTCCTGCTTTCAGGTGCTTTGGAGAATAGCTTGACTCCCTCTTCTTTGGGGCAGCCCCTGAGATATTGGAACACTGCTATCATGTCACCCCTCACCCTTCTCTTTGTTAAACATATTATTATCAAGGAATTTATACCTGGAATCAGAGCCCAGGAGAACTGTAACTAGCTCAGTACTTTTACAATTTTTTTTTAAAAATCCATTTATATCCCGCCCTTCTCCGAAGACTCAGGGCGGCTTACAAGCTTACTCTTCAGGTAACCTCATCTAACATCAATAGTCATGGAGCTGGTGGCTATAAGAAAGTCAATTTGGTACAGTGACTAAAACATTCATTTAGGACTAGGGAAACCTAGGTTTAAGTCTATCCCCAACCTCAGAGGTTTATGCATCGAGTCAGTATAAACATGTAGTAATGCTTTTGAAAGAGCACTATTGAAATATGTTTTTTAAGCAAAGTAGAGAATCAATACTGTATGTGCCAAATTATTCATCCAACTAGCCCTACAAATCTGGGAATATTAAGCTTTTCTCACAATTTAGAGGCAGACATTTTCTACAAATATCATGGGCTCAAAATGGGTTCTGTCTGGCAACATTCCTCAGAGTTAAACATAAAAGACAGATCACAGAAAACATATAAAAGTGGTAAGCAACCAGTGTTGACAGCAGCACATTCAAAGATTAAACTAAAACTAGGACAGTTTTAGAGAAATAAAAACTAAACATTTATATAATCACTTTATCTTTTTGCATTTTAATTTATTTGACTGAATAAACAATTATCATCTTTTAATGGTACTTTATAATTCTCCGTGCTTTCTTTTTCTTTATCCCTGTTTCTTTCTCTCCTCCCTCTTCTCTTGCCATCTTCAATTTCCTTTCACAATGGGTCAATATTTAAGTGAACAAAATAATTTCAAACTGTCCCTTTAAAATTGCTATCATTTTTCTTCCTCAGTTATTCTTTAATATCTTACTCTGTGGGTAGGTTAGCTCATGAATTAGATTACTACTTTGAAAGAACATAAAATTAAAGAAGTAGTATATATGACAGGAATGGACCCTAAATGTTATTTCATATTCTAGCTCTGGATATGAAATGTTGAGCTGATTTTCTTTCCAGAATGATATACTTTCCATTCTAGCCCACTGTTCTTAGGTTTACAGAAATATCTCTCTCCAGTAGGCCCTTTCCCCACATTTCATATGTTGATGGGAGCTCCCAATGTGGTTTGGCCATCTGAAGTCTCTTTGAGCATCCCACTTCCCCAGCCTTTTCTTAGCTTTCTCTTTCAACACCCTGCCTACTCCACTTTCCTCTGGGCCTCAGGCTGCCAATAGCACCCACCTAGTTCTTCCACCCTCCCCCAAATTTTATTCTCTTCCTCCTCATTCTGCTTCTTACCATCTATCTTCAAGTCAACAGCCATACTGTAAAGGCAGAGTGGTAACTCAGGTGGCTAAGCATCAAGAACTGTAGATGCCTTAGAATACCATTTTAAACTGTTTCCCCAACTCAGCCATCATTTGAAGCAATCAGGCGCTGCCTTTTGCAATGCCCAGGTTCTTCCCATCCTATAGCATCTCATCTGACATCCACATTTTTAGATGGATATTTAACAGGGAAGCTGGCATACCTATATTGGCTGATGCAGGAGAAATCATATATGCAGTGTCAGTCTGATCAGGATTACAGCCAAAGGCAATAAACTGGCTGCCAGTTCACTGTGTTACCCTTCAACATTTACAAATGAGAATCGGGACATGCTGGTAATTCCTCAATTTCATGCTGTGGCTTATGTCTGTGCCCTTTGCCCCACACTTACATATTGCTGAGGGCTCTGCTTTGCCTTCATATACTGTATTTGTTGACTCGGCAATTGGTGTTCCCCTACCTATTTGAAAGTAGACAATTTTTAAATAATAATAATAATAAAAAAAATAGACTTGCTCTGCTGACAAAGTCTTATCTACACTTCATAATATATCCCAATCATTGCAATTCAGTAAAGAGCAGATGTGGATTAAATGACAGCATAGCATTCAGGGTACCTGGGCAGACAATAGACAAGGGGGAATCTGGTCCCCACTGTAGCCCAATAATAAGTAAAAGTTTTCTCCTGTGCAGTCATGTCCAACTCTAGGTAGCAATGCTCATTTCCATTTCCTAGCTGAAGGAGCCAACATTGTCTGAAGACATTTCCATGTCATGTGGCCGGCATGACTATATGCTGAGGCACACAGAATGCTGTTAGTTTCCCATCAAAATGGTACCTATTTATCCACTTGCATTTTCATGCTTTCAAACTGCTAGTTGGGCAGGAGCTGGGGCTAGAATAGGAGCTCATCTTATCATACAGACATGGGTCTCAAGCTGCCAACCTTCTGGGCAACAAGCCCAACATATTAACCACTAAGCCACTAAGCTCTAAGCCTGATGCCAATAGCAATAGCACTTAGACTTATATACCGCTTATTTTACCGACCTCAGAAGGATTCAAGGCTGAGTCAACCTTGAGCCAGTGAGACTTGAACTGCCAAACTGCTGGCAGTCAGCAAAATTAGCCTGCAATAATGCATTCTAACCACTCTGCCACCACGGCTCTTATAAGATAGCTTCCTTATTAGGACTCAGTGATAGAAGCAGTGATAGACAATCCTGGCAAAGCTATATTGATGGAGTCACAGAGTAGAAAGGAATTGAGCAATAACAACAGAATCAATTCTAGCATTGACCTCTTAAGTAAAAGGGTAAAACCTCTTGTCCTGTCACTCTACTGATCACCTGATGATGAAAGAGAAGGCAGAGGAAACTTTTGATTGAACCATTAATGAAATTAGTTCCTAATTTTTATGGTGCTTTATAGTGCTGCTGAATCATGTCTTATGAGACAATAATGAGGAATAGACACAGAAAAAGGGGACATACTAAATGTAAAAATAAAATGTAAAGCAGATGTTATGTTTGTTTCTGATATATTAAGTTATTTCTCTTTAGATTATTAACATTGTTTGAGAGCAGTGGAGCAGTGGGCTAATGCCTCCTTAAGTAACACCAGCTGCCTGCAATTAGTGCAGGTTCGAGTCCCACCAGGCTCAAGGTTGACTCAGCCTTCCATCCTTCCGAGGTAGGTAAAATGAGGACCCAGATTGCTGGGGGCAATAAGCTGACTTTGTAAAAATGCCGCTTGGGGGGGGGGGTGAAAGCCCTAATAAGCAGGCATATACATAGAATGAAGGCTATTGCTAAGCACACTGATTTGTGCTTCTTAGATTGTAAGCTGCCCTGAGTCTTCGGAGAAGGGCAGGATATAAATGGGATTAAAAAAAAACATTGTTTGAGAGGAAGTGTGGGCCATGTCATTGGGTTGTCTTCCCTGCTGAATCCCCATCAGGCTTAGTATTGGCAACACTATCCATGCGCTAGGAATGCTACAGCTACAGAAAAGACCCTGTTGTACGTACATCTATCTCACCATTTTCTCACTTATAGGATGTGGTAGAGCCACTTTAGTGGGGAGAGGGCCATCAGGCAGAGATGAGAAGAGGAATGTCACTTGGGTCTTCCCAGATTGGATGAACTGAAGCACTGACTCACTATCAAGCTTGTGATGGAGAATCATTTCTCCACTGAGTCCACATCTCTTCTTAGAAGAAACAGGCGGAAGCTAACCATAGTGTTTTCTGACACCCCCAACTCCCTCTCTACTTTTCAAATAAATAGGGGAGAGTAGTTCATCTTACACTGACCCCTTGCAGAGGGATCTTCAAATAAGGCTAAGGATTTGTTCAAAGGTTGCCCTTCACTGCTGATTCCTATTCTAAATACAAGCCTCACATTCTAACCTCCGAAGCTGGATTTCTCCACTTGAGATCAGCATATGATAGGAATTGAGGCAATTAAAAATGCACATATTCAGAACACGTTTTTCAGTGCCATGAGTTTCAGGTTGAGTCCTGCCAGGGTATTCTGTGCCATGTTTGCTGATGACCAGGGAGGAGTAGGCAGGGGACTTTATTACTATTATGTCAGCCCTGGAAAATGAAGCCAAGAATTCATCTGTTCGTCTTTTTCTGAACTGGTCTAACTATTCATCTCAGACATCATAACATTTCCTATGTCCTTTACATAGCAAAGCAATAATTTAAATTAATGATTTAGCAGGCATCTATAGGCATCTTAAATGGAAGCTTTTAGGATGGCAGAATCTGGATGGAATTATTTTTTTTTCTTTTCTTCCTTCCTTGCTTGCTAACCACCAAGACAGACACTCACAATTTTTGATTAAACGCTAACCCTTGTGAGAATCATCAATATAAAGGATGAAAAATGCAAGCCAGCTTTGTAGAAATTCATTAAGCACTGTACCATAGATGATTGCAGGTGCACGTTAATGAATTACATGACTATCGAAATGCAATTAAATGCAGCTGCATATGTTTACAAAACTACAGAACCAAATTACAGGTATCGCTGGCATCCATAATTCATCCATAATTGACAATTTTCATATTACCGGAATAAGGAATCAAGTCATGCAGATGATTACTGTATCTGCCTTTCAGCACTGGAGACTTGGAGGCTCATTTCTTATGCAGCACCATAAATGAAATAAATTGCAGGCTTCCAGGTTAGGATTGATGGCAAAGTAAATGTGCCACTGAAAGTCAGATTCAGCATCCTTTCACCACCCTCAGCCCAGTATGGGTATGGGTAAAATGTGCTCATCCCTAAATGCTTTTGAGCAACATAGTGGGACAAAGCTAACATACGACTGATGATCTTTGCTGGTATGGCACGTTTTTAGCTGTTTTGGAACTGTTGGCGAGACCATTACAAGTCATTTGTGCTGTTTGAAATTGTTCTGCTGGCAGCAAGATCTGACTGCTGGCACAGCGACGGATTCTATTGTAAGTCAGGGCTGTTTCCAATGGAGGCAGAGGAGGAGAGGTCCTGGAACTTATGGAGCAAAGGAACTGGATGAGGCTGTCGGCAGGCTCAGAGAAGGGAGAGAGGCTTTTGGAGGAGCTGGAGGTGGTGGCAGTGTGCTCCAGGGGCAAAAAAGGAACAAGGCCCCTTTAAGGAAAAGGTGGAAGAGACAGGATCAAAAAAAAAGAAAGAAAAGGAGGTGAGGTTTTCTTGCAGGAATACAAGCTAATTTGAGGGCTAATCCACATGGAGCTCCATTTCCATCTGTCCTGTTTGCCATTATTCACTCCCTAGAGACTAAAATGGGTGATCTGAAACTTGAGCTGGCCATGAACAAGGAGTGTATATCAGAGGTGGTGACCCTTTGAGAGCTCTATCCAACGAAATTTCATTTTGATGTAAGCCAATTGGTGTAGATTCAAAGTGACAATAAAGTTATTATTTTATTTTTTCAATCACATCTGTTGTGTAGTGAGTTCTTCGGAAGCAGTAAGTGAGATGAGAGGTTGCAAACAGGAACATTGCTTTATTGAGACAAGCAGGAACAGAACTGAAACAGAGGCTTCTGCGCAGCTACTCATACAGTTGGCCACTAGGCGGTGGCCAATAGGTTTAAAGGAACCCATTCCCACCCCAAATCCTCCAATGATCTTCTTGGAGACAGCTAGTCTGGCAAGTCAGTGACCATTACACAGACACACCAATTGAGCAACCTTAAGCAGCATTCAAAAGACACGTAAAAGCAGTTCAAGTAAATCCGAATATTACAACATCCATATCACTTCTTGCATAACGGTTAGAATTCAGGCCCTCCAGTCATATTTGCAAACCATTCTTGGGAAACAGTATACCCAACTCTCTTCTCTTTCACTTTTTCTTTACCAACTGCACGTTGAAAACATTTTCAGCAGCTCACTACAGGTAGTCCTTGACTTAAGACTGGTTACTTGGCAACCATTCAAAGTTATGAGAGATCCTCCCAAAGCTACTTGTTTTGAAGTTACAGCTGCTGCACCACCTCTGTGGTTATTTGCCCTTATGTCCAACTGCAGGGACACTGGTCTCCCATCATCCCATCGCACCAGGTCTCTGCAGGCCTTGGGTCTATTTCTCCCCCACCCACTGAGACACTACAAGCCTTGGCCTTCCCTTTGTCCCCCCCATTACTCATTCCTAAGATTCCATAGCAACTGGAGTTAGAACAAGCCAGCCAAGACTTCCTGTGTTTTCACTGTGTGTGTGTGTGTGTGTGTGTGTGTGTGTGTGTGTGTGTGTGTATTTGACAGCAGACAGGTGATATTCTCTCCCCATGCTAAGGCTCACTAACCACTGAACAGAATAGGACATGAACTGCATTTGTTCAATCCAGCATCTGTTCCAAGGGCAATCAGGTGAACCCAGGCCTTCCCTGTCTAGCCTAGCTTTGGATGAGAGGAAATATTTGAACGTTTCCATCTTTTGCCCATGTGGATTCACTTCATCCTCCAAAATATAAGTAGGGCTTCCTTATTTTGTGTGTTTGTGGCCTTGCCTTTCCATTCAAGAAAGAGTGTTAAATGAAAGCAGGATGGGTGAAACACTGAATGCTACAATTGGGGCTGCTGTGGTCCAACCAGCATAACCATGGATGGAGAAATTGAATGATCAGCATACTCCTCTGATTCCTCCTTCTCTTAGTGCGATTCCATTGCTACCACCAACGTGATGTGTTTCCCCCCACCATTCTTTTATATTTCAAATGGAGCCAAAAGCCTTGAAAATCAAACAAGATTCAATTCCCTACACGGTGCAGGATTAAGCTGCTCTCAGAACACAGCTGGATCGATGAAGAGTTTAGCTTCGTTTTTATTTTTGTCCTCAGGATTCCTTCCTATTTCATTTTTTTTCTGGGAAGAAACAAAGACTTGGGGTTGCGCTTAGCAATTCTGTTGGACGCTGATAGAACACAGCCAGCCCTCACCTTCAACTGCCGAGGGAAAAAGAAAATAAATTGCCGCCTTTAATTAAGGTTCCTACATCCTGGAAGTAGGACGTTTTACCAACTCGACTGAGTTTCTAAATGACAGAATACAAATCTGTTTGGTGCAGATGGTTTTGGCTGATCGCAGTCTATCTGTGACACTGAGGAAAGCAGACATGCCTTTTGCCCCAGTGTATAAAGAAAAAAAGAAAACTTCTCAGGCCATATTTCACCACTGACAGGCCCTTCTCTCTCTCTCTCTCTCTCTCTCTCTCTCTCTCTCTCTCTCTCTCTCTCTCTCTCTCTCTCTCTGACAAATAAGCTCAGCATCTTTAACTGCTGTGCCATCACGCTCCTTACCCATACCCAGCATCGGGCCCGACTTATAAATCTAAAATTTATAGAGTCTAGTTTTTTATTTCCATGCAAGACTTTTTTTCTTGAAGCCCCAAAGTGTAGAATCTCTCTCTCCTCTCTCTCTCTCTCTCTCTCTCTCTCTCTCTCTCTCTCTCTCTTTTTTTTTTTAAGGAAACACTCATCTATCCTAATATTCTAGCCCTAGCAAATAATAAAAAATCAATCTTTATATTTCTGCGAAGATCATCCATATTATTGCCCCACACCTATAGAGATAATTTGCATTTTCTTTCCATTTCCATTAACATCATTAATAGCTGGTCGTTCAACCTGCTTGTCAACAGCTCCGTTTGGTGCAGATGTTTTTCGAGGCTTCTTTGTCTTCATTACTGTGCATAAGTGAAAGAAGTCGGAGGTTGTCGATGCTGCCATTTTTTCAAGGCTGAGTACATACATGTGTATCTTGTGCTGTGAATTCAAGTGAGCATGCACATACAACTGCACATGTACAGATGCACATTTCAGGGCTCTAGCTTTTTTGCAGTTTATTTCTTTCCTTATAGTCTTGTCATTGATCAAAAGGGAAATTATAATAGTTCAGTGTGTTATGTCTGAGGATATTTACTCATGCAGTATGGGGTGTATTACTATTGAGTTTCTCATCTTTTCTACTACCTTCTCTTATTGGTATCATTATTATGATTATTATTACTTTGTTGTTTTGTATGTACACTGAGAGCTTGTGCACCGGAGACAAATTTCTTGTGCATCTAATCACACTTGGCCAAATAAATCTATTCTATTCTATTCTATTCTATTCTATTCTATTCTATTCTATTCTATTCTATTCTATTCTATTCTATTCTATTCTATTCTATTCTATTCTATTCTATTCTATTCCTCTTGTCGATATCTACAAACACTAGAGAAGGGAAAGGAAGAAGACAATATTTCAACAAATTCTAGAATGAAAGCATATCAATTTTCCTGCAGGTATTTCTGCTCTATAGACAAACAGCTACTGAGAATGCAGACGGAGAGGGTATTGTTGTGGAGGGAATTTGTCTGTACCCACTCCCCCCCTCAAATTTTTAGCTCTCTCACTGACTTCCCACATATGGTGTATTTCATTATACCATGCCTCTTAAATGAACTTCCTCCACTGAAAAAAGAGGTACATCTGAAACAATGAATACGGTAGTTCTACCTGTAATTAATTGCTCTACCTCCCCCTTTTGCTTGATGTTTGATGTACATTGCTTGATGTTTTCTCTAAAGCAGGAAAGTTATTATTATTTTTTTCAAGCTAAGGGCACTCTGGTGCTTTGAATAATGCACCAGGCACCACACTCTAAAAAACAGCAGGACCAAACAAAAACAACATTCGATTCCACTTTAATTAAAATGGATGAATCACAGTTAATACCATATTTACCCAAAAGGAAGATTGAACATAAGATAACACCTCCCCGTTCCTGAAAGAGGATTAGAGGGGAAAAAAGAATCTTATTTTGTAATATATTCTTAGTAAAACTGGCAATCCCTCTTCCCACCCATTTTAAGAGAAATAATTTGTGGGAGGGAAAAAAAAGGTTTAAATCTTCATTTCAGTAACTACAGTGTCATTGCTTCCCACATATATTTATATTATGTCCCCTTTCTTGACAGATTAAAAAAAATAAAAATGGATTAAAAGAATTTGTGGGGGCTCCCCAGGCATTCTGAAAATGCACAGAACAGTATTTGTCAAACCTGACAATTTTGAGATTTATGGATTTCAACTCCCAGAATCCCCCAGCCAGCTATGGGAATTCTGGGAGTTAAAGTCCATACAGCCTAAAGATTCCAAGGTTGAGAAACACTGTCATAGAGGATAACTTCTGAGGCTGGGGTCTCATACCCTCATACCAACTATAGACTACACTGCTCTGAAGATCCACCAATCGTTCATGCAATTCTGCCTGCAAGCTGTGTAATAGAAAAGAGATTGGGGCATTCAGGCGGTTAATAGCAACAGGGAAGAAGTAATCTGG
Source organism: Vipera ursinii (assembly GCF_947247035.1). NCBI lineage: Eukaryota > Metazoa > Chordata > Lepidosauria > Squamata > Viperidae > Vipera > Vipera ursinii. The sequence continues at coordinate 37,061,600 of NC_139513.1, read as the reverse complement.
AGAGGTTTAAGGCCTTCCCTTTCCCAGTAGAAGATTCCTCTTTCTCTGCTAATAATAATATGGCAGTGGGGAAGGAGAAGAAATAGTATTCGTCAGAATTATGTTCCCTCTTTTCCCCCAAATCCCTTTCCCTCGACCAATAAAACATGGTAATTGTTTATTTGGTATAATAAATAAATAAATAAATAAATAAATAAATAATAATAATAATAATAATAATAATAATAATAATAATAATAATAATAATAATAATGCGGTCTGATAAAGTGTTTAAATACATTTCTCTAAACACTGTCCTAGGTGGATATATATATAAATACTTAAAGTATAAAATCTTCGAACACCGGGATGGATAAAAAACAGTCGTTTATTGCTAAAAGATCATAATAAGCAATAAAAAGTAACTGTTTAAAGCATATCTACCTAATCTAAGCTTTCGCTGGTCCTCTGCCAGCATCATCAGAGAAAGCATTGAAGGTTTGAAAAACCGTTGGTAAGCCTGTTTGGTTCCACGCTCTGCTCATTGGCTGTGTGATGGACCTTGCTCTAGCCAATCGTGATTGTTCTGACTGTCTCGCATCGCTTCCCTTGCAATCCGGTCTTACTGTCCCTTTTTTTAACTTTATCCTCCCTATCTGTTTTGGTTTGACTACCTTAACTGATCTTGTTTTCTTTTGCTGTTCCTCATCCAATGTCATAGCTGTTGGTATTTGTATTTCCTTGTTCTCTGTGTCCTCCTTCTCTACCCTCCTTGCCTGTGATTGGCCATTCTGTGCTATGCCTGGGTTTCCTTCTTGACTCCCTTCCATGATTTCTGCAAACAGCTCCCCGCCCCGATTCACTTGCACATATGACTTTTTTCCAGTGCTTATCCACTGATCTTTATCTGATTCCTGGACTAGCCACCCCAATGTTTTTTGTTTATTTATTTATATTTAAAGCAAACAGAGGATAACGGGACTCATACGAAAAAGAAGATACCGATCATGCAACAACTAGCTGAGAAGACAAGGAATGATCTGAAGACAACCCCAATTGAACAGATATGGGCGAACCAAGGAAAGAGAGCACCACAACATACATACACACCAACACATAAAGAACATCCAAATACAGCAAGATCAACTAAATTAGATAGCAGAAAGCAAGGGTGGCATATAAATAAACAAAAAAAAAACATTGGGGTATATATATATATACCAGACTGCTACAATGGGACATGGGCCTCAACCTTATGGATGCACATCCAATTGACTTCGTGGCGGCCATAGAACCAACACTACAATGAATTACAATTAACGAAGAGATTAAAAACTCAATTAGGCAATGAATCACAGGACTACACATGGCCCATAGACCACACCATATTCTATCAAAAATGGAGAGAGAGGCCCTAGAAGAACTACGTAGGGACAAATCCATTGTCATTTTACCAGCAGATAAGGGCAGGGCCACTGTAGTCATGGATAAATCTGAATACAATTATAAGGCTCAATCCTTACTCGAAGACATTAATGCATACAAAGTGGTCACAAAGGACCCAATGATATCAATCAGAAATCAGCTTAATAAAATACTAGAAAGACTTAGAACACAAGACAAAATCAGTGAGGAAGATTTAAGGGCTTTGCGACCAAAGGATAAGGCGATGGCAAGATTCTATGGGCTACCAAAGATACATAAGAAAGGGGTCCCATTAAGACCTATTGTAGCATTTAGAAATACTCCAACATTTGGCCTAGCAAAGTGGTTGAGCAGACAGTTAAAATACCTGGTGGAAGAAAACACAACCACAGTAAAGTCAGCACATGAATTCCTACAAAAACTGAAATCAACGAAGATAGAGGATGATGAAATAATGATATTGTTCAATGTAACATCCTTATTCACATCCATACCACAAGACCTAGCCATTTTGACAATAAAAGAACGATTACAGCAGAAGGAGTCATTACATTGTGACTCACTTAAGATAGAAGACATCATCCTCTTATTACGTTTGTGTCTTAAAACACACTTTAAATTCGAGGGAGTGATATATGAACAAATCAATGGCACACCAATGGGGTCCCCCATTTCATGAATCATCACAGAAGCAGTCTTACAACAACTTGAATCCAAAGTAATGGCCAGCTATCAACCCAAATTTTGGGCAAGATATGTTGATGACACATTCACCATCATCAAACGTAAGGATAAGATTGATTTCATGAGACAACTAAATTCAATATTTCCGGATATCCAGTTTACAGCAGAGGAGGAAGCCAATGGCACCTTAGCTTTCCTCGATGTGTCAATCAGTTGCCAAACAAATGGCACCCTCCACACATCCGTTTATAGAAAAGGGACACACAGAGATAGGATGCTTAATTATAAAAGTAATCACCCCACATCCCACAAGATCTCCTGCATCCGCACATTATTCAAATGTTTAGACACACACTGTAACACAAAAAGAGCCAAGGACAAGGAACATGATCACCTATATCGGGTATGCAGACGTAACAGCTACCCAACAAATTTTATTTGGCGTTACAGTAGGCACCAAGAACTATGTTTGACACAAAATGGCTTGGCAAATACAACTTGTATGACAATTCCATACATAAATGGGGTTTCAGAGGCAACGGCAAGAATATTGGCACCACATAACATTAATGTGGCACACCGGCTAAACTAGACACTCCGTACCAAGTTGATGCGCCCAAAAGAACAACTATCTGCAAAAGAAAAATCATCAGTAATCTATAAGGTGAGATGCAATGACTGCCAATGTAGCTATATTGGAGAAACATCCAAACAACTAAAGACAAGAATCCATGAACATAAGCTTGCAATAAAAAGACATGAGCAATATTCACAAATATGGATGCACATGGTCGATAATAACCACTCCTTCGACTTTGCAGGGGCACAGACCATTGCCCAAGTCACCTCCAAAGGAGGCAGATTACTTAAGGAAGCCTGGTTCTCAGATAAATTTACAATTAATGGCCACATAGAATTGCCATCCGCCTACCAGGCATTAAAGGCACATCAACAGCAACAGAAAGGTCTACCCATGATAAAAAGGAGAGAAACCAAAAGAAATCAAAGTTGGGCAACCAGGACACCGGAAGAGATATCTAAAACATAACAAGATCTGGCCTTCTAAAGACCAGTCAGGGTTGATCTCCTCTAGGACTGACCGGTTTGATCACCTTGCAGTCCAAGGGACCCGCAGGAGTCTTCTCCAGCACCACAGTTCAAAGGTCTCAATTCTTTGGTGCTCAGCCTTTTTATGGTCCAACTTTCACTGCCATACATTGCAAATCCTTAGGTGTACTGCTACCAATATTGCTTGCTTTCCACTTACTCTATTGGTAAAGTTTTCTTGCAGATGCTTCATTGCCCAAATTAGGTACTGTAACATTATCAGTGCTCTGATGATGTTACCTAATTTGGGTAATAAAACATCTGTAAGAAAACAACCAAGGTCAAAGAGCACCAAGGACCTGTAACTTCCTTGCCTTCTTTCCCTTCTTGCACGCACTCTTTTACAACTTCAAATATCCATCTTGTGCACCAATTATGGCTTCTCCTGGCTCAAAAGGCCTTGCTCACTCTTACTCATACTTTAGTCACTTCACATTTGGATTACTGCAATGTGCCAAATGTGGAATTGCCCTTGAACAGGGTCAGTCAATTTATCCATATAACAACTCTGCTTCAAGAGTTATGCTGGCTACAATATGTGTTTCTTCATACAACTCAGAGAATATTATCTTCTTCAAAGCCCTTCATGTTTTAGAATCTGCCTACTTTTAACCATTTTTAACATGAAACCATTAACAGTTTCTAACACGAAACCATCTAACATGAAACTATAAGTTACTGAAAGAGACTTATGGAGTGTCATCTGCTGCACTGTGGTGGCACAGTGGTTAGAATCCAGTACTGCAGGCTACTTCTGCCAACTGCCTGCAGTTCGGCCATTTGATTTTCACTGACTCAAGGTTGACTCAGCCTTCCCTCCTTCTGAGGTCGGTAAAATGAAGACCCAGATTGTTGGGGGCAATATGCTGACTCTGTAAACCTCTTAGAGAGGGCTGTAAAGCACTGTGAAGCAGTATATAAGTCTAAGCGCTAGTGCTTTCACTATCTAGAATTCAGAATTGATTTGCTCCTTCCCCCATTTTTTTTTTTCTGGCATCAGCTTTCCCTAGCCTTTTGCAAAGCTGCTAAGACCTGACTTTTTCACGGGGGCTTTCAGCTCTTAGGGGTGAGCTTGCTTAGTTTCTTCCTGAGAGTGAATGCTGCATGCTGCAAAATGGGAAGAATGAATGAATGAATGAATGAATGAATGAATGAATGAATGAATGAATGAATGTAAAGCTTAGCTCTCAGTGTGACGGATGTTGTTATTGGGAATCCAGATTGTTAGGAACATTATGAGAGTGTTTTAATGTTGTAGTTGGTGATAGATATTGTTAAGTATTGGGATCGGTGAGACATTGACGAGGCGATGGTGAAAACAACAATACGTTTATTAGGTTAACACAGAAGCAGAACTAACTGCCACTTAACTTCTATTTATACGGACCACTGATAGGCAGCGGCCAATGGAATTAAAGCAGTATTTCCCGCCCAAAACACAAGCTAACAATTCTGCAGACAAGCAGTCTGGAGTTTAAACAGACACAGCAGTTATAACGATTTCCAAGTAATTTACATCAGTACATAACATATATGTAAGCCATTTATGGTTAGGTCTAATTGAAGTGGCATAACATAAATAAGATGAACCAACCTCATCCAGTTTCTTTCTAATCCTTTTCCCTTCTAAAACATGATCTATCCTCTTCTTTTTTGCATCATAGTTATCTTATAAAGGCCACTCTCCTCCAAATATCCCTAAAAGCAGAAATAGCTTTCATCAGCTAAAATTACCTGAGTGCCAGAGACACAGAAGTACATATTCAGATGAGTTATTAGTATACAATACAGAATTTGCTACATGAAGATTTGTAGAGGGAACATCTGGGGTTTTTTTATACTAGTTGCAGTGAACAAGAGGAAAGATGTGCTTAAGAGATTATATTAAAATCTACCAAATAACAAAAGAAAGCGATGCCCTGCAGTTCATGGATGCCCTTGTGCTGTTTTTGTTGTTGTGGTTGTTGTTGTTTTGGTTTTTTTGGCAAAAGTACAAAATGTTTTGCCTTTGCCTTCTTCTGGAATGTATAGCACTACATGAATGACAAAAATATGTATTATTACAATTAAAAGAGCTGTCTTCTGGAAATTGACTATTAAAAAATAGAATCCATTAGCCTCTGTAAGGACAGGTACAAGCAATCCTGTTTCAGCCCCAGCAAAGCTCTTTCTCCCTCTGGAGACTATTCATTGCACATAAATAGGCAAGTATTTAATCTTAAGGGCGGTGGGGGGAAGGACTGGCACATGGTAAGCTTAAACAGCAGGCTAATTCACACGCCTTGGTGCAAGTACCTGAGAGGTACATACAAAGCCCTGTCATGCTCTGATTGGAGGGGAAGCCCCATTGGGGAGAATTGCTGCCATATACTAGTTTCACACAAATAGAGTGGAATTTGTGCAGCAGCCCCATTCACTGCAAACTAGGCGAGTTATCTGTGCTATAGAGAAAAATGAAATAATTGCACAAATAGCTAAAAATCTTGACATCATTGAGAAACATCTGTTTAAATAACATGGATGATCTTACAGAAATACAAAGGTAAGAGAGAAGCAACAAGGGAAAGCAAATATTCAGTTGATATATAAAATAATTATGGAGAAGATAAACATACAATACCCATTGTTTTGCTTGAAAAACACCTTAAGTTGACATCAGAAAAAAACAATCCTGAATGTATCAACAAACATTTCCTTTTCATTAACTAAAAGTATAAGGTGTAATAGCAAATTCCAAATAATGTCCATAGATAACAGACTCAGTCATTACAAAGCAAGAGGGTTAAATAAACAAACCTTGCAAGAGAAAAGAGAGGGGAAAAATGGAAAATGAATCTGTTCATATGTTTTACATAACCAGAAATGAAATTTGACAGCAGTAATTGATAAACCCTTCATATTTACTAAGCATTTTCAAAGTTACAGAATATTGACAATTCAAAGCCTCGCTCATAATTTTTTCCCTTCCAATTTTAAGGAGATTTTCATGATATTGATTGATTGATTGATGAGATTTGGAGGCCACTTAACCACAAAATGACTCTGGAAAAAAAATCAGGAAACAATAACAAGGAAGACAATAACTAGAAAATTGTCATGTGTCCATACAGCAGACTTCCTCAAATAGAATATATCACTGATGCCTAAAAAACAGCCAAGATTGCTTCTTACATTTTATCAAGTGCTCACAATTTGTTAAATTGTCACCACATAAAATATAGTTCAGAGAAAATCAGAAAATTGATGCTATCCATTCAGAAATGTGCTGTATGAGAAATTCTCAAATTTTGTACAGTTAAAGTACAGTTATATTACAGCAATGTTTCTCAACCTCAACAACTTTATATGGGGCTTCAACACCCAGAATTCCCCAACCAGCATGGGGCTGGGGAATTCTGGGAGTTGAAGTCCACACAATTTAAAGTTGCTGAGATTGAGAAGCACTGTACTATAGGAATAAGCAGTTTCTGCTGAAATTGAATATGAAAGGGCAAGACCTCTTTTGAATTCTAAGATGAACCTAGAGAGAATATTCAATGAATAGATAGGCACGTGTTTTTCACCCATGCATATATTTGGAATTTTGAGATTTGGACAATTTCTCAAAATGGCTGACATGGTAGAAGTATCTACCAGAAGATAAAGCACTGATTTTTTTCCTATCTGAACCCACTCCAAGCAGCCAATAAAAATTCTACAGCAGTATTCGAGAGGAAAAAAACCCCTGCTTTATTATTTCCTAAGAATGCATAGAGTGTCAATGAAGTCAATGCATTTCTTACCAATTAAAATTATATTGAATACTGTGGCCCTCAAAGCCCTATAGAGTAGATTCCCTTCCCCCTATTTATTTTTTGCAGAGTCTTCCAGTAACCATTTCATAACTTAAAATTCCTGAAAGCAAATATAAAGTGTCTTTCTGGCCCCTGCTCATCATGCTTTCCAAAGTCAGATGCAGCCTTCGAGCTAGCAGAAGTGATGCACTCTTCCCCTTCTGTGTCTTGGCCTCTAATTAAACCTAAAAATACACAAGCAAAAAAAAACACCTCTGTATCTTGCTGCTTTGTTTACTCCTGTTTCCTCCACTCCCTTCCCATCTGCACTTGTTGAATCTTAGATGTTGCACTCTGTAGAGCACGGGTGTCAAACTCGCCGCATCACATGACGTATCATTATGTGTTGTGACTGTTTTTGCATTGCCGGATCTGGGGTGGGCACAGGCTCTGCATGATGCAACCAGCCCACGGGCCGGCAGTTTAACACCCCTGCTGTAGAAGAAACCCATTATTTTTGCTGATATTATATAAATAACAGTAAACAATATGACCAGCACTAGAGATGAAAATTTTTTACTACGGACACAAGCATCCAAGCTACAAGATCTTATGAAATTGCATATGAGGAATCTGGTGAGAGTCGAAAATCTGGACTGCCACATTTCTCCTATACTCTTTGAAAAAGCCCTGTTTTGTGTGCTTGATAGCAGTTGAATAGGGCACAACAATGAGCAATTACACTTAAGAGTACTAACTGAGGCAGGACCTTAGAGTCATTTTGTGTAGTCCTTGGTCTTCTCTGAGCTTGGTTGTCTGCTTGCAGATGTTTCATTATACTGGTATCTATAAGCAAACAATCAAGCTCAGAGTCAAGCTATTCTCCAAAACACCTGAAGGCAGGACAAGAAGCCACGGATGGAAACTAGTCAAGGAGAGAAGCAACCTAGAACTAAGGAGAAATTTCCTGACAGTTAGAACAATTAATCAGTGGAACAACCTGTGAATGCTCCAACACTGGAAGTTTTTAAGAAGAGACTGGACAGACATTTGTCTGAAGTGGTATAGGGTTTCCTGCCTGAACAGGGGGTTAGACTAGATGACCTCCAAGGTGCCTTCCAACATCATCATCATAATCATAATCATCATCATCATCATCATCATATTATTATTATTATTATTATTATTATTATTATTATTATTATTATTATTATTATTATTATCATCATCATCATCATCATCATCATCATCATCATCATCTTCATCTTCATCATCATCATCATCTTCATCATCATTATCATTATCATTATCATTATCATTATCATTATCATTATTCTGCTGGTGGTGATATCCAGAAAAGGTAGTATGAGGTTGTTTTCTTCTTCCTTTGCGAATCTTATTCTTTTGAAGATGATGACTGTTTATTTTGTATGTTTTTTTCTAGTTGTTCCTTTTTTATTACGATGGTGTCATCTATATACCGGTTCCATACCATAGGTTGTATGAATGGGAGTGCTATAATTTCTAAACACAGTACTATAATCTCCGCTATGAGTTCTGAGAGTGATGATCCCATGGGTGTTCCTGTAAGGACCTGCCTCAATTTTTCCAGCAAGAAAGCAGAACTCTTGAAACTTGCATCGTTTCAAAAGGAACTTTTATTGGTAGGTACAGACAGCAGGAAAGCTAGGCAGGATCTGAGGGCTTCCTGCCTGACTCAATAGGTAAAAGCTGAGAATAATAACCCCATCCCAACTGTCCACCCTGTCGTTTCAAACAGGTCAATCCAGAAGGGACATCGAGCTGTGGGAAATGAACCGATAAGGCTCCTCAAGGTGAACCGATAAGGCTCCTCAAGGTTGTTAGGTCTTCGCTGTTTCCTCCCCCCCCCCACCGCACTGAGATAAGGCAGATGGCCCTGAGGCATTCCTTTCACATACCTGAGAAGGATACATCAAAGGAGATAGAGGAAGCTTTCTACATACACTACAAAGCCCCTTGGCATCCCCCCTTCTCCATAGGAAAATGGCAGAACCTGAACAGTTTAAACACTGAGAATATGAGGAATTAATAATTGAGGGTTCTGACAGTTCCTCTGATTTGTTGGCATATTTGTCCATTAAATGGCTTGTTTGTTCGTTTGCATTTTCTGAACATGGAGAAATGCTTTTCTCCTAAAATGAAAGAGGAACATGTCTCCCCACTATAAACTCATGATTTATAATTTCATATACATTCATAGTCATTGTATGGATTATGATTGTGGCGCTGGTGATATTTTATTGGTTTTTTCTTTCGTTATAAGCAGAACCAGCAACCACACTGGTTAGCTAACTACTATTTTGCATCTGCCACAATAAGCTGATCCTGGAATGATGTGGTAGATATGGCATGTAGAGGAAGTGAAAATGATGACCACAAAATGATCTTGGTGATGATGGTTTTGATTTGAGTATTATTTGACAAATATGCCAAATAGTTTTTTTTTAATCTAAAGGAAGAGGGTTACTTAGCAAAAGAACCATCTCAAATACCTTCTGAGAAATTTTGGCTCAGTTCTTGTTAGTAAAGAGAAAGTAAGTACCTTATTTTTAATTTTGAGTTGTGACAGCTGTATTGAAAAGTAACTAGGATGTCTTTTACTCTATAAATAATAAAAATGCAAAGTGTATATGTTAGGCAGTGACAGGCCTCCTTAATGCTTTATTTAGATGAGCATGCAAATACTTTTTTTTTGCTATTGCATTCCCCTCTTCCACAATGCCAAATTTACTACATAGACTCATTAGCACCAGTGATGAATATTGGATGATCAGCGTTTGTTTTATGCTGTGCATTCAGATTGTAAGCCAACCGCACATGTCCTGAATAATATCCAGATCCCTCCAGATTCAATGACCCTGAAGAATTGTTTCTGTGCAGCAAAAACTCCATCCCAGCTGAATTTGCTCATAGCAATGCTTCATTTGATAACCACTCAGCAAGAAAGAATGAGACAGGTGTCCTGAGGAAAACATTAGAACCATTTTAAAAATTAGGTTAAAGTGAAGCAGTCCTGTGGACAGAATGGGGTGGGGTGGGGAAGAGGAGGCATGGAGGAATCTGGCTGCATATTCTCTACATATAGTGAGGAAAAAGGATAACACCTTTGTTAATAATGGAATAACAGAGTTAGAAGGGACCTTGGAGGTCTTCTAGTCAAATTCCCTGCTCAAGCAGGTGCCTTTATACCATGGGTGTCAAATTCGCCACGTCATGTGACGTGTCGCAATGTATCACAACTCTTTGCATTGCCAGAAATGGGGCAGGCACAGCTTCAGTATGATGAAACGGGCCCGTGGGCCGGCAGTTTGACACCCCTGCCTTATACCATTTCAGATAAATGGCTGTCCATTTATCCCTTTTTAAAAACCTCCAACTTCTGAAGGCAAGCCATACCACTGATTCTGTCAGGAAATGTCTCCTTCATTGTACGTTGGTTCCCTCTTTCATTAGCTTCCATTCATTGCTTCTTGCCTTGCCTTCAAGTGCTTTGAAGAATATATTGACCCCCTCTGCCTCTTTGTGGCAGCCCCTTAGATATTGGAACACTGCTATGATGTCACCCCTATCCTTTTCCTTGTTAGACAAGACATACCGAATTCCTGCAACCATTCATCATATGTTTTAGCTTCCAGACCCCTAATCATCTTTGTTGCTCTTCTCTGTATTCTTTCTAGAGTCTCAACATCTTTTTAATATTGTGGCAACCAGAATTGAATGCAGAATTCCATGTGTGATCTTACAAAGGCATTATAACGTGATACTAACACTTCACATGATCTTGGTTCTACCCCTCTGTTAATGCAGCAGAATTTCCAAGAATGTTTCTATTTAGAACATTCTGACCAAATACCCTTTAGCCCTTCAGTGTAGGCCAGGAAAGGAAACAGATTCAATAGGAAATACTGGAAATCTACTTATTGATATATTGATATATTTATTTATTATATTTGTATGACTGCCCATCTCACCAAATGTTTTTAAAACATTTGTATGACTGCCCATCTCACCAAATGTTTTTAAAAATAAAAACAAAATAATGCAAACATTAAAGTACATCGCAGCCAAGAACAAAGCACTCATCATGATGACTAAATTAAAACATTCAATGGGCCCCTCCACACACTCAGGGTTCCAGGTCTGGGTACAGAGCCAGATCTTATGAAAAGTCAGCAGGATGGAGGACATTCTGATCACCAAAGGGAGAATCTTCATAAGGTAAGTGCCATAGCAGCCCCGAGAATCAGCATTCCTTGGGCAATGGGACCTGAGATATGCCTCTCTTGCTGGACTGGATCAGATGGGTAGAGACAACAATGGTTCCTCAAGTAATTCAGGTCCAAGCCATGAAAGGCTTTAAAGGTGACAACCAACACCTTGCATTGCACCTGGAAGCACACTGGGAGCCAATGAATCTCACAGAATAAAGGTATTACATTGTCAGCTGCAGGAAATCAGGAGACCAGGCAGTTCAAATGAATATAAATGTTTATTGAATGCTAAAGCACTCTACAAGAATTTGAACTACTAATGGTCAAAGAGAGCTGGCAGTAAATAAGAGTCAATGGAACTCAAGTTAGGCTGGACGTGAATCTATGACTGATGATGAATTTGACCCCTCTGTCAGTCTCAGCCTGGTCACCTCCTACATCCATGTGTCATATAGCTGGCACCATTTACTACTCATGTTGCCACTTAAACTTTCTGAACTCTCTTCAACAGCAGTCTCACGTACATTACATTGTAGTAGTCCAGACAGAAGGGCATGAATCACAGTGAGCAGGGTCTCCCAGTCCAGGAATATGTGCAACTACTGCCAAGCTGAAGGTGTGCAGAGGACCTTCTTGCCACAGCTGGCACCTCCCATTACAGCAGGATCCATATTGGGTCTGTATGAGGCAGTGCCACCTCATCCAAGATCAAGCACAGAAAAACTCCAGCACCAGAAGGTACAAATAAGCAAAGTCAATCAATATTGCTCGAGTTTTGCTGCATTGTTCCACCCCATCCAGACCCCCACAGCCTCCAGACCCTGGGACAGGATGTCCATGGCATCTTACCTAGTAGAGTATAATAATAAAGTCTTGAAAGCCTGATACTCAGTTCACATTTGGCTAACTGCCCCATTCATTCATTCTCCAGTGTTCTGTATAACACCTTATTAATCTAATATAATTTAATCCTAAATGAATTATAAACCAATTTGCTCATGTGCTTTCAGGAATTTTATCAGTCACCCTTCAGAAATATTAGAGAAAAGATGATCATCCATACAAAGGAGAAAGAGGAAATATCCATAACTTTAAATGATATAGAATAAAGGAAGATGATAGACTTTGATTAAACAAAGAACTCAACATCTTGATATCAATGCAGCATTCGATAGAAATTATCAGAGACAGAAAAAGAAAGGAAAGTCATGCCAAACTGTGTGGTTGTCCTTTCCTGTTACTACCTTTGCATATTGTAGAGGTATTATGAATGTAATTTATATTGAACTCACACAGTATTTGACAAACTTCCAATGATATTTTGGCTAGAAATAATGTTAAATTGGTGCTAGACAATTAAGTACTAATCAGGGTGTAACTTAGAATACTATCAAACTGGATAACATTTTAAATGTCAACAAAGAGATCTGTAGCATGTAAATATTTCTGGGAAAGGGCTACATGCAGGCCATCACAATTATCAGGATGCAAATTGCTGCCCAGATGTCAGCAATGAACAGAGCCAAAGATGTCAGTTACTCTTGCCTAAAAAAGCTGATGCAGAAGAGTTGCCTTAAAATCAACATGTTTTGGAAAAGTTCACAATGGAGGCAAGGCAATTATCAGTCATGGAAAACAAACACAACACTAAACTGAAATTGACAGATTTGTGTATCCTTAGCCAGCCTAGATTTCATCCCAAACACTGAAAACGTGCAGGAATTCAGACATAGGATTTATTTTGGTATTTATGAAAGATGTTTTAAACTTACTCTGTGGGTCTACATGGGGAGACTCTCTAGAATAACTCTTATCATGTTGCCCAGAGAAGAAAACCACCTACATGTAGTCCTTGACTTATGGCCACAATTGAGCCAAAAGATTTCTGCTGCTATGCAAGAGAGTTGAGAGTTTTGCCCCATTTTACAGCCTTTCTTGCCACAGTTGTTAAATGAATCACTGCAGTTGTTCAGTTAGTAACACAGGTGTTAAATGACTTTGCTTGTCAGAAGTTTGCAGAATTTGATCACATGACCCCAGAACACTGCAACCGTCATAAGTACACACCAATTACTAAACTTCAGAGTTTTGATCATGTGACCATGGGGATTTTGCAACCATCATAAGTGCAAAAACAATCATAACTCACCTTTTTCAATGCTGTTTTGTAGGAGATGACCAGGCTGAGCCTGAGGGCAGAGTCAAACGTATCATTAGTCTGGAGTCCCTACACCCCATAAGGGACTAAAGTCCAGATATTCTTGAAGTCTGTTTGACTTTTATCTGGTGCCAATTTGCCTTGACTCTTAGTAGATCAGACTCTTGCATATAGGTTGCATGGAATAAACTCACAATGCTTTTGAATTCTATGTTGGCTCATGTGCCTGACATGCTGTAACAAGTTACACAGTCACGAAACGAAGGGTTGTAAGTTGAGCACTAAGTGTGCTTTTTTATTCTTATTCAAAAAGAATAAAAGTATTTTTAAAAAAGAGTGAGTGAATCAAATTTTTGACTAAATGCTCAGGATCAAATGGGTAGATTATTTTCTGCTTGGACTATATGGTATGACTTCCCTACCTAGTGTCGACTGTTTTTTTTTTTTTTAGTCTGATGCCATATCTCAGTTCTTTATTGGGTCCCTAAGAATCAGGGTGAATGAGAATCTACCCTGCTAACTTCTAGGAATGTGGAATCCATGGCAAATAACTGAGGACACCCCACCAATATTATGTCATGTGACCAGATGCATTTTTATGATGCACAGCTTGAGAAAGGAGAACAGGACCATCAACCTGACAAATCGTGAATCAAGGCTTCCTTGTTAGCACGAAGTTGATGCTAAAATGCACTCATAAACTGGAAATATTGCATATATTGTAAGTGGTTATGTCTTTCTCATGCAAATTTATTTATTTATTTATTTATTTATTTATTTATTTATTTATTTATTCGTTTTATATACCGCCCTTCTCCCGGAGGACTCAGGGCGGTGTACAGAGCAAAGTAAGTATACAATAAACCAACAATAAAACAAATAAAACTCCAGATCTACAAATAAAACCCCAAATCTATCAGGCCAGGCCGGCTTGCTGGAATAGATAGGTTTTTAAATCTCGCCGAAAGGTGCGAAGGTCAGGGGCCATTTTATTTAATTCCATACTATAACGTATGTTAGGAAGAAAGCAGCCCACCTGAGTAATAACTGAATAATAATATGGCTTTTCCCTCTTTCACCTTTAAAAAATATGTTTTTCTTTAGGTGAAAATGATCAAGGTTAGAGATGGTTAAAGAGAATTCTTCACTTTGCATCTGCCAGGAAGCAGGTGAAACATTGTATTGCCAAGAATTTACTTCCCCCTCCCCTCCTCGGGAACCATGTCACTCAGCATTTGCAAAACCTCTGGCATGGAGATAAAACCCCACATACAGGTGGCACACTGATTGCCACAATCCACACAAACATACTTTGTAACTAATTAATGTTATAGTCCTGGGAGAAAAATGCAGCACCTATTTAACATTAGAGAAACTATTGTTTCTCATCTAATCCTTTAATTCAGGGGCTTTAAAACTTTTTCAGGCTGTGGAGCGGGTTACTTAAAAAAGAGAGCTAGACCCCCTAATCAAGAGGCAAAGTGCTAGTGATAGAAAATTGGCTGTATAAAAGTGAATTATTTTTCTCTTTGCTCTTTCATGAAAACTTATCACATTCCAGTAAAAAAAAACCTTGGGTGTCCTGGAACACAGTTTGAAAAACCCTGGTCTAATTCACAGAGACTTGATTTTTGTATTATTCAGCTGTGGAGAAGATCTGGGTGTGTTATTGTCTAATAAAAATGAGATTTGTTTTGTCATATTATTATATCAGTTTCATGCATCAGCTATGGATCTCATCTTCAGGTCATCTACTATTGAATAGCAGTCCACTTTAGATTGAAGTATGGCAACCATTTAAAAGGCAGAATATTTATCAAAGGTAATTTTGTATGGAAGCACTGTCCTTTCTTTCAGCCCTTTGATGTAGGCCAGGTCAGGATATAGACCCTACAAACTGCTTGTGAGAACATAATGACTCAAGGTTGCTTCCTCTTTTGACTCCTTCCACAGGTTCTGCCTCTCCTTCTCTTATAGCATATAGGAGATACTGTCTGTGTTATGTATTGAACATATATAAAGTCAGTGCTTTTTTCTAAAAAAAAAAAAAAGGGTGCCGGAACTCTCATCTTGGTGGGCACAGGAGGCGGGGGGTGGGGTGGGGGGGCAGTGCTGCTGCAGTCACAGGTGTGAAGGGTGTTGGCAGCAAGCTCCCCTCCCTGGGGCCGGAGCCGGCACGGCTGGTGCTGTGGGAGCAGCAGAGCCCACTCTATATGGTGGGGCTGTGCAATGCGGGCAGCGGAGGCGGTGCGGGCCAGGCGATGTTTTAATCTTATGCTTTTAAAAATATATTTTTTCTATTGTAAGTTTCCCCAAACCTCGCCATGTGGATTGCATACAAATATTATATAATTGGTAAATAAAGGTAGAACATATGTTAAATATACATCAAATGATAATATGCTTCCCTACAAAGTCAATTCTTGCTCAATGACAGACCAAGGAGTTAACTCGGAAAGGCAAGAGGAAAATCTAGAGGTCTGTGCAGCTCTTCAACATCTTCATCAATGATTTGGATGAGGGGATAGATGGGGAACTCATCAAATTTGCAGACAACACCAAGCTGGCAGGAATAGTCAATACTCCAGAAGATAGGCTTAAGATACAAGAGGATCTGGACAGACTCGAACACTGGGCACTATCTAACAAAATGAAATTCAATTGTGAAAAAAGTAAGGTTCTGCATTTAGGCAGGAAAAATCAAATGCACAGGTATAGTATAGGTGGTACCTTGCTCAATAGTAGTAACTGTGAGAGAGATCTCGGAGTCCTAGTGGACAATCACTTAAAGATGAGCCAGCAGTGTGCTGCAGCTGCCAAAAAAGCCAACACAGTGCTAGGCTGCATTAACAGAGGGATAGAATCAAGATCACGTGAAGTAGTAATACCACTTTACAATGCCTTGGTAAGGCCACACCTGGAATATTGCATCCAGTTTTGGTCACCACAATGTAAAAAAGATGTCGAGACTCTAGAAAGAGTACAGAGAAGCAACAAAGAGAAGCAACAAAGATGATTAGGGGGCTGGAGGCTAAAACATATAGGGAACGGTTGCTGGAATTGGGTATGTGTAGTTTAATGAAGAGAAGGGTGAGGGGTGACATGATAGCAGTATTCCAATATCTCAGGGGCTGCCACAAAGAAGACGGAGTCAAGCTATTCTCCAAATCACCTGAAAGCAGGACAAGAAGCAACAGATGGAAACTTGTCAAGGAGAGAAGCAACCTAGAACTAAGGAGAAATTTCCTGACAGTTAGAACAACTAACCAGTGGAACAACCTGCCTCCAGAAGTGGTGAATGCTCCAACACTGGAAGTTTTTAAGAAAAGACTGGCCAGCCATTTGTCTGAAATGGTATAGGGTTTCCTGCCTGAGCAGGGGGTTGGACTAGATGACCTCCAAGTTCCCTTCCAACTTCTTCTTCTTCTTCTTCTTCTTCTTCTTCTTCTTCTTCTTCTTCTTCTTCTTCTTCTTCTTCTTCTTCTTCTTCTTCTTCTTCTTCTTCTTCTTCTTATTATTATTATTATTATTATTATTATTGTTATTGTTATTGTTATTGTTATTATTATTATTATTATTTGTAGAAAGGAAAGGCCCACACTGATAAATTAAAAATCTTTGTGGTCTGCAAAGGAATGCTGGTGGGCTAATCAATGATTTGGTGAGTAGAGGAGCATCTACAGTGTTGGAGCTTGTGGTCATGGTAAGCCATGGAGGCATTAGGCAACTTGACTTTCAGGGCAGTGGTGGTGATTTTATTACTTAAAAAAAAGTCTGTGCTCTGTCCAAGGGTGCTTGGTAGGCTGCATGTACAGGCCTGGTCTAGAATTTATTTTGGAGCATTCAACTATCTAGAGCAGGCATGTCAAACTCATTTTGTTTGAGGCAACTTCTTATAAAAGAATTGCCATTAATTTGTTTTAATAAAATAATTTAAATCAATTTTTCACTTGATTTCAAATTAAATGAATGAGATTTTTTTAGTACAATTGCCAAATGCAATAAACTGGTTTTAGGTATATGTTCCTGGAAGGAAAAAGCAATCCCTGTTGCGTTACTGATCCCAGAGAAACATTTGCATGTATGCAGGTATCCTTAGGGTGCCATAGTTATGGATGAGAAATATTGGTTGCAAAGTTGGCATTTCTGGATGTAATACAGATATTTTGGACTTATTTTTGTTTCTTTGCATGTTTGATATTTTTAAAAAGGCATATGCTACTGACTACGCTTATGCACATAGGTAACATGATCACTGCTTGTCCAAAATTTTACTATACAGATAATACCCCCAGAAATTATTTTAGCCTTTTTAATAAATGTTGTTATTGATGTTAAGCTCACCAGGGAAAACATCATATATTGTTATGTATATACTAGGTTAATTATTTAAAGACTGAAGTGCAACATAACTAGATTCTAAATAATCTATTTTTCAAAAGACACAACAGTACAAACAGTAAAAGTAAAGTCCAAATTAATAATATTTCATTCTTAAGAATTGTTTAGATTCAAAATAGTTTTCAAGAGTGTACAAAAGATACTATTTTTTAGAATCAGCTAAATTAGACATATTACATTGAGAAAAATGTTTCTCATTTCCTTCCTGTTACCTTTGATTTCATTGCAGAGATGTTAATATAAGAAATAGATTATTTTGTTATCTAATTTTACCTTCCAAAAGACAGAAGCAGATGAAAAATGTGAGGTCCTTTCCTGTTGGCTTTTCTGAATTAGCTGTTTTAGATTCTAAAAGTTTAGTTCCTAAAGAAGTAATCCTGTAAATAATTTTAATGTCCTCCTCTAATGCAGGCTCTTTTATGACTCAAGGACTTCAACTTCCAAAATTCCTGAGTCAGCATGGCTCAGCTTGGAAACCTCTCCCTTTCCCCTCAGCATGGCTGACTCAGGATTTCTGGGAGTTGAAGTCCATGAGTCATAAAAAAGAGCCAAGATTGCTAGCCCTGCAATAGGCTTAGGAAAACCAATAAGGGAGCTGGGTTGTTTTGGGGTTTTTTTGCAAAAAAAGGTTCTGGAACGCCATTCTGAGCGTTCTATGAGAAAAAAAGCCCTGTATAAAGTTGTGTTAATCCTTGCTAATGTGAAACTAACTTAACTCCAACTGCTTGTGAAGCTAAAATTCATATTTGGGTGGTTTGTTTCAAGTATTGTGATTGGTTAAGCCCCTATGGGCTCAGAGTATAAATTACAGGCAATTGCCTGCAGTTTTCCAGTTCTAATTTGAGTCAATAAATAATGTTGTAACTATGCTGGTCTGCTCCTTGCCTACAGAAGCCCACTACTCAATAGTCTGTATGCCAAATTCAATGTGGATCCAGTACAGACTGAATTAGAGAACTTTTGCTTGCAAATCAGTCAACAGTTCTTGATGCCAGTTGATATTATGGCATCAAACCCAAAATTTTAAGTCACATGATTACATTATAATGGACAATACAAAATCCTACTTCATATTTCATCTCAGTAGAATTCATTCTTTAAAATAATAGGCTCAAAGTCAAATTTATGTAAGCAATCTTGACTTCAAATAGTGACACATATGAATTGCATGCTTTTTTAGTGGAATTAAGGGATCAGGGAAACAAAGAGGCTAAGGTAATTTTAAAAAAATCTTCCTTTGACAAAAATGTACACCTACTAAAAAAATGACCAGTCTCTACTTGATGAGGACAAAGCCATCCTGTTCCTATAGACTGTATTGAAGGCAAATGGAATGGCTTTAGACTTGCCTCAACCAAGATAAAAATTAGGTAAGAGGGGCTTGAGACCAGTCCAAGAAAATATCTTGAGGAAGCTTCTCAGACAAGTCCCTCCCTAGCTGATACCGAAATAAAGTGAGGGAGGTGGAAGCTGACATTCAGCCATGGAAGATTCTGTTACTAGAGCTGTTCAAATAAAAGTAATCCTGAGCTATATGGTATTCGCTTCTTATTCTGGTCTACCTTGTTAGGCCAACACATTGCCATAGATTTCATTAAGGACTGTTTTTGTAGCAGTCAGTAATCTAAACATTGACAGCTATGCTTCCAAAGCTGGATTCAGATACTATCAATGGTACTGTAGAACTGAAGCTGCCTTGTAAGGAAGATGGGCATTTCTTAAAAAAAACCCTCCTCCCTAGCCACTAACTGTTTCTCCAAAGCCTGATCTTTTTGAAGTTTTTAAATTAAATGCCAATTTCCATCTAATAACAGCAACTGAAAGCCAGTAGAATTACAGAATTTAATTAATTAAGCTGAAGGCAACTTATTTAAAAACCTTCCTACAATGAGTTCTGCAGAGAAGTTCAGCCAAGCAGTAAATGTAACCAGAATTCCAGCACCAAGGCCTTCTGTCTACCGATTCTTGACTCTGTCCAAGTAGTTATTAAATGAGATAATAACCACTGAAGTGAAGTAGCAATAGGCCTACATTTACTGACAAAGCTATTGAACATAATCATTTGCACACCAAAGTGGATTTACATTTTTTTTTACAATGAAGTTCAAATTGCATCCATTTAAAAACCTTTCCTTTGGCATGCCGAAGTGAATACATGAAATGGCAGTAGAAAGGTCTGAGCAGTGTCTCACTTTCAGATGAGTTACCAGTTTATGTATTTAATTAGTGCAGACTTAGAAAGAAAGAGTGAGCAAGTAGAACATATAGGATGCTTCAAAGATCTCCAGAAGCATCTCAGCATTAGCCAGGGCTAATTTTTGTATTCACACAAATAAATTCGATTGCTGACACTGTACTGACATACCCACGTCATTATTTTGACTATGATATAGAAGTTCCTTTATCTTCCCTTTTAGATTTTCCAGTCCAGTTTATATCTCCAGGATTTTTTTTTGTGGTCTCCCATCCAACCACTGACCAGAGGCAACTCTGATTCATTTTTTTGAGATCAACCAAGGTTGGTGATTATGGAAATAGGTGGATGCTTGTTTAGTCCACCAAATGAAATACTTTCAATACTTTCTGTCTTCAAGGTTTGAGACAAATCTATTGATCTCCAAAGGAATTTTTTGATCTAGAGATTCTATTTTATTCTTTTTTTATGCTCTCCTCTAGTTGAATTCTCAAGTAAAATGCTTTATGTCACAAAGACTGGTTTATTTATTTACCATGTATTAATTCTCACCAATAACCAACATTTTTCCATTGCTCCTGAGAGAAGAAGGCAACTTTAAAGAGAATAGAGAAAATGATGTGGTTATTATAAATGTATCATTTCAACTTTCTATTCTCCCTGCCTAAATGATAGGTGAAATCAATTATTGGTCCTGTTGTCTTCTAATTTACTATGGATTCTGCCTATACATCTTACAGATATTTTAGAAAAGTATGGGCCATAGGAAAATGGCAGGAGTTTAATTTTCTTTACATTACTTCCATAACTTCATAAATATTTTGCAAACAAACTCTAAACGAAACTTTATGTGACAGAATGAGAATTAGAAGTTGCCAGTAACATATTTAAAATAAATAAATAGATAAAGGAGACCAACTATGACTGTTAATTGTAGTTGTGCAAGCCATTTGAAGTCATGTTTTGCCTTGGCAAAAGTTATTGTGAAGCATCCAGATTTGTACCCTTTCACCATGAAGGTGCTGGAGTGTTTCATTTTGTGTGATTTTAATGCCTTGTCTAGTAGTTTCAGTAGCCAGAAGGGGCTGGAATCTTTGAAAGAACTTCTATAATCTATGTTGCAACAATGTTCTTCTAGTTCCAGAAACTTCTGGTTCTGATTGATGACATTGCAGGACCAATGCAAAATGCTTCTAAAGATGAACTGTCACCTCTGTGGTCCAAGGTGCCTCAACAAGGTGAAACAAAGCATTGTCATACAGACTTGGTTTTTACATTACCTAAAATCATAGGTAAATTTTGTCTATGTGGTTGCTAGGAGTTGAAAACAACTTGATGGCACATAATCAATAAATAAATATTGGAAAATATCTATCTATCTATCTATCTATCTATCTATCTATCTATCTATCTATCTATCTATCCATCCATCCATCCATCCATCCATCCATCCATTAATCATTCTACAAACCTGTATTCTGCTAATTGGAAAGATTGTTGTTATTGTTGTTAGCTGCGAAGTTGTATCCGACCCATCACAACCCTATGGACAATGTTCCTCCAGGCCTTCCTGTCCTCTACCATCTTCTGGAGTCCATTTAAGCTCATGCCTACTGCTTCAGTGACCCCATCCAGCCACCTCATTCACTGTCGTCCCCTTCTTCTATTGCCCTCAATCTTTCCCAGCATTAGGCTCTTCTCCAGTGAGTCCTTCCTTCTCATTAGGTGGCCAAAGTATTTGAGTTTCAACCTCAGGATCTGGCCTTCTAAAGAGCAGTCAGGGTTGATCTCCTCTAGGAGATTGGAAAGATAAATACGCCAAAATAACTAAATGAGCAAATACTTTAAGTAATAGAATAACAGAGTTGGAAGGGACCTTGGAGGTCTTCTAATCTACTTTAACCTACCGTCCCTGGGAGGATCGTCCGATCTGGCTCGGGAGTTCATGGCTTCCATGACGGCCATGGACCTGTCGCAAATAATTTCTGGACCGACTCATGAGAGAGGCCACACCCCAGACTTAGTGTTCTTGTCTGGACGGTGGCGCGATGATATCGGTGGGGGTGCCACGACTGTTATGCCCCTGTCATGGACCGATCATCACCTCGTGCGGCTAGACTTCCCCTTTGCCACCCCCCGCCGTGGGTGCACGGTGCCAACCAGATGGTACCGCCCTAGGCGCCTAATGGACCCTGATAGGTTCCAGGCAGCGCTGGGGGACGCACATGCACTCCCTGCTCACAGCTCAGCAGATGCCTTAGTGGAAGCCTGGGAGAAGGCAGCCACGGAGGCTCTGGACCGAGTTGCACCCATGCGGCCTCTGACCCGGCGCAGATCCCAGCGAGCCCCATGGTTCACCGCGGAGCTCCGGGAAATGAAGCGTCGGAGACGGGGCCTAGAGAGCCATTGGAGATCCAGTCGATCCGAATCCGACCGATTGCGATTAAGAAGCCTCACCAGGTCTTATCTCGCTGCGATAAGGGTGGCAAAATCCAACTACTTTTCCACCCTCATCGCGTCCGCAGATAACCGCCCGGCTGCCTTGTTCAGGGTGACTCGCTCCCTACTGAACCAAGAGGTGAGGGAGGAACCCTTGCAGGGCCGAGCCGAGGAATTCGGTCAATATCTGC
Organism: Vipera ursinii; assembly: GCF_947247035.1. Classification (NCBI taxonomy): domain Eukaryota; kingdom Metazoa; phylum Chordata; class Lepidosauria; order Squamata; family Viperidae; genus Vipera; species Vipera ursinii. The sequence goes on along the minus strand of NC_139513.1, from coordinate 37,038,996 downwards.
TGGATAAAATTGCTCGGATCCGAACCGGCCTGGACTCCAACTGGGCTGAGTTGGAAGAACAAGGCATGGACAGTCTTGTCGACGTCACCTGGGAGGAATTTGATCCTGTGACTCCCAAGGAAGTGGACAGGATTATGAGGAGGCTGAGCTCCTCCACATGCTTACTGGACCCGTGCCCTTCATGGCTGGCATATGCAGCTCGAGAGGGGACACGAGGCTGGTTCCTGGCGGTCATCTCCGCTTCTCTGAGTGAGGGTCACTTCCCCACCGCCTTGAAGGAGGCGGTGGTGAGACCTCTCCTCAAGAAGCCCACCTTGGACCCATCCTCATTGAATAACTTTCGTCCAGTCTCCAATCTTCGCTTCCTTGCGAAGGTTGTTGAGAGCGTGGTGGCGCACCAACTCCCTCAGATCCTGGATGAAGCGGTTTATCTAGACCCGTACCAATCGGGCTTCAGGCCGGGGTACAGCACGGAGACGGCATTGGTCGCTCTGATAAATGATCTCTGGAGAGCCCGGGACAGGGGCCATTCCTCTGTCCTAGTCTTATTAGACCTCTCGGCGGCTTTCGATACCATCGACCATGGTATCTTGCTGCGACGCCTCAGGGGACTGGGAGTGGGAGGCACGGTTCTGCGCTGGTTCTCCTCCTTTCTCCAGGGTCGCTCGCAGTCGGTGTTGGCAGGAGGACAGAGGTCGACCCCGAGGCCTCTCGCTTGCGGAGTACCTCAGGGGTCGGTCCTCTCGCCTCTCCTGTTCAACATCTACATGAAACCGCTGGGCGAGATCATTCGCAGCTTTGGAGTAGGGTACCATCAGTATGCTGATGACACCCAGCTTTTCATCTCAACTCCAAACAACATCAGTGATGTCCTCGACGTGATGTCCCGCTGCCTGAAAGCGGTCCGGGAATGGATGGGGAGGAACAGGCTTCAACTGAACCCGGACAAGACTGAATGGCTGTACGTACCGGCTAGCCAGGATACTCAGAACATCCCATCCCTTAACATCGGGGACGAGTTACTACCCCCTGTTGATAGGGCCCGCAACCTGGGTGTCCTCCTTGACTCGCAGCTCTCCCTGGAAGATCACATAGGAGCTGTGACCAAGGGGGCCTTCTCCCGGGTTCGACTAGTTCGCCAATTACGGCCTTATCTGGACCTGGATGCCTTACGTACAGTCACCCATGCGCTTGTGACCTCTCGCCTAGACTACTGTAACGCTCTCTACTTGGGGCTGCCCTTGAGATCCACTCGGAAGCTTCAACTGGTGCAAAGTGCAGCGGCGCGGACACTCTTGGGAGCCTCCCGATACTCCCATATCACACCTCTCCTCCGTGCGCTGCACTGGCTTCCAGTTGCCTTCCGTGTGAAGTTCAAGGTGCTGACAATGACATACAAAGCCCTACATGGCATGGGTCCGGACTACCTGCGGGAGCACCTTCTGCCAATGTCAGCGCCCCACCGCCCTGTGCGCTCCCACAGAGAGGGCCTCCTCAGGGTGCCACCGCTCAAGGAATGTCGGCTGGTGGCCCCCAGGGGGAGGGCATTCTCAGTGGGTGCGCCAGCCCTCTGGAACAGCTTGCCAACCGAAATCCGGATGGCCCCCGACCTCCGCACCTTCCGGCGAGAATTAAAAACTTACCTGTTCCAGCAGTCCGGCCTGGCCTGATAGCTCTTATTGGGGTCCCAGTTTGTATTTTACTAGTGTTTGTTTTTCATTACGGTTCATTCTGTATGCCTATCTTATTCTGTACACCGCCCTGAGTCCCTCGGGAGAAGGGCGGTTTATAAAAACAAATAAATAAATAAATAAATAAATAATCCAACCCCTTCTTTGAGCCAGAGACCCTATACCATAATATTATTATATTATAATATTATACAATATTACATATTGTATAAGGTAGAACTAACTAAATATACAGTATATAGTATATTTAGTTCTACCTTATACATATATAATCTTTGGTAATAGGTGAAATGTACTAATAGTATGTATCTTGTAGTTCAGACTCTTCTATCAGTTTCTTGAAATTTTGGCTTGGTTTAAAAAAAAAATTCCTTAGTTTAACACAATGGATTATTACAAACTAGCACAAGTCAGAAGATTAGTGTTTAATAAGAACTTAAGTGAATGAGAAACTAATCAGAACAAACGAATTGTCTAAATATTACTGTAAATCCATGAAAAAAAATATGTTTAAATTAAAAACAACAATGAACGATGGGCTTTGAAATACTTTTTAAAAAAAAAATTAATTCACCCTTTAAAATCTAATTTCATTAATTAGTAGCATCACAAAACCCAAATTGTGCTATTGGATTCCAGCCAAGTTTGAAAATGTACAGTAATCTCTTGCCAAACTAAACAGCCAAGATAAAGTTTCTTAGTGGATGGAGAGAAAAAGAGAATCCAGCCATTAATCAGCACAACTGCAGGAAAACACTCAGAGGTTCTTTTCCAATTTGCATGGCATTCATAATATATGGACAGATAACAATGGAAACTCACAAACTAATCCCTTACTTCATTTGGGAGTGATATCATAGCTCACTAAAAACAGTACTGGATCAAAACACAGAGTTCAAATTTTTCAAAAGCCGACTTCAGGTCCTGGGATATAAAGTCACGTATGGGACAACTTCAAAGTATTATTCCCTGTTCATAAATTAATCCGTTTTTTCCAAAGTATGTTTGTTTTCCTCTGTGACAAAAGCTTCTTTTTTGTATTTCATACTTTGGGACTTATTTAGAATATCTTTTAATTAAACACAGCAAAAGAAAAAAAAAGATAAAAAAAGGAAAAAGTCCCAAACAATAGTAGCAAAAATAATAACAGCAGCCACTCAACTGAAGAGCCAATTTGGCGTAGTAGTTAAGGCACCAGGCTAAAATCAAGAGACTGTGAGTTCTAGTATCAGCTTAGACATAAAGCCAGCTGGGTGACCTTGGGCTTTCTTTCAGACCAAGGAAAGCAAAAACAAGCCATTTAAAAAAAAATGAAAAAAAACTTCAGGGACTTGTCCAGACAGTTGTCAGGAGCCAGTACTGAAATGAAGGCATACCATCACTCAAACCCCCAAAACTAGTTTATATATATTAACAATGTTAATTATTTTGTTTTCTTTTGGAGATAATTTACTATCGCAAAATAGCAGAGAGTTCTGGGTTTGGTACTTTCCAGTTATACATTTTCTCTATGTAGCTTTCCGAGGATGCCCTTAATATCTGAAATTTCCTCATGATGTCTTCCATAGGGATTTAATTGGAGTGGAAATAATGCACTGTTGCTCAATGAAACAACAGAATTGTCTCACCTACCATTTACTCATTCCACAAAGTAACTTGCACCCCACTTATATGAATTTTAGTAATTATTTTTCTTCCATTGAAAATAATCAACATTGATTTCTTTCCCCTAAAATGAAGCAGAAAGAGAATGGGTATGTTTCATGAGGTGATTGGGGTAATGTCTTGTGACATTAGGAGTTGATACTGGGCATAGATCAGGGCTTTTCAACCTTTTCATCCATTGTACCACTTTTAGGATATGGCAACATCCGAGGACCACCAGTCGCCTAGCAAGGTGTCAAAAAATTGATGACCACAAAAAAAGGGAAAAAATGATGAACTACAGGTAGTCCTCGACTTGCAACAGTTTGCTTAATGACTGTTTAAAGTTACAATGGCACTGAAAAAAGTGCCCCCCAAGCCACAGCCGAGCAAGACACCTGCCTGCCTACCCGGCAGTGCTCTTCCTCCTGTCCGAGGTTTTCATTGTTGTGAGCATTTCTGTTGTAGATTAGCAGCGGAGGTGGGTTGGGGGTGGGGGTGTTTGTTTTTTTATTCCCCCTGTCTGCTGGGTGGTTTCAGCAGGTTTTGGTCACTTCACATGATTCTGGGACACTCTGACTGTCATAAATATGAATCAGTTGCCAAGCATCTGAATGTAAAACACAAGACCCTGGAGATGCTGCAACATTCCAGTTGATCGGCACTTCTTCTGTGCTCAGAAGCACCAGGATCAGCTCTGAGCTCCAGCTGGAACCTGGCGCTGAGCCTGGAACTTCCACTGAGCCCTGACAGCCCCAAAGAAGCGCTGATCCTGGTGCTTTCACTGAGCCCTGACAGCCCTGTAGCTCCAGCCATCTCTTGCTCAGACTTGTGTGGTGCTGCCACCGGTTCAGCTCATTCCCCTCCCCCACTACCACTTTTTTAGGATGGTCACGTACCACCTGCCAGGTGCCAATGTACCACAGGTGGTACCCGTACCACTGGTTGAAAAGCCCTGGCTTAGATGACAGGTTGACCAAGTGGTCACTTCAACATGGAGTACTGCAAATTTCTCTCAGATAAATTATTTGTGGGCTTGGGATGTGAAATGCCACCAGTATGCTGATGGGCATGTTAACCCTACGCAGAATTAAAACTGTGGAAGTCCTACAGACAGTGAGAGATCAGAATGGAAGGTCAACCTGAAGCTGAACCTTTATAAGATGGGACTGGAATTTGTCCATTTTTCTGTCTATCCACTCCACTCTAACTCCAGACAGGATGAAAATTCCCTGAAGCAGCAGATCTATGACTTGGCATTCTCCAAGACTCCAAAATTGCTGTTGAAAGGCGTAGGGAACCTTAGTTCAGGTTTGGCTGGTGTTTTAGTTGCAGTTTTCATGTAATGGGACATCCTGTCAGTAATCATGTCTAGGGGAGATCTTTGTTTGAAAATTACTCAGAAACTACAATTGGTCTAAAAACTAGCTTCCTGTTGGCAAGTGAGAGCTGCTGCAAAATATAGTATCAATCGGAAGGTGTTGCATTAGCTCCCACTGGTTTTCCAATGAAAATTTAATGCTAGTTTTTATAAAGTCAGTTATGTTTGGCTTGGCTCCCAGGATGGTCCAGCTCTATTAAATAAAATGTCTAGACAAATCATCTCAACATGGGATGTTGCATGTTGCCCCGTCAATCACATCACTTTGTGAAAAGGCAATATTTTTCCATCATTCCATCATCTTTCAGAATTTTGGGTGGCATGCTCCCTACTAATATTCAGATGGCAATTTGGATAGAAAACTTTTAATCTATAATGTAGCAGAGGAGATGGCAAAGCTTGGGGGCAGAATCAAATCAAAAGTGGGATCGGACTACAGTCACTATGTAGCCACCAACAGACTAAGACCAACCCCTCTTGAATTCCATTGACTCTTATCTAGTGCCAAAATAGTGCTAACTCTTAATTAAGTAGGTTACTGTGCATAGGCATGAACAAAAATAATCAGTTTTGTGGCCCTGGTCTTTCATGACTGTCAATAATAACCATTTGCTTGGTTTGCAAATGCTGGCTAAATTGGTTTTCTTATCAATTTTCATCATTTTATGTTTTTCTTTGACAGCTATTTTGATTCTGATGACATTGTAAGCTGTTCCTGAAGTACGGTGGTAAACAAGAACAATTAAATCAATAATTTTATGACTTAAGTTATTTGCATCTTTATATAATGAGATCATTATGTAAATGACACTTATCAACATCAAAATTGGTGATTTAATGGACATTTGGGAATAAAAGACAACCCTCATCCCAAATTGTCCATTAAATTAAAGTTTCATTGAACTGGGTGATTATATGTTGACCTGCCTTATTGAACCTTATTAATTGATATTTTTGAATTAATTAAGGCTTGCCCAGTTTTTAGTTCATAAGACTCGGTCTGCTTATTCAGAGATACTCATCTCATTTTGCGAGTATATTATCTGATAAATAATGGAATGCACTGAATCTTGTAAGCAAATAGAAACGATAAAAAACACAACCACATACAAGCACACCAGTTGCTTTTGCAAATAGCAGCTATGGTGAGACAGAAGAGGTGGCAAGGGGGTAAATTCTCACCCTATTTCATCCCTAATCAGAGTCTCAATCTGAGCCCGTTTCTCATACTTGATAATTATTTTTTTTAAAAAAGCATCCATATAAACTAGCTATATCAAGTTCGATCTCCCCATTGCGGTTAAAATGAAAGCAGAGTAATAGCGTTTTTGTATTGAGCCCAACATGAGTAATGAGTAATAAGAATTTGATAATTTATGAATCATCAATTAAGAACTCCTCTTTCTGCTTTATTCAGAGCAAAGCAATGTGTAAGTAATATACTTTGACTTTTTGAACCTATCTAAAAGTTGTTATTCAATAGCAATTTTTAATATGACAATATGGAAAAAATTAAATACAAGGAAAAGCCTTGGTGGAGCAGTGGGCTAATGCCTCCTTAAGTAACACCAGCTGCCTGCAATTAGTGCAGGTTCACGTCCCACCAGGCTCAAGGTTGACTCAGCCTTCCATCCTTCTGAGGTAGGTAAAATGAGGACCCAGATCGTTGGGGGCAATAAGCTGACTTTGTAATAATGCCGCTTGGGGGGGGGGGCGAAAGCCCTAATAAGCAGGCATATACATAGAATGAAGGCTATTGCTAAGCACATTGGTTTGTGCTTAAATTGTAAGCCGCCCTGAGTCTTCGGAGAAGGGCGGGATATAAATGGGATTAAAATAATAAAAAAATAAAGGAAGAAGGATAATTGTATTAAGTATCTTTGATTGGCTTTAATTGGTTTACATGCCAATGTAATGAAATCACTTCTAGCTTTTGTCTTGGCCCCATCTGCAATAAGACACAACATAAAAGTCACACATATAAAAAAGAGCAAGACTTTGATTTTGGTCATGAATGCTGTCTTAACTTCTTCTTTTTTTAACTACCTCACCTTCCTGTTCAATTCAGCTGAGACAATGTTTGTCCTGTCTTATGGGCATTCCTTGGAGACCCTAGTTCAGATTATTTTTAGGAAAACAATGTCATAGTCAATAATTCATGATAGTTTGACTGTGGAACCATTAGAAGTACGATACTTATCTTGAAATATGTATTTTTATGATGGTACTTTTTCTAATTATATTTTAAAAACTGAAATAGCATATTGTTCCCCATAATTTTTTTATTAACTTTAGAAATGGAAAGTGAACAAGTTAAAGAAACAATGATAAGATGGGCAACATTTTTTGGTTATAATACAGAATTAGAAAAATGGCAAAATTTATGGGAAAGAAACTACAGTATAAATTGACAACGTCAAATTCCTATAAAGAACCTATACAAAATGTTTTATAGATGGCACTTGCCACCAGCAAGATTAGCAAAAATGTTTAAAAATATGTCAGATAAATGTTGGAAATGGAAACATAAGTCAGGCACGTATTATCATGTTTGGTGGACATGTGATAAAGTAAAGAATTATTGGACAAAGATACATACTTGGCTAGAACAGATGTTAGGAGAACATGTTGATTTCAAACCTGAACTTTTTCTATTAGGTATAATGCCAGAAAAGACTAATAAACAAAACTTATACTTCACTTTGCATATCACAAGAGTGCAAGAATTATATTTGTGCAACACTGGAAAAAATAAGGAATACTATCAGATGAAGAAATAATTTAAAAAATACTAGAATGCACAGAGATGGACAGATTGACTATGAGACTGAAAGAAAAAGAAAAAATGGACTACTATCAAACCTGGAATTTATTTTACCATTGGCTGGAGGAAAGAAGAAAGGATTAGGGATTAAATATGTGTTAGCATGTAAACTCAGAAAGCACATTGGTTGAAAAAATTACTATTCTATGTATGCAAAAAAATGAATAAAAATAAATAAATAAAGAAAACAGCATACTGTTCCCCAATAATCCTGTTCTGATGCACAACAGCATCATCAATTGCAATGGAGATTACTGTAGCCATTCAAAATAATTCCTTATGCTATGCAGGTACAATAATAATTAAATAGTGTCAAGGTACACAAGACTAGAAACAAGATGATAATTTTAATCATTCCATGGTGGCACAGTGGTTAGAATGCAGTATTGCAGGCTAACTCTGTCCACAGCCTGGAGTTTGATCCTGACTGGCACAAGGTTGACTCAGCCTTCCATCCTTCTGAGATTGATAAAATGAAGACCCAGAAGGCTGTGGGCAATATGGGACATTGTAAACCACTCAGAGAGTGATATAAAGCACTATGGAGCTATATATAATATTGTCTAAGTGCCATTGCTAATCTCCCACCCATGGGCATATATTTGTAGAACTATGTTTTAGAATAATGGCATGAAAAAAGCAGGTTGATTGGTCTGACAATTCTGAACAATTTCTCTATGTCTTTCTCAAGATTTAACCATCTTTCCCTCCCCCACTCTAAAATAGCACTTTGTAAATAGCATTGCCACTGTAATGCTTGAATAAAGGCTACATCTAAAATGTTATTTTCAAATCAGTTCACCAGCAAACAATTATTTACCAGGATAAAGAAAAATCCATTGAAAAAAGAATAATCTGCTTTGAAAAAGAGTTAACAATCATTCTCAAGGCATCCTGCAAAATCTAAAAGCTTTGAAAGAAAGCTTTGTGTTACCCATTGTTGAGAATGCAGTACCTCTGGTTGGAAGGCAGATGGTTTAGCATTGTGTTTAGCAATATTCTGAATGAAGGACAACAAACAGCCTTGTGGGAAAGCAAGCTTAGTAGCGATTCTAAAATCACTCCAAGCAATCCCTTGAAAGAGAGATAAGTGTATATAATTTTTAACTAAATTCATACTGCATTTTCAGGAAAGGCTCTAATGTCTCATGTACTTAGTTTGTTCATCATACTAAACAATGATATTTTAATTATATTTTGACTGAAGGAAAATTGGATTGGTTCACACAAAGCAAACGCAAACATTATGACTTTGGCACAATGTCTGGACTCATTCATTCCCACCAGTTTAACAGAATAACAGAGTTTGAAGGGACCAGAAACCTTATACCACTTCAGACAAATGGTTGTCCAATCTCTTCTTAAAAACTTCCAATATTGGAGAAAACTTCTAGTGTCGGCATTTAATGCTGTAGTCATCTATTTGTTCCCTTTCTTTGGGATATACTATCTCAATCCTGTAGTATTGGGCCTTATCCAAATCCCTTAAAAGTTTCTCCAAATTGTACTCTGTGCCCTATGGATGCAGCCAATGATAGAATTATTTGCATGGCTATGAGTCATCATGGGCTAAAAGCTGTGTCCAACTCTAGGGGGTGGTGTTCATCTTTGTTTCTTGGCTGAGGAAACCAGCATTGTCTGGAGACACTTCCAGTTCTTGTGGCTGACATGATTATACACTGGCATGACTATACAATGCTTTACTTCCCAGTGAAGTGGTACCTATTTATCTACTCGAATTCTCATTGTTTCAAACTGCTAGGTGGGCAGGAGCTGGGACAAATAAGCTCAGCATCTTTAACTGCTGTGCCATCACGCTCCTTACCCATACCCAGCATCAGGTACGACTTATAAATCTAAAATTTATAGAGTCTAGTTTTTTATTTCCATGCAAGACTTTTTTTTCTTGAAGCCCCAAAGTGTAGAATATCTCTCTCTCTCTCTCTCTCTCTCTCTCTCTCTCTCTCTCTCTCTCTCTCTCTCTCTCTCTCTCTCTCTCTCTCTCTCTCTCTCTTGCAATGGAGGAGTTCAGTCATTTTTTTAGTCAACATCTAATGGTCTAGCTTCTTCCTAAATAGCATGCAGGAGTTTTTGCAATATCTTCTGATTGCTAGTTGATGTTCATGGGTGAACTCTGCTAGTCTTCTGCCTGTGTCTTACATAGTGTCTGCCTCTGTCACAGCCCTTACATTGTATGTTTTTTTTCCTCTTGGGCTATTGGCTTTTTAGGTTTACTTAAGATGCTTTGGAGGGTTTTACTTGATTTGTATGCTACATCAATACCCGTGGTTGTAATAATCTGCTGTCTGTTTCTGACCCAGCTAAATCTAAAAATGCTAGGGAATTCCTGGAAGCTTGGCCTTCAAACAAACAGGCTTTAGGCTCCAAAAACTAAGAAAGACATGTTTCAATTCTTCTAAGCAGATGCTTTTTTTAATTGTTCTTCACCTCCATACATTAATCTTGTCTAACTAAAGTAGACTACTTGCACCATAAAACATACTGTGTGAACTATTAAAGAAAAGTCATCCTCACTCTTTCTCTCACACAAACTATTTAAACTACATTGTCTTTGTTCCCCTGGAATGCACTGCCTGCCTGCTGGGAATCTGCACAACATTCCATCACAGATACATAGAGATAAACAATATTTACATAACATTGGAAAGAAGCAATGAAAAAGCTAAGAACGAATCAAACAGACCAGAACACCTCCTCTCTAGTCACCAACAACAAGACAAGCAGGTATTAACACCAGAAAAACAATCAAGAGAAAACAGTACCCCAAGCAAGGAACTGCCACCAACATTTGCAAGGCAAGTTACTGTAAAGAAACAAGAAGCAAACCCCACACTCACCAGCACTAATGTTGTTATTTAGTTCACTAATGTAACATATATAATCAATCAATCAAGCTCAGAGAGCAGGGACTCCACAATTCAATACATATATTCTCTTCTATTGGAATTAAATATATAATTTCATTACAAAAGAGGATCCTTATTCTATTCCCCTCTCCTCAGGACATATCAATAAAATGAGTCAGAAAAGTTGTCCTTCCATTAAAAAAAAATGTAGTTTATGTTCAGTTAACAACCTTCCCCAATCCTCTCAAGATTTTTTAAATTCAGTTTGAACATTATGTTTTATCTCAGGCCTTTGGCCAAATGGATAGATAACTCTTCTTCTGGGTTCTAAGCAACTCGCATTTTATTACCTTTCATGCAGTGAAGGCATTGCTTTGATGAGGAGGAAAAGCTACGCTAATTTCCATGATCATGATTCTGCCCAGATTTGAAATTAAGACTTAGAATTATAATAGATATCCTGCCATCAGGCCCTACTAGTGGGGTGAAAATATAAATTATATAAATTACAACTGGTCTTGTAATGAAAATCAGGGACTATGATTCTCCCTCCATTTCTCCATAAACAGTACTATAATTATTATTACTAGAAAACTAGAAAACAAAAGTTGAAAACAGCTTTTTCAATAATTGAAAATAAAAGGTTGACATAATGTTTCCTTAAGTCTTTGCGGATAGTAGTTCTTTTATGACAAGCAGAATTCACATTGCATGGGAAATCAAAGCACAGAAGCATCTCCCAAGATGAACAAAGGATGCAGTTATGAAGAAGGATCAAAGCATGCATGGGATTGGTGATGATGATATATTTGGTAGCTCAATGAAGGAAACTAGGAGCAACATCATGCACAGAAAATGTTCAGTTTTGGAAGCTAACTCTCTCCCTAAAGGTAAAGGTAAAGGTTCCCCTGCACATGCGTGCTAGTCGTTTCCGACTCTAGGGGCCGGTGCTCATCTCCGTTTCAAAGCCGAAGAGCCAGCGCTTGTCCAAGGAGGTCTCCGTGGTCATGTGGCCGGCATGACTAGCATGGAACGCTGTTACCTTCCCACCGTGGTGGTCCCTATTTGTCTACTTGCATTTTTACGTGCTTTCGAACTGCTAGGTGAGCAGAAGCTGGGACAAGTAACAGGCGCTCACTCTGCTACGCGGCACTCGGGATTCGACCCGCCAAACTGCCGACCTTCCGATCGACAAGTTCAGCGTCCTAACCCACTGAGCCACCGCATCCCTTCTAACTCTCTCCCTATTACTGTGTTAATTCTCATCCTAGATTTTATAAAGCTCCTTCACTGGATAACTTCACTAATTTCCTGTGCCACCAAAACTTCAGCAATGGATGCCAAGAACTGAACTGGATCTCTACCCATGCAAAACATGAGCTGTGCTACTGAACTGTGTTTTCTCAAATTTTGAGCTATAATTGTTTGAGGTTCAGCCCAGCAAAGGAAACAGATGATAAATAGCAGCAAAGAAATAACAAGGAGATTTAACCATGTGCAAACTATCATACAATATCCTTAATTTCACAAGTTTAGGATTATCCAATGCAGATTAAAGTCCTACATGGAAAAGGAGACGCCAAATATTCAAGCTGGTTTTAGAAAAGGCTGAGGAACATGAGACGTAACTGCTGATGCATGCTGGATAATTGAGAAAGCCAAACAGAATAAAAAAAGTCAACATAGGCTTCACTGATTACAGAAAAACCTTCAATTGTGACAGTGATGTCAAGCAGTGGAATGGACTTAGAAAAATGGAAATCCAACAACATTTCATTATTCTCACTAGGAACTTATACAGAGGTCAGGAAGCTTCAGTATGGATAAAACATGGTGGAATACACTGATTCCAAATTGCCAAGTTTCTAGAATCTTCTCTTTATAAACAAACAAACAAACAAACAAATAAATAAATAAATAAATATTAAGGGAAACAATATTACAAAGTTAATATAATTTTAAAACTGGGATAGGAAACATCAATTACCTGAACTACACTGATATTCACAGTAATAAAAGTCAATGAGAACAGTGAAAAGGTGGAACTAAAATTGAATATAAAGAAGACCAAATGAATGAAAATAGGTACAACAATCAGCCTTTGAACTGATCATGAAGATACTGAAGTGTAGGAAGCTTCAACCATCAATGGTAAAGGATCAAACAGTAAAGAAGGTCTTAGAAAAAAAATATTCAGATGACACAATGTATCTACCCTTACAAAGAACAAAATAGGGTCAGTGAGGGTATTTTCTGTAACATTCTGTGGGAGCAAATGTTGGACAATGAAGTGAGCAAGATAAAAACAATACTGATGCTCTTGAAATTTGGTATAGGAGAAGACTCCTGATGAAACCATGGGCACTGAAGAAAATAAATTGATGGATTTAAATTGACTTAAAGTTCCTACTTGAAGCACAAAAGATCATACTCAAACTCTCCTATTTTGATCACTTTATGTGAATACCTAGCTCTCTGGAAAAGGTACTAATACTCCTAAAGGTGAAATGAAAGACAAGAAGAAGATGATCAAGAGGACAGTTACAGTGGCAATAGATACAGTGCCTATAAAAAGTCTACATACCCCTGTTAAAATGCCAGGTTTTTGAGATGTACAAAAATCAAACCAAGATTTTTTATGTTGTGGACTAATGAGACCAAGGTTGAACTTTTGGGCCATAATTCGAATTCCAAAAAATATGTTTGGTGCAAAAACAACACTGTGCCTCACCCAAAATACACCATATCACAATGAAGCATGGTGGTGGCAACACTATTCTTTGGGGTTGCTTTTCTTCAACTGGATCTGGGGCTTTAGTCAAGGTGGAAGGAATTATGAATGGTTCCAAACATCAGTTAATTTTGGTACAAAAACCTTCAGGCCTCTGCTAAAATGCTGAAGATGAAGAGGCATTTCACCTTACAGTATGACAATGGCCCAAAGTATAGCTCCAAATCAACAAAAGATCAAAATTTTGGAATAGCCCAGCCAAAGTCTAGACCTGAATCCAATTGAAAATATGTGGGGTGACCTGAAGAGACTTATACACAGGAGATGCCCTTGCAAGCTGACAAATTTGGAGTGCTTTTGCAAGGAAGAGTAGGCAAGATGTGTCATGCTGATAGGTTCTTAGCCAAAAGACTGGATGCTGTCATAAAACTGAAAGTTGCTTCAACCAAATATTTTTAAGGGTATACATACTTATGCAACTACATTATTTTTAGTTTTTTAATTGTTATTTTCCCCCTAAAATATTTCATTTGTTTTTCAGTTGAACTGTATAGCTTATATGTTATGTTAAAGATGGGGAAAAAAACTGAAGTGATTTATCTTTACATCTCAAAAACCTGGCATTTTAATAGGAGTGTGAGGGCTTTCTATATCCACTGTATACAGTTGGAAGACTGAAGAACCAGTTAGGGGCCAAATATCATGGAGGAAATCTATCTGCATGCTTTCTAAGAGACAATCCAACTTGATGGCACATAATCAATTTATCACCAATAGCACTTAACATTTAGACTTATATACCACTTCATAGAGCTTTACAGCCCTCTCTAAGTGGTTTACAGAGTCAGTCTATTGCCCCAACAATCTGTGTCCTCATTTTACTGACCTCAGAAGGAAGGAAGGCTGAATCAACTTTGAGCTGGTCAGGATCAAACTCCTGGCAATGGGCAGTCTGTAATACTGCATTTTAACCACTGCACCATCTCACCACAATAAGAAAAAGTTTTCAGGCACAGCCAAATTGTGGGAAAATGATCTCACTATGCAGAGTGAGTGGGCATTTCTTCTTCCTAGAAGTCCGGAAGGCAAAGAGGGTTAAAATAGCCTCACATTTTCCTTGACAGGCCAAATATTCTGCAAGTTTAGGATGTGGTGAAGGAGCAGTCAAGCCTGGAAGTTTGCAGAAAAAAAGGGTTCAGCTCAAAGATTAGCAACTCAGCAGCAATCCCAGGATGATCGGAGGAATGACCAGCTTTGAAAGGCCAAGACTTGCTGTGTGAGAGAGCCTAAAGATCAGGAAAAAGAGACTGACAAGCATCTGCAAGGAAGTAACCAATGTGGCCCCATTGTCTGTGACATTCCAAAGGCAGAGTTTCATAAGCCAGTCGAGGAAGAGACAACTGGGAGAAGTGCTGGGAGAAGTGGGAGAGAGAAAAGGCCCATGTGACAAGATCTTTAAAAAAGATGGAAAAGGATTCTCCAAGGTAATGAATGGAGTTCGGCTATAAGAGCTGAAGACATGAGGAAATAAGAAGGGTTCATAGAGATAGGAAGTAGTCAAGAGAGGCAAATGTAGAGCTATGACCATAGAGAGAGCCACATACACATAAAAAGAGATCAATAGATAAAGTAAGATAAACATTGATATGAATTTATAGCCGTAGATTAATTTATAGATTCTAGATTATGATAGGTAATAAGAAGAAATAGACCCTAACATAGAATTACCATTAAAATTAGAAGTAAGGAATAAGACTTTAATTCTTATATTGAAACAACCTTCTAACGGGTCAAAAATGTACTGGTTTTTTGTATAACAAAAATACCTTCAATTCTCTTTTCCTTGTCCCACTTGTATGTCAGTTTTTTTATGGGTTTTTAGAGATAGTAAACTTGATGGCTGAGATTTTATTGCAACTGATTACGTAAGCTGCTCTGTGGGTGTTTTAACATATTAATTTGCTTGCTGAAGTGCAAATTAGAAACTGTTCAAATATATAAATAAAAACTGCCCTTTAACCGCAGAGCCTTGGGTTAGATATTGAAGTCCCTTGCTAATCTTTTTCCGTCCCAAACAATTAAGCACTAAACCTTCGACTTATACCCTCAAGGCTGTGTGTACACTGGTGAGAGCCAGTGCTAATTGCTTTGTGGAATCTAATGGTGAAATCTAAATTTAATTGCCTAGTAGATTTACTGCAACAAACAGTGGTGTGATTAGCTCCAGTCACCAAGACTGAGATATGACCATTAAACCTCTAGAATGCAGTATCTGTTCATAGCTTATCATAAACTACTACAACGTCATAATTATTAACACTGATATGTGTCTCTTGGAAGCACTAAGAGGATGGGCAGGAAAAGAAAAAAAAATCAATAGGAAATGCTGGGGGTTGAGAAATGTGTTCACCTTTCAATAAAGAAGAAAGGTGAAATACTCATCATCAGTGATCGATGGACTCCCTAGAGATTGCATCAGATTGGCATAGAATAAACTTACTTTCTCCTTCATTCTCAGGGAAATAGCTTCTTCTATTTTGAAGTCAAGTCAAATTCCCTATTAAAATTGGCAGAGACAAAAATTATCCCTTGATTTCCATAGACAGACTTGAAGAAGAGGAAGCCCTGAAAACAAATGCAAACGGAATGCAAATGGAAACCTATGTCTAAAAGCCCTGCTTCTTACTGAAATAGCCTTCGTCCAAATGGTGCCCTCCACATATGTTAGACTACAACACTCAGCTGTTGGGAGCTGAAGTCAGATATATTGGATAGATGCCAGCAGTGGAGGGATTCAAATATGTGAACAACTGGTTCTCCATGGGGATGCCGCTTCTGGAAGTCCGTTTTGGGCCTGGGCCAGAACTCAACCAAAAATCAGCTACTGGTTCTGCCAAACTGGTGCGAACCAGCTGAATCCCACCACCGGATACCAGGTCCAAAAAGAGTCCTGAAAAGTTAAAAGTTAAGATTCTTCTGTCATTCCTCTATTCTTTCAAAGAAAACACTTTCTGAATGAGATTTCTCAAAGAGGTTTTTAACGTCCTCATCATCATCCCTCAGAGGATGGATTTTAGTTATGAGATAGTTTCTTCATTCCTACTCTTTCCAGCTTGGGGGAAAACTTATTTTCTTTCTTAGGTTCCTCAAGAAGATCCCAAAACAGCTTGATACATCCCTCCACCTATCAGGCCAAATGGGCTTTCCCTCCCTCCTATGAAGGACCAGGTTCCTCCTCTTCAGAAAGATCTGGGGGCAAATAATAACTGCATCCCAGTACTTTGAGGGGCTATCACAAAGAAGTGGGGATTGAGTTATTCTCTAGGGACCAGAGGGCAGGACAAGAAGTAAGGGTGGAAGCTTGTTACAGGGAGATTCAACCTAGAAGAAAGAAGACTTTTTTTTCTGACAGTGACAGCAATTAATCAGTGGAATATGTTCCTTCCTGGGGTTGTGGGTGCTCCATCACTGGTGGGTTTTTTTAAAAAATAGACTGGACAGCCATTGGACTGGGATGGTGTAAGTCTTCTGCCTTGAGCCGGGGATTGGATTAAACAACCTCCAAGGTCCCTTCAAAGTCTATGGTTCTATAAAATATATCAGTGTTCCCAGTGCTTTTTTTGTAAAAGAAAAAGGTGCCGGAACTCACACATGTCATACAACCCACCTTGCCTACCCTACAAGGTTCCATCCAAAAAAGGTACCGGAACTCCGTTCTGAGAGTTCTGTTAGAAAAAAAGCCCTGAGTGTTCCTTCTCAAAGGGTAGATCTTTATCCTCTTCAAACTTTAGGCAAACCATGCCTGCTCTGATTTTCCATCTTTCTATCCATACTGATTTCTTTCTCCAAACTGTTCTTGCCCTTTCTTCTGTCATTTATAACCTTTCGCTATTCTTATTACTGACTCTACTTTTTCAGAATTCCTATTAGCATCATGTTCTTTTGTAATATATCATAAAATCGTCTTTAACACATTGTGTACCTATGCAGACATTCCTACAGCAAAATCCTTCCCCCCTTTTTAAAAAAAAATCATGCTGACCAATAATAGAGGAACTTTTCTGCTTTACAATCCAACATTTATTTTAACCTTTGATTCATTTTCATAATTTGAAAACTGTGTTCTCCATTTATCCAAACAATTTATGATCTGTACAGGGCATAAATAATTGGCTTCCGGTTGACCTCCAGGTGAGATTCAAGGTGTTGGTAATGACTTACAAAGCCCTACATGGCATGGATCCGGATTACCTACGGCAACACCTGCGGCCGGCATCAACTTCCCTCTATCCAGTGCGCTCCCATAGAGAGGGCCTCCTCAGGGTGCCTCCGATCAAAGAATGTCGACTGGTGGCCCCTAGGGGGAGAGCGTTCTCTGTGGGTGCGCCAGACCTGTGGAACCGCTTGCC
Source organism: Vipera ursinii (assembly GCF_947247035.1). Classification (NCBI taxonomy): domain Eukaryota; kingdom Metazoa; phylum Chordata; class Lepidosauria; order Squamata; family Viperidae; genus Vipera; species Vipera ursinii. The sequence goes on along the minus strand of NC_139513.1, from coordinate 37,021,449 downwards.
AGTCGAGCTCCGGATGGCCCCCGACCTTCGCTCCTTCCGGCGGGATCTAAAAATTTATTTATTTGAGCAATCCGGCCTGGTTTGATGGGTTTGGGGGTTGGGGTTTTAACATGGTTTTTAATTATTGTATATATCAGGCATAATATTTAATTGTTTTTTAACTTTTGTACTTTGTTTTTTAATATTCATTGTCCTGTACACTGCCCTGAGTCCTTTGGGAGAAGGGCAGTATAAAAATTTAATAAATATAAATATAATATAAAATGCACAATAAATACAGAGGAAATATTTAAATTAATACTTTTATATTTAGTAGTCTGCTTTCCCACTCTGAAACACAATGGCTGCCCATTCTTTTATAGAATACTCAGCTCAGATTTTAGAATAAAGCCGAGATTTGATCATCTGTTTTGATTGCATCTGAAGTACATTTTGAGGATGCAGTTAAAATGCGGCTCATAACAGAAAAGAAATGATTCAGCTGACAAAGAAAATGACACTTTCAAATACTAGTCTGGAGAAGCAGAAACCTGTTGATGAAACTGGGAATAGGGTCATTTCTTTTGTTCATAATAAATGAACTCTTTGAAAATAATTCAGGAAAAGTCCTTCGGACTTTGCCCAGATATCAGCTTTTCACTGAAAGAGCTTGACATTTTTCTACTTCTCCAAAGTTGCTGCTGTTTATGGATATAATGCAACTTAAACTTAATGCAACTCTTCAAAGCAGCTGCCTTTATTTATTTATTTGTTTGTCTGTTTACTTATTTGAAGTCTGAAAAAAGTGTGAAAAACAGTCTAAAGTCACTTTTTTCAGTGGTGTTGAATGGTCACTAAATGAAAGGTTGTAAGTCGAGGACTGTATGTGATGGTACGTATTTTAAAACACTTGGCTCACACATCAGGGAAAACAGAAGGAGAGGCACACACATGGGTGTTTTAAAAGGTGTGAAATAAAGATATCTGAATTTGTCCATGTCTTCTTGACAGTTTTGCTGGCATGTATAATTAATTTCTATTTCTTTATTCTGTATGGCCCTGCTCCCATCCCATGTACAAAATGGCGTACAATGTAAAAATACCAAATAAACAAGGGAAATACCACCAAACTATATACATTGTCCTTATTATCATTGTACAAATATTGATGGCGCCCATCCATTGCCATCAGTTTCTGCGTTCCATAAACTGAAGCAAAATGCTAAAATTTTACATTCTTTACTGTTTTCTACTGCTATCTCTTTTCTTCTCCTTAAGACCATTGCAGGCTTGTTAGCCTGGATGGATCCTTTTATCCCCTGACAAAGCTGCTGTTGAACCCAAAGCATGAATTTGGTTGCCTGCTGTTTGAGCCTCTTATTAATGTTTGCCAGGAAGAAATCAAATTCTGCTTTTGAGACCCATGGTTTAGGGAACAGTTGGAGACGAACTAAGATCTTGTAATTATTGGTTGCTTTTCAGAGTATTTTAATAAATTGCTCTGCCTCATGGTGCTAAATAATGACTTAACTTCCATCCTCATGATGCCTTTGAAACAAATAATTTCCCTGAGCTTTTTTGGACATTTGGGTTCTAGATTGAGCTTGGAGGTGGTGGATGTCTTTCTCTTCTGTATTTGAAAACTTTGTCTCTTTCTTTATAGTCTCCACTCCCACTTTTCAAAAGCAGTCATCAACTTCTTGCCATGCCTCTAGATCTCACGTTCCCCTCTTATATGCTCCAGTTCCTCCAAACTGAAGGATCTTACTGGGGAGCAACATGGTGGTCTAGAGGTGAAAACGCTTGCCTCCTACTCAGAAGGTTGAGAGTTCAATCCTAGGCAGACAGAAGTTTCTCTATCAAGGCACAAAGAGAATATACTATCTGCTGCAAGCTCCACATAGGCATCAGGAAGGACATCTGGTCAGTAAACCCTCAGCTCCAATCAGTCTCCCCAATCCCACCCCAATAAAAGGGATTACAGGTGTCCTTAATTACAAAAATCATGAAGAGGTAGTCTTTTACTTACAATTGTAATTGAGCCTGCCAATGAAGGTTGTAAGTTAATGATGATCATAAAGCATGTCACCTGAGTGACCAACCCAATTGTACAACCTTTTTTTGCAGCAGCAGCAGTCATTAAGCAAACGCTACAGAAATTAAATGAATCCCTTGTTTGTAAATGGGGCATTTTTGTTGGAAACCAGAAATGAATGCTAGTTTGGGGCAAAAACATTGAAAATTGTGGTCATGTGAGCATGGGACACTGCAGACAGCCACAAAGATGGGGCAGTTGCCAAGTGCCTGAAATGTGGTCACATGACCACAGAGGGGAACTTGGCCATTGGAGCTTAGGAAGCAAGTTATAACTGTATTTTGGGGAGACGGTCTGTCATAACTTTAAATGGCCATTAAGCCACCAATGGTAAGTCAAGCTGTGCAATGCACAAAGGTTGTAAATCAAGGACTACCACAAACAGTGGCATTTATTGTGCCCGTATGCTGCCTCCCTTTCCCCCAAAGGAAAAACTACCATCTGGTTTCTGTTATCTGTCTCCTCTTTCTCCAGGGTCAATCAAATGGTTTGGTTCTGCCTGCTCTTTTCTCATCCTTATGCCATGGAGAATTCATTACACATGTCCACATTCCCATTCAGGCTTTTCTGTCACAAAGATAAAATAACTAGTATCCTGATTCGCAGGACAAGTGCAAGCATTTTATCTCAACCAGGTTTTTTTTTAATTATTATTATTCTACATGCCTTTGGGTATACACAACCAGCTGGTAAGTCTTTTGAACTTGAATGCCTGTCTGACCTAATTCTTCCCCATAGTATAAAAGCATGAATGTTTATCAGACCAACAAATTCTCCTTCTTTAAGAATCAGAATGGCAATTTGGACAAATTATTCCTCAGATTAGAAGTCGGCAGTAGCTGATCCCCATGGTAATGAAAAGAAAGTCTAAAAATTTGCTGTGGTTAGGTAAGGATTCTGAAAAAATCTGCTATATGGCTGTACACACACACACACACACACACACACACACACACACACATATATACAGTATGTTAAATGTTTGTTAAGTATTTAGAATGCACTTGCTTAGGTCCCAGACACGGGACAAATCTTATTTCCTGTTTCAGCCTAACCGAAGGCCATCTACAGGCAGTAGCCACAGTAGTGGCAGCTCATATTTGTGTAAATTATTTTTTGACTTGCTAACAAAGAATAAAGGGAGACAGATATGATCATTTCAAACTTATTTGTTCTCATCAGTCAGCCATAGCCTTCTGAGATTCGAACCTGGGCCAACTGCGTCTTAAGCAGTTGTTTTAACCCCTAGGCCACAGGCTCTCTCTCTCTCTTTGGTAGCTGAGAAGCAAGGGAGAAGCAAGTGCATTCTAAATACTTAACAAACATTTAACACATATCTCCCTTGCTTCTCAGCTAACAAAAATTTACACTCACACACACACACACATAATAAGTTGGAAGGGACCTTGGAGGTCATCTAGTCCACAGGTCGGCAACCTGCGGCTCCGGAGCCGCATGCGGCTCTTTGAGCCGTCTCTTGCGGCTCCCAGCCGCCCGGTGCGCGCGCACCTCTTCCAACGGGCAGTGGTGCGCGCGCACCTCTCCAAATGGAGAGTGGCACCGCCCGTTTGGAGAGGTGCACGCGCACCTCCCCGAATGGGCGGAGGTGCGCACGCACCTCCCCAAACCTTTGGAGAGGTGCGCGCGTACCTCCGCGCGAATGGGCAGCGGTGAAGCTCTTTCAGGAAGCCCGCCGCGGCCCGTCTGTGAAGCTGCCGAAAGCGGCAGCTTAGCCGACGGGCCGCGGCAGCTTCCGCAAAGAGCGGCGCCCCTGCCCATTCCGAGAGGTGCGCGCGCACCTCTCCGAACGACCGGAGGTGCGCGCGTACCTCCGCGCGAATGGGCAGCGGTGCCGCTCTTTCAGGAAGCCCGCCGCGGCCCGTCTGTGAAGCTGCCGAAAGCGGCAGCTTAGCAGACGGGCCGCGGCAGCTTCCGCAAAGAGCGGCGCCCCTGCCCATTCCGAGAGGTGCGCGTGCACCTCTCCGAACGACCGGAGGTGCGCGCGTACCTCCGCGCGAATGGGCAGCGGTGCCGCTCTTTCAGGAAGCCCGCCGCGGCCCGTCTGTGAAGCTGCCGAAAGCGGCAGCTTAGCAGACGGGCCGCGGCAGCTTCCGCAAAGAGCGGCGCCCGGAAGCTGCCGCGGCCCGTCTGCTAAGCTGCCGCTTTCGGCAGCTTCACAGACGGGCCGCGGCGGGCTTCCTGAAAGAGCGGCACCGCTGCCCATTCGCGCGGAGGTACGCGCGCACCTCCGGTCGTTCGGAGAGGTGCGCGCGCACCTCTCGGAATGGGCAGGGGCGCCGCTCTTTGCGGAAGCTGCCACGGCCCGTCTGCAAAGCTGCCGAAAGCGGCAGCTTTGCAGACGGGCCGTCGCCATCAGGCAACCGGGAACCGGTTCCATCTCATTTTTTAAAAAATGGCAGCCGCGTGCGTCCGCGCATGCGCAAAAAACCTTTTTGCGCATGCGCGTGCATGGACACACGCACGCGGCTCCCTCTTTTTTTAATTTGTGATGGAACCGGTTCCCAGTGGCTCTTTTTCTTTTTTAGGTTGCCGACCCCTGATCTAGTCCAACCCCCTGCTCAGGCAGTTAACCCTATACCATTTCAGGAAAATGGCTGTCCAGTCTCTTCTTAACAACTTCCAGTGTTGGAGCATTCACCACTTCTGGAGGTAGGTTGTTCCACTGATTAATTGTTCTGACTGTCAGGAAGTTTCTCCTTAGTTCTAGGTTGCTTCTCTCCTTGACTAGTTTCCATCCATTGCTTCTTGTCCTGCTTTCAGGTGCTTTGGAGAATAGCTCGACTCCCTCTTCTTTGTGGCAGCCCCTGAGATATTGGAACACTGCTATCATGTGTATATGAGTTCGCTTGCAACAGAGGATACCCAAGTACAGTTTCTGAATATAACTTATCTTTCACCATTTTTCAGAAATGGCTGTCTGTGCAGTTTATCTTCATAAGGAATAGTTGTACTGTAAATGATAATGGATAAATATTTAATATCTACTAAGTTTTACTAAAGATCATTTTCAGCCGTGCTAGTAAAATAATACAAATGGAAAGAAGGCTTACCTAGTAGCACACCAGGCATACAATAGGCTTGAAATTATATAAATAAAGTTGCAGATAAAATATGCACCACATTGTTCCCAGATCAACATTATCTGTGATAGATATGATTGATCTCTGTTACATCTCTCTGTCTGTCTCATAAGGCAGCTGTATGCAACAATCAGAAACAATTTTTCAAAGTGATAATTTTAGCAAAAACAAAGAAAAGATGAAAAAAGAAAAAAGCAAGCTAAAAAAGACAGTGAATGCCTGGAAGAATATTGGAAATATTGGAAAGAATATTGTTACAGAATTGGAACATTTGCCTGGAAAGTTTAACAAACTTCTGAGGATTCCTTAGTTATATTCTCAAGTCATTTTAGTAAGGAAATTATCAGCTGATTAGTAAAGTCTCCCATAAGTCTTCTGAAAAGATATAACATTCCTCCCAGGAATGTTCTGTCTCACCTCAGCATCTCTGAACAGGAGAAACACAATAGAATGTAAATGTCGACAAAAAAAAGACTTTGAATTTTGTAATCTCTGACCATATTCTAGAATGGGGAATTTCTGGCCTCAGAATTTAATTTAATTTAATTTAATTTAATAATATTTGTATACCGCCCTTCTCCCTGAGGACTCAGGGCGGTTCACAGGGCAGAATAAAATACTAAATACAAACATTAAAAAGAGATTAAATGATTGCCCAAGTTAAAACAATTAGAATAAAATTCTAAAACACCAAGTTAAAATTAAGACACCAAAAATAAAAAACCCCACCAATCCCCATCAGGCTAGGCCGGCTTGAACAAACAGAAACGTCTTGAGATCGCGACGAAAGGAGCGAAGATCGGGCGCCATCCGGAGCTCTACCGGTAGCTGATTCCACAGCTCCGGGGCGCCCACAGAGAAGGATCTCCCCCTGGGGGCCACCAATCGACATTCTCTGATCGGTGGCACCCTGAGGAGGCCCTCTCTGTGGGAACGCACAGGGCGCAGGGAGCTTGATGCCGGCAGCAGATGTTCCCCAAGGTACTCCGGCCCCATGCCATGGAGGGCTTTAAACACCATTACCAGTACCTTGAATCTCACCCGGAAGACAACTGGCAACCAATGCAGCTCACCGAGCAGAGGTGTAACGTGGGAGTATCGGGAGACTCCCAACACAACTCTCGCGGCTGCATTCTGTACCAGTTGGAGCTTCCGGGTGGTCCTCAAGGGCAGCCCCATGTAGAGAGCGTTGCAGTAGTCCAGACGAGAGGACACGAGCGCATGAGTGACCGTGCACAAATCATCCCGGCTAAGATAGGGCCGCAACTGGCGCACCAGGCGAACCTGGGCGAAGGCCCCCCTAGCCACAGCTCCTATATGGTCTTCCAAAGTGAGCCGTGAATCTAGGAGGACTCCCAAGTTGCGAGCCCTATCTACGGGGGGTAATAGTTCACCCCCCATAGCCAGAGGTGGAATGTCCGAATAAACCCGGGATGAAGGTATGCAAAGCCACTCAGTCTTGTCGGGGTTGAGTTGAAGTCTGTTCCTCCCCATCCAGACCCGTACCGCCTCCAGGCAACGGGACATCACGTTGAGGGCATCACTGGGGTGGTTTGGGGTCGAAAGGAAAAGTTTAATTTAAACAATATCTTCACTATACCAGCAACTGTGTAAATAAACTGCAAGTATCTGTAAGTTTCACTGTAAGGATCACTTGTCTGTACATGATGTAGAGGACTGGAAACATTATGTCTAATGATATTATATATAAAAAGATACATCAAAAATTGTAATTGATCCATCAGGAAAGGAAACAACACATGGGGAATAATGGATTTCTTGAAACTCTGAATCACAGAGAAGAGTGGACAAGCACTTTAGTTGATGAACTATTTGAAATACTTGTCAAGCCTAGTTTGAGTCTCTCTCTCTCTCTCTCTCACACACACACACACAGTTTTGTGTTTTTAAAAAAAGTGAATGGGAAGGAAAAAGGCTTTCTGTCCATTTTCCAGTCTTATATATTTCCCTGGTTGAACAATTACACTTTGAAGAAGACATTGAAGAAGATTCTGGAAAAGAGTCAACTTTCATGACATGGGCAGCATACAAATTTAATAAATAATTAATGAAATAAATAAATAAAATAGCAGGGACCCAAATTCTTGCTTGTAATGGAAGACTAATTATATTCCAGAGAAAAATAAAGAGCATCTCATTTAAAGCAGAAGTGGGATACTTTGAAGTCATTTTTTTAAAAGGTTGGGAGACCCCACACTTTATAAAAACATATCAGTCCCCAAGCACTAAAAAAACCCAAAACAACAAATTGCAGCAGCTTCATGGAAAGCTGATTTGTCTGACCTCTGTTATGTTGGATGTGTGTGTGCATAAAGTAAACTTGGTATATTTTTAGCAAAAATTTAACATATTTATTCCACTTCTATTTCATTGAAACACATCTATGTATATACAAGATCACAACTGGAGAATTGCCCATGTCATTATGTAGAGCACTTGGGGAACAAACATAGATTTGGAAATTTCACATGCTCCTTTGGCCCTTGGTTAACACCTTTGTATAAAGGTGTCCTCTCAATAGTTTGAATAAGTCTCCAAGATATACTTTCTCCACCAAATGCCAATTAAACTTACCCAGTATAGTTTGGAAATTTATCAGACATGAAATTAGTTTTCAACCACACCACGGAAATGCTGGAAATGAAATAATTAGGTAATTCCCTCAAGATGTGTGGTTGGCCTTGAAGCTAATTAACAAGCAGCAAAATTTGTCAACATTTCCTACTGACCTTAGAGGGCTGTTGGCAAGTTGAACTTGGCAAGGCAGCTGCATTTGGCCTCAGAGAGGTGCTTGGTGTCACATTGTTGACATGCTGCAGTGCAGCATGTAGACTGACAACACAATTTGCCATATTGAGAAGCTTCTGGAGCATCTCCTACAGCACATCCAATAACCCAAAGAAGATTCTGCATAAGTGCATATTATTATTATGGGTGGATAATAACTTCAAGTGTGACATGATAATATTGCATGTTATGATGGCTTCATATGTCATGCAGAGTAATCCTACCAAATATCTAGCTATGTGTGTTCAGAAGCCTGTCTACTGGACTCTTTTAAAAAATGGAACACTGGTTGTTATTTTATTCAATTTTTCATACATTACAATTAACATTTCTTAATAAAGTTGAATGTAAACCCTATTACTATATTACTAACATATAGACTAGATGCTTAGAAAAGAAGAAACTAAACTACTTAAAAGGAAAAATAGAAAGTAGGAAAAAAGAAAATATTGTGTGCAAAGATATTAAACTAAACTAAACTAAACTAAATTTAGTTTAAACTAAACTAAATTTAGCATTTTCTGTGGGCGCGCCAGCCCTTTGGAATCAATTACCAGTTGAGCTCCGGATGGCTCCTGACCTTCGCTCTTTCCGCCGTGATCTAAAAACGTACATATTTGAACATGCCGGCCTGGTCTAATGGGTTTGGGGTATTTTATTTAGTAATTTTAACTATTTATTGTAATGGGCTAGTTCTATTTAATCTTATTTTTAACTTTTGTATATTGTATTTTTATTGTATTTTTATTGCCCTGTACACCGCCCTGAGTCCTTCGGGAGAAGGGTGGTATACAAATTAAATTAATAAAATAAATAAATAAATAAATAAATAAATAAATAAATAAATAAATAAATAAACTGGGTAATGAATTAATAAACTTATCAGATAAGAAAGGAAGAGACAAACATATAACTAATAGAAACCACCCAGATGGTGGCCACAAGTTTTCAATTTTGAATAGAAGCATGATGTAATAATGTTGGGTCTTCAAAAAGCAAGGAGTTCCAAAGTACAACAGCTTCAAGTGAGAAAGTCTACCAACCAGTCCATATTTATGTCACCTCACCCATGTGAAGATTCTAAGCAAGCCTTCTTGCAATGTTCTTTTGGGATGGGCAAATTCAATTTTGGCACAAAAGGTAACCTCATGCCTTATCATTAATGACTTTCTAGCACTTTAAAGTGGACCCAGAAACTCACAGGTAATCAGTACAATCAATTTAATAGTGTAATGTTACTATACTAAAATTGGGTTGTCCTAGCTGCTAGGTTTTGGATCACCTGCAGCTTCCAAGGGAATTATATTGTGAAACTTTGACTCTCCTTTGATAGAAAGCTAATTCAAACACTGACAGCTGACAAACTTCAATAAGCCAGCATTTAGAGTCTTCCACACAAGCATTGAGTAGAGTATATAATCCCCTATTTGGCAACAGTCTAAGATCAAGATAGGTTATTCATAGATTGAGAGATTCCAAATTTAAGGGATTATAATGTAATAAAACAGATATTTTTATCCTTAATTTGATTCCTGTAGGTTCACCATTTTATTGTAACAAAATCTAGCAAATTCAGTGTGAATGCCAACTTCTGAAAGCAAACAATATACTTTATATAAAGCAAGCAATAATATTTTATATTCAATTTATTTCTGCCATTTATAGCAGCTTAATCTGATATTAGTTTGGAAGTTGCCAAAATATTTAATTCTGACAAGCAATGTTTCAAAGAGAAGGTGTTATTAAGCCATACACATTAGCAATGAAATTGCAACTTAAAAGAGACATTGTTTTCATTTATAAGCATACTGAAAGGTAAATTGCATTTAACTCTTTGATGTTTTTATTCCAAAAAGAAAATTGTAAGAGAACTCCTACACCACCTTGATGAGTATAAATCACTGGGATCTGACAGATTACATTGCAGAGTTCTGAAAGAGCTGGCAGATGTTATCTCAGAACCGTTGCACCATAAATCCTAGAGCAGGGGGGGGAATGCTCGAGGATTGGAAAAGGGCTGATGTGGTCCCCATCTTCAAAAAAAGAAAAAAAATGGACCCAGGAAACTACAGACCAATCAGATCCTAGAAAAGATAATCAAAAAAACAGATCTGCGAACAAATAGAAGCAAAAAAAAATGTCATAACTAGTAGCCAGCATGGGTTTATTAAAAACAGTTCATGCCAAACCAATCTTATCTCATCCTTCCACAGTAGACCAGAGAAACACAGTGGATAAACTAGTAGACCAGAGAAATGCAGTGGACGTAGTATACTTAGATTTCAGTAAGGCATTTAACAAAGTAGACCACAACCTACTAATTTACAAGGTAGAAAAAGGTGGAATAGACAACATCACTACCAGATGGATCTGTAGCTGGCTTACAAACTGCACTCAGTGAGTGATCCTCAATGGCACTACATGCACATGGAGAAAAGTAAGCAGTGGGGTACCACAAGGTTCCGTCTTAGGCCCAGTACTCTTCAACATCTTCATCAATGACTTAGATGAGGGAATTTAAGGGAAACTCATCAAATTTGCAGATGACACCAAACTATCAGGAATAGCCCACACCCCAGAAGACAAACTCAGGATCCAAAAAGATCTTGACAAACTTGAACAATGGGTCCTAGCCAACAAAATTAATTTCAACGTGGAGAAAAGCAAAGTCCTACACTTAGGCAGGAAAAACCAAAGGCACAAATACAGATTGGGCATTAAAAACAGTAACTGTGAGAGGGACCTTGGAGTCCTAGTGGACGATCACTTGACTATGAGCCAGCAGTGTGCAGCAGCAACCAAAAAAGCTAATACAATCCTGGGTTGTATAAATAGAGGAATAGAATCAAGATCACGTGAAGTACTAGAACCGCTTTACAAAGCCCTAGTAAGACCACACCTGGAATACTGCAGCCAATTTTGGTCACCATATCACAAAAAGATGTTGAGAGTTTAAAAAAATTCAGAGAAGAGCAAGTAAGATGATCAAAGGCCTGGAGGCTAAAACATACAAAGAACAGCTGAGGGATTTGGGTTTGGCTAGTCTAAAGAAAAGAAGAAATAGGGGAGACATGATATTAGTGTTTCAGTATCTGAGGGGCTGCCACAAGGCAGAAGGGGTCAGGTTGTTCACAAGAACACCAGAGGGAAGGACAAGAAACAATAGTAGGAAACTGATCAAGGAGAGAAGCAACCTGGACTTAAGGAGAAACTTCCTGACAGTGAGGACAATCAACCAGTGGAACAGCTTTTCCCCAGAAATCGTGGGTGCCCCATCACTGGAGATTTTTAAGAAGAGACTAGACAATCACCTGTCTGAGATGGTATAGGTCAGACATGTCAAACACAAGGCCCGGGGGCCGGATCCGGCCCGCAAAGTGGTTTCATGTGGCCCGCGAAACCATCCTGGAAACATTGAGGGAACGGCCCCCACTGCCTTGGCCCAGAGACCCTCCTTCTTCCAGAGACCCTCAGATCTGTCCCACTCCTGCCCACGCCCCCATAGGCACCCTTGATGTGAACAATGTAGAGCTGGCCACACCCACCCAGCAGGCCATACACACTCTAGCCACGCCCACCCAGTAGGCCACGCCCACCCAGGCCACACCCACCCGGCCCCTTGAGGGCAACTGCAATGCTGATGCGGCCCTCAATGAAATTGAGTTTGACACCCCTGGTATAGGTTCTCCTGCTTAAGCAGGGGGCTGGACTAGAAGACCTCCAAGGATCCTGCCAGCTCAATTCTATTCTAAAAATGTGCTAAAGACATCTTACTTATCAACTTAGCACAAAGCTGTTACTCCTTCCAATATTTTTCCTCAAATGAGGTTTTACTTGTCTTATTAAAATCTTGTATCATATGTATTCTTCAGGGATAGCATGAAATTTCATTGGGAAAGAATTCTAACTCTGTGTGTGTTGTGTGTATGTATGCACATATAGCTTATGCAAATGATATTGGCAACAAAGATTTTGCTGTGAATGGGACAACCATACAAGAGAGTCACATTACTTTAAAAAGAAATGGCCTCTCCAAAGAATTTGGTTCCAAGATATAAAAAACATAGCACATTGAACCACTTGTTGAGCCAACAAAGATATTTTTTGCCTCTGCTTCACATACTGTAAAACTTGGACTGGTGAAAAATTCCATGAAAGTTTTGAACAAGGAAGGTGAAGGTTTTTATTATTTGAGACAGATCTTTCTTTCTTTCTTTCTTTCTTTCTTTCTTTCTTTCTTTCTTTCTTTCTTTCTTTCTTTCTTTCTTTCTTTCTTTCTTTCTTTCCTTCCTTCCTTCCTTCCTTCCTTCCTTCCATCCATCCATTTTTTATATATTTTATATTTCTTAACTGACAATCTCCCCCAGATGTTTCCAAGAATAACTAATACCAAGTTCAAGGAAAACATTTTTGTGGGTCTACTGATCATATATGTCATCAGTAACAGATGGTTTGAGCATCTGTCACCAAAGAAAATCATCTGAAAAGCATGGATGTCATTGAGAATTTTCTTGGCTACTACAGACCACCAAACTACATTCAGCTGGTTGACAACCATCTTACAGCATACAAGTCCACATAATGAAATATGTCGCTGAAGATGCATTTTTGGCATTTGCACTGCAATGAGATACACCAGACACTGAGTACAATGAAAATCAATAGCAAAACACCTTTAGCCCTGTTGAATACATGCAGTTTGTTGAAAAATTATGCAATTCAATACATTATAGTCATCAAAAATCAATTTCATATTTCTCAAGATTTCTTCGTGATACAGGCATTCTGAATTTACATTTATGTTCAGTTTGAAGGTGTCTATCATAATCATCCAAAGTTTTTGAAGAAACAAAACTTTTGGTAAATCTGTATCTATACTGTAGTGGTGGTATTGTTTCATACAAACTATAATTAAGCACAGTATAGCTAAATCAAAAGTATATGCAATAGAAACCAATGTCACAATATAATAATCAGTACAAACCACATTTAATACTACATAACAATCAATGTATAATAATATAAACAGTTCTTAGTTCTAGCAGAACTTTAGTATTAACTAAACTAGTGATTAATTGGGGAATTTTTTCCCAGTTTCATAAAGATCCTAACCTTTGTACACTTCAAAAGATTGAACTCCAGAGATAAATCAAAGGGGAATAAATTCCAAAGTGTAGAAGTTACATGGCAAAATGTCTAAAAAGTGATTTGGCATTTCAGCACAAGGAATCGTAATGTGAGGAAAAATAAGTGACCCTGGTTGTATAATTGGTTGTGTGTTGAAATGATTAAAATACTCAAATCTACAAACAAAATTTGGCTGAAGCCATGTTCCCTTCATTTTCGGTTGCCACAGAATTGAGAGAGAGGGGGGATTATTGTTTTTAGCTTAGCCAAAAGAATAAATTGCTCTGTGGGAACCAAGGTCATTGCTGATTGCATTTTGGCGGGCTAAAGCTTCCGTTAGAAAGCCCGCATAAGTAGTTAATTGGGAAATGTGATTTATGACACATTACTGGGGTGGGAAGTTCAACTTTATAATATTGTAACCTTTGGGGGAAACTTCAATCTCTGGTTCACTTTTGATCGTGCCGATACTATGTAGCCAAATAAATAGGTTTTTTAAGGAAACTTTTTTGCCTTGGAGTTTCTTTTACTGATCTCATCTATCGGAACCATGACAGTTGACTGCATAGGAAAACCCAGCTCCTACCCACCTAGCAGTTCAAAAGCATGCAAATGCAAGTACATAAATGAGTACCACTTTGATGGGAAGGTAACAGTGTTCTATGCACCTCCCCATGCTATGGTACTATGCACCTTTTTCTGAAATGGTATAGGGTTTCCTGCCTGAGCAGGGGGTTGGACTAGATGACCTCCAAGGTCCCTTCCAACTTTATTATTATTATTATAAAACCTTTATTCATAAAACATGAAACTCAGTCAACGGAATACTCAAATTGACTGGCACTAATGGTTGACACGGGTTGCTGCCAGCATCCTAGGTATCAACCAGGTATTTCCTTAAAATGTAAGATGTTCCGAGTAGTGCAGTTTTTTGTCACAGTCGAAACTGCGCGATTATGGATGAAGCGTGTAACAGTGATACCCATTGTCATCAGGGCACTGGGAACTATGTCCAAAAACTTTGCAAAATGCATCAAGAAATTGCAGCTTCCTGCAATAACTCCAGCAAAGCTACAAAAAACTGCACTACTCGGAACATCTTACATTTTAAGGAGATACCTGGTTGATACCTAGGATGCTGGCAGCAACCCGTGTTAACCATTAGTGCCAGTCAATTTGAGTGTTCAGTTGACTGAGTTTCATGTTTTATGAATAATAGTTTTATAATAATAATAATAATAATAATAATAATAATAATAATAATAATAATAATAATAATAATAAAGTTGTAAGGGACCTTGGAGGTTATTATTATTATTATTATTATTATTATTATTATTATTGTTGTTGTTGTTGTTGTTGTTGTTGTTGTTCTGCCACATGACCATGGAAGTGTCTTCAGACAACACTGGCTTTCTTGGCTAAGAAATGAAGATGAGCACTGTCCCCTAGAGTTGGACCTGACTGGACAGGGGAAACTTTATCTTTACTTTTGCATAGGAAAAAGTTATATAATCAAGTTATTCAAATAATTGGATGTGTCTGTATAAACACTCTAGGATATCAGACCAGCAATTTAAACCAGTAATGTTCCTAAAGATCCAATAACTGGCAAAAAGAAAAGTTGAACTATACTGGGAGAGATTGAAGACCTCATAATAACTGCTTTTTTCTGGACCTGAAGTAGTGGGGATAGAGCAGAACGAGTAAGACCTACTAAACAAAGTACTACAATAATCAAGGTGGGACACCACCAAGGTAGGAACTAACTGCTTAGCTGTTTCTAAAATAAGGTATGATTGAATTCTGCAGGTATACAGAAGACAAAAAGTTCAAGTTCCTGAACATTTATTGATGAAAGGATTTAAAGTAAGCTTCTCATCTATAAAAACTCCCAAATCAAACATCACTGAAGTTTGCAATAACCAGTTCTGGAAAGCAAAAAAAACAAAACAAAACAAAACAAAAACCAAGACAGTGTGAAAGAGAAGAAGGATGAGGATGAAAAGCAATAAAATCAATCATTTCCTTGTTTAATTTAAAGCTGCAAGAACTTATCCAATTGAAGAGCTCAGCTATGCTTTTAGGGAGGGAAGACCAAGACTGAGGCAAAAGAAGAAGCTTGTTTAATATCAGCAAAGGTTTGATAGTTAAAAGGAAAAAAAATCTAATGACAACATGTACAAGCTAAACACCCGTGGAATTAAAACTGCATCCTGAAGGAGCTCCACAGGTATGTGAAAAAGCTAAAGCAAAGGGCCTTTGAGTTAACCAGAAATGTTGTTGTTAGCTGCGAAGTCATGTCTGACCCATCGCGACCCTATGGACAATGTTCCTCCAGGCCTTCCTGTCCTCTACCATCTTCTGGAGTCCATTTAAGCTCACGCCTACTGCTTCAGTGACTCCATCCAGCCACCTCATTCTCTGTCGTCCCTTCTTCTCTTGCCCTCAACCTTTCCCAGCATTAGGCGCTTCTCCAGTGAGTCCTTCCTTCTTATTAGGTGGCCAAAGTATTTGAGTTTCAACTTCAGGATCTGGCCTTCTAAAGAGCAGTCAAAGATGATCTCCTCTAGGGCTGACCAGTTTAATCACCTTGCAGTCCAAGGGACTCGCAGGAGTCTTCTCCAGCACCATAGTTCAAAGACCTCAATTCTTTGGCGCTCAGCCTTTCTTATGGCCCAACTTTCACTGCCATACATTGCAACTGGGAAGACCATAGCCTTGACTAGACACACTTTTGTTGGCAGGGTGATGTCTCTGCTTTTTAGTGTGCTGTCTAGATTTGCCATGGCTTTCCTCCCCAGGAGCAAGCGTCTTTTAATTTCTTGGCTACAGTCCCCATCTGCGGTGATCTTGGAGCCCAGGAAAATAAAATCTGTCACTACCTCCATTTCTTTCCCATCTATTTGCCAGTAACCAGAAATAAGCAATGAGTAATGTTAAGACTGAAAATAATGAGAAACTGTATCATTGATGACTAGCTAAGTTACAGAAGATAGCATTATTTTATGCTCAAGGAAGACAAATGATTCAGGCAAATCTAGCAGTACTACATTGATGATTGTTAATTTGCCCTAGCCACCAACATATAATTGGTAAACCAAGCCCTGGACTGATTGAGTAGAATGATGGACCCAAAGGTTGATTGAAATGAGGCTCCAAAATATTGACTGACCTATAAGGAAGGAGCTGGGTAAGAACAATATGTTCAATACTGTTTTTCCTCTTTTTTTCAAACATGTAAATGTTTTATTGGTGAAGTACAACTAGAAGAAATGAAGAAATATAACCAAAAAATAACATTTCTAATATAATCAGAAAAGAACATACTAATAGTGGTTACATGAGTGTCATTAAAAAAGTAAGGATGTATTCATAAAGTATTAATATAGAACTAGTTCAATCTTTTAACTTATTAAATCTAGCCTATAAACCATTCATTGCTCCACTTTCTCAGTTTTAATATAAGTTATTCCAATTCAATATTTATATAATTTACTTAAATTCTTAATATTATGTTATTTAGATGTCTTGAGACTAATCAATATAGGTAAAAGAAAAAAGTGACTATTCTATCCATATGAATTTCAATTATTTGACTTTCTACAAAATATAACATTGGGTAAGAAATGGAAAATAAAGACAGATCATACATCAAGTTATTTGTTTTATAATAAAGATTTGGTTTTAAGCTAACTTACTAGATATTAAAGTCTTCATCGTACTATTGCTTGGTAGGGTACAGTATATGAATGAATACGTGTGTTTTATACATGACAAAAAAGGAAGAGCAAGTGAATGAAACAAGCTTAGCAAATTTGAAATACAAAAAAAAAAACGAACAGAAAAAGTCAGAAAAAAAGTGTTGTTGAGTTTGTCCCCTTTTATGCTTTGGCTAATTTGCAATATTTACAAAGGTTTAGGCCTCATTAAAAACCAAACTGTACTGTAGATGATTATATTTATCATGTTGCATGATGTGTTCTATGTATGAGAACCATTCTTGTTTAAATTTAGTTAAACCTCCATTGGGCATATATATTGTTAGTTTTGCCATTGCTGTGTATTCTCCTGTTCACTAATCTTGACTAAAAACTAAAGACAGTATCTCGAGCAGTAAATAGAACACAGTGAAGTAGCTGCAGAAATTTTTTTTCTTCAGAACAGTGTGACCATAAGCATTTTTTTAAAGAATCTGGAAAAACCCCTGTCATCAAAGAATAGTTAACTAATATAGTCAAGAACATCAGGAAAGAAGGAAGAAGAAAGAAGGTGAATAGAAGAAAGAAGGGAAGTTCTGAGACTACAGGGAAGTTCTGAGACTATTTCAGCTATTAATTTTTTAGTAACTGGAGAAAATATGTATATATAGAGAAAAGGAAACATACTAATGGGAACAGCATAAAAAGCCTGTATATGAAAAGGAGCTGAGAACTTATCAATTTTGACTCAAATATATCTTCTAAGCCAGAGGTGTCAAACTGCAGGCCCACAGGCCGGACGCATCATCCAGAAGCCACGCCTACCCCATTGCCGGCAATGGCAAAACTCTCCAAATACATTGCGCGATGTCATGTGATGTCGTGAGTTTGACATGTCTGTTCTAAGCCTATTAGGTGCAAAAGGAGAACTTTCAGTAGCAATCAATGACAGAGATTGTTGTGATTCAGGGTCAGCCTGTGGGTTCGGCATTTGGGTCGGATGATTCAGAGGAGGAGGGGGATGTTGGAGAGGTTGCTGAGGAGGTTGGAGAGCTTGCTGATGAGAGCCCTCAGCCAGGCCCCTCCCACCTGGTCACGACGCAGACCCAGCTGTGTGAGCTTGACAGCGTGGATGAAGATGACCCACAGCTGGCCCTGTTCAAGGACGCCTGACGCAGGAGGCAGTCAATCAGGAGTAAACAGAGGAAGGCAATGAGGCACCTCGAAAGGAGGCAGAGAGAAGCCACTCCCTGAACTGTATAAAAGGGGAATGCATGGGGGGGCTGGTTTGCTGAAGGCAACCGTTTGAATAGTTCCTGTTTCATGGTTTGTGTTTGCTCTCTTTGCTCTCTTTGCTCTGTTTATGTTTTTATGTTAATAAATTTGGCAGGCCTAGTTCCAGCCTCTTGCCTTCTTGTAAAAGGGGTTGTCCCTGCCTTATCTGCAGGGGCGGTAGCAGGCTGGTACAGAACAGAGATAAAAGAAACTGAGATATAGCAAAAATCATTACCATTCATCTTTCCAGATTCTTGCCCTAGTAAAATCAAGGCGAGAAGCAACCTAGAACTAAGGAGAAACTTCTAACAGTGGGAATAATGAACTAGTGGAATGGCTTGCCTTCAGAGGTTGTACGTGCTTCATCACTGGAGACTTTTAAGAAGAAACTGGACAGCCACTTGTCTGAAATGGTATAGGGTTTCCTCAGTGGTGGGATTCAAATATGTGAACAACAGGTTCTCTGTGCGGATGCCGCTTCTGGAAGTCCATTCTGGGCTTGGGCAACAAAAGATTAGCTATCGGTTCTGCTGAAGTGGTGCGAACTGGCTGAATCCCACCACTGGGTTTTCTGCTTGAGCGGTGGGTTGGACTAGAAGACACTAAGGTCCTTTCCAACTCTATTATTCTATACTCTGTAAAATACCTTTAATTAATGCTATTCTTGCCAAAAAGGAACTCTGGGAGATAAAAAGCTTAATTTCTCTCTGTGTCACCTTTGAGAACCTTGGAACAAAATGTATTAAAAAAAATAGAAATCAGAAATGTTCATCTTTTCTTGCCACATGACAAGAAAGATGGGAGAAAAGCATATAGTCATTTGAGACCAATCTTTTTTTTTTCTTTTCCAAATTTTCTGATTTGTATACACATTTTGGACACTTTAGAGTAAAAACAACAACTGGGGGAAGGTTTTGTTTTGTGTCCCTTCAAGTCAGCTTTGACTCCTGTTTGGACTAATCCCTGGAATAATCTCTGAATTTTTCTTGGCAATGATTTTTAAAATAGGTTTGCCCTTGCTTCATTCCCCGGGTTGAAAGAGAGAGGATGTCTGATCCCAAAGTCACCCAGCTAGTTCTGCGCCTAAGACGAGACTAGGACTCAGGATCTCCTGGTTTCTAACCTAGTGTTCTTAACCATCATTTACCAAACTGACGCTCTGATGAAAGTGTTGGGTGTCATCTTTTTTTGTGTGTTGATATAATTCTGTAAGGTTATGTTAAGAATTCTGAACTGGTACTAGCTTTGATGTGGACATGGACTCCAGAAGACCAGATATAAGTCCAATAAACAAACATATCAAAGAATAGGTTTTTATATTTCAAGGATCCAGTAACATAAAAGATTAAAATAGCTGGAAAAATAAACCCCAACCACCCAGAGGTGTTTCATGCCATTGTTTTTTATTATATTAAAAGTTAAAATCTTGAACTATTACCCATTACTCATGATTAAAAATCTCTTTACTCTTGTGAGACACACCTTCTCATGATAAAGACATTTCTATTCATTCATAGGGAAAGAACAAACAAAAGAACAAATTTTGACTTGGTTAATTCTGAAAGGCTACAAACAATAACAAAGTCAAGTTGTTTCAGGAATATCGCTGAGCAATATAGAGTTAGACTCTTCAGTGAAAGTTCCCATGAAAATGTACAAAATAGGAAGCAAACACTGCAAATTGCGTAGGTAATATTTGCATATTTGAGGTAAATTTACCTACAAATACACAGCATCCGAGGTCCACAATTCCCTTTGCAAGGTTATGAATACATGTTCCACAATAAAATAATGCATAATCTTAAAGAGATATTCTTCACTTTATTCCTTCTTGGGGTAAACAACATTGAGCAAAGGAGTAAGAAATAAATTAAAAGAATGAAATAAGGGAAAGGAATGGGGGAAATAGTTAAATCTAATCTATAGCCACATCATTCAGAAAGCCTCTTGATGCCTTTCTAGCCTGGCAAAGCAATCTTGTCCCTAGTAAGTCCATACAGTGATTTATATGGTGCCTTTATTCCTTCAGATACTCACTACCTGTTATTTTCAGGATCTCATCAATTTTACCCAACCACGATTTTCTTGGTTTCCCCCTTTTACTCAATGCACTCACTTTTCCTTTATATTTGCATTTTGGGATTTGATCTCATTCGTTTTCTCCATACAGCAAACAACCTCAGTGGGTTCCTTTTGCACTGCTTACTCACTTTTTATATTCAATCCACATTCATTCATCACCCAATCATTCTTGATCTTATCTCCTGTTATTTTATCTCTTCTTATTTTTATTCTTAAAAGCCCTGTTCCGGTTGCATTCAACTTTTATATATCTCCTGACAGAACTAACTCTCACTTCTCTTATAATGAAATGGGGAAAATGTGCTTTTATACGCAGTTTTGCTTCCTCGGCAAATATTCTTTCTTGACTGTAGGCCAAGGGCTACCCAATCCTTTTCTGCTATGATTTGCATGGATGAAAATATCTTCAATCCTTTCCCCTATCTTTAACAATTTTCTGCCAAGGTACACAAGTTCATCTACTTGATTTCATTTTTACCATGCAATAATTCACTTTTTTTCCGGTCAGTCAAACTACCTTGGACAGTGATGCATTAATTTTCAGATCCTCCTTGCATCGAGCAATTTACTTGACTGCTACAAGTCACCCAGGTTTTTAGCAAACAACAAAACATCCTCTCCACTTTACATTCATGCGCTCTATCAGTGCATCTCTAACATCACTAAAAAGATTCCTTATACAATTATCCATCATTGCATTAAAAAATAATAGGGTAAGAATCACATGTTTTTCTCCTATTCCCTTCCTAATATTGACACATTTGCTAAGCATTTATTTATTCATTTATTCACCCACACGCTTCTCTTCCATTATACACCAGCTCTTTTCATACTCAGCAGCCCACTTTTAACTCTATATTCATTTCTCTAAACAAAGAAATGCGTAATACATGTTCTTTCTCGTATTCATGTATTTCTTTAAAATCTGGTCTGCTTGCCTGACAGGAAACCCACAATACCTTCCCTAAATTTTGTTCAGCGTCACCTCTTGCACCTTTATGATCAGAATTCTGCCCAGCATGTTCTCAGCCATACTTAACAAATTCTCCTATAGTTTTTACATCCGCTCTTGCTACATTTCCTTTTGCTCAGGGGAACCATCCCAGCATTCTTCCGATCAGGCACAGATGGAGATTGCCCACAGAAGCTAAACAATTTCCATACGCAAACCACATCCATATTTTAACATCTCTCGAGTTGCACAGAGGGTTAGAATACTGTATCTGACAAAAAATGGTCAGATCCCCACCCAATGGGATGGCATTGTGTAACCATCATTCATCTTAACCTAAGAGATGCTGTGTGGATAAGGAAAGGAAACACTGAATTCCTTTAGGGCATGCTGAACAGTTGCTGATTTCTTTGGAGGAAAAAAGAAACATATGTGGTGCTAACATTTATTTATTATTAATTAACTTATTAATTATTAAATCTGTTTGCCACTCATCTCCCTGCAAGGTGACTCTGGGAGCCTCACAACATCAAAATAGAGCCATATTTGTAGGTATAGATATATATGCATGTATGGATAAAATCATCATAAAAATGCAGGTTATGTCAAAGGCAGGTAAGAAAGAAGCAGACTGTACAGGGGAGGGAGATGGGATCTGCTATTGGTCTATCAGACACCTCCAGTGTGATACTCCCCCTTCCGGGGCTGCAAATCAACTGGCAGAGCCAGGTGTTCAGGCTCTTGCAGAAGGTCAGGTGAGAGCCAACCCCACCTCATTGGGCAAGATGTTCCAAAGGGCTGGGGCCACAGAAGAGAAGGCTCTTCTGGACCCCACTAGCAGGAATTCCTTAACTGACAGGATCTGCAATATGCCTCCTCTGCTGGCATGGGTGAGGCGGGCCTGTCTCATAGGGGTTAGACAGTTCCTCAAGTAACCTGAACCCATGCCATACAGGGCTTTATTGGTAATAATCAACACTCTGAATTGCACTTGGAAGCATTACATATTTAATTACTTAAGCCCAAAGCTCAACCCTGTTTTTTAGAGGATATATGGCAGATCTGAGACATCCCCCCCCCAGTTCTTTTTTCCCTCTAAAATCTCAGTTGGATATATTTTTTCCCCTCTTATGCCTGGCTGGCAATGCACAATAGGAGTTTTGAAGGCACATTTGGAAAGCTGATTGTCACCTTTAAAGCACACATGGCTTGGGATCAGGTTAGCAAAGGGACTGCCTTTTCCCAAGAGTCTGTACCAATCCAATTCAACCTAGTAGATTGGGCATGCTACAGATCCTTTCAGCCAAAGAATGTGAGCTGGCAGGGACTAAAAGAAGGGCCCTTTCTGCTCTGTGGGATATCCTCCCATCAGAGATTAGAATGGTCCTGACCCTGTTGGCCTTACATAAAGCTTTAAAAACCTGGCTGTGCTCCCAAGTTGGGGGTGCTGAATGTGTCAAGGGCCCTGTTTCTTGGCTTTACTGTTAAATGCCAATTATATTGGCTATAGAGAATTAAGGAAGGAAGGAAGGAAGGAAGGAAGGAAGGAAGGAAGGAAGGAAGGAAGGAAGGGAGGGAGGAAGAAAGGAAGGAAGGAAGGAAGGAAGGAAGGAAGGAAGGAAGGAAGGAAGGAAGGAAGGAAGGAAGGAAGGAAGGAAGGAATATCCCAACCATTAATCAAAGATCCCGAGGGCATGTAGGCCTCTGGTGTACAGCTTATAAGGGACAAGTCTGGAACACAGAATAGTTTCTTCTTGATCAACTGATGGTATTGTCCATTCACTGAGGGACCAGGAAGCTGAAGATGCTGAAGAGGGGAAAAAAGGTGGGGGGGGGAGAAAGAAGACCACGTAGTTGCAAGAAAATTGATGGAGCCTGTGGTTGTGTGATGGTGACATGCAGATTCCCCAATCCCAAAAGTGACAGCAACATCTGAAAGGGGTAAACATGAGTTGTGCTGAGAAAAGAAACTATGCAGAAGGAGAATCCTCTCTGGGAGCCACAACAGAATAGAAAGTGGAGGTCCATGTGCCAGTTTTTCAAGAGGTTTAGACAGGAAGGAAAGCTATTTTTGATCTTCTTCCACTTTGTCTTTAAAGTAGTGAGCATAATAGGAAAGAGAAAGTAAGGTCAAATTATTATCAGAGGGGAGTTAATGTCAGAAAGCAAAGCAATCAAGTAATGGGATTAAAATAGCCTAAAGGAAAGTTAAGGAAGTCAGGTACTGCTCTACTTAGTTCTTAGTGGGAGAAAATAGCTGTAAAAATAAGAAGAGAATTAAAAAGTTTTGTAGTTTTAGGATATGATTAGGAATTACCTAGGTAAGGAGAACTTTATTTCTTTATTTCTGAATATGCAAGCATGCATAATTCATCCTGTTATTTACTGCAATAATAATATCAATTTAACTGATAGAACATATATCCAGATCTCTTTCTCTCCCTTCCCACTCTTGGACTGGAGGACTATGGCAGCTGAGCTTTTGATTTCCAATGATTTTGAGAAATTTCACTTCACCTATATTTTTATGTCTTTTTGCATACTTATAGCCTGCCTTTTGTATTTTTATAAATAAATCAAGGCAGTGAACACACAATGCTCCTTTCTCCTCCTATTTTGTCACAATAACAACTCTGTGGGTGAGTTGGGCTGAGAGAGGGTGATTGGCCCAAAGTCACTCAGCTGGCTTTCATGGCTAAGAAAGGACTAGAACTCACGGTCTCCTTTCTAGACTGGTGTCATAACCACTAGACCAAACTTTCTCAGAGAGACAGAGACAGAGAGAGAAAGGACAGATGATAAATGATAAAAGATAAATGACAGACAGACAGACAATGCAATTGTGCACTTCTATATAAAATATACATGCATGGTGGCTTAATGGTTAAGATGCTGGGCTTGTCAATCCAAAAAGTAGGCAGTTTGAGACCCAAGTACCATGTCATGGGGTGAGTTCCCATTTTTGCCCCTGCTCTTACCAACCCAGCAATTCAAAAGTATTCAAATGCAAGTAGATCAATAGGTATCACTTCAGTGGAAAGGTAAAAGTGTTCTGTGCGATTTGGTGTATAGTCATGCTGGTCACATGACCTTGGAAGCATCTTTGGATAATGTTAGCTCCTTCAGCTAGGAAACAGATTAGCACCCCCCCCCAAAAGTCAGATATGACACAACGGAAACTTTTGCCTTTTTACCTTTTTATGTGTATAAAACAAAAAATACACCTGTATGGTCTTTGACTACCAGTCAGTAGGTTCCAGTCTCAATCAGAGGTCAGCTGATCATGACTAAACTGATTGTTTATCAAGAACATTTGAAAAATCATGAGCCAATCTGACAATACAGTAGCTGCAAATTCTAAAGCGACCTAACTCATTAACTACACACATATTTGTGCACGTAAGATCAGAAGAATTAGAAATCTACAGGTCACAGGTCCTTTAATATGTGCAAAATACAGTATGTATTCTATAATTTGGTTCTGGAGTTACTCGACGTTCATTCTTTGTTCCATAGATTTCTAATAGTAACTAAGCAGCAACATTTGAACACATCAATATTTTATGCTGCTCTAAAAGCCACAAATGCCAAACTCTAAAGTGTGTGAAAACATCCAAGGTTTCTATCGCCCAGAATGTAATTGTAGTCTTGGGATTTCTGGGAGGAACCTGCTGGAAAATAAGAAAAGCTCTTTTGTTCTGAACAATAGTGACAACAGCTTCACCAACTTTACAAGTAGAAAAGTGTTCAAACATTTTGTTTTCATCTTGATTGTGCTGATCAGGAAAAACAAACAATCTTCATGTAAGAAGAAATCTTGTTCTTAACTTAAACAACATTTCTTTAGAAAACAATATGCCCAATGCATTAGAAAATATTTTATCATGTGAAGTGTTAATACCACTTTACAATGCCTTGGTAAGGCCACACCTGGAATACTGCATCCAATTTTGGTCACCACGATGTAAAAAAGATGTTGAGACTCTAGAAAGAGTGCAGAGAAGAGCAACAAAGATGATTAGGGGACTGGAGGCTAAAACATATAGGGAACGGTTGCTGGAATTGGGTATGTCTAGTTTAATGAAGAGAAGGACAAGGGGTGACATGATAGCAGTATTCCAGTACCTCAGGGGCTGCCATAAAGCACCTGAAAGCAGGACAAGAAGCAATGGATGGAAACTAATCAAGGAGACAAGCAACCTAGAACTAAGGAGAAACTTCCTGACAGTTAGAACAATTAACCAATGGAACAACCTGCTTCCAGAAGCAGTGAATGCTCCAACACTGGAAGTTTTTAAGAAGAGACTGGACAGCCAGGGGAAAAAATGTTCAAAGACATCCTGCTCCCAGATTTGTTTTCTTTTCACAATTTCATCTCATACCCTGTCCTTGGTGCTGAATCAAGCCAAAGTATCATAGATATACAAAGGCAGGTTAAGGGGAAAATCCTAGTAGTTATTGGGAGGTTAATACTGGCTTTTGTTCCCCACTGATATGTCTGAAGTAATTCTTAAAGTACTTAACCTTTTCCCATCCCTTGTTTTGGGATGACCTGCAAAGTCTTACCTGAACAGGTGTATCCAGTCAGTGATGACAATAAAAGACAAATTGGGCCCTTGGGGATTCCAATATTGAGTGTCCCAGGACTTACTTCCTTCTTCAATCCTGTTTGACATCTACATAAGCTACACAGAAAGGTCATTTCAATTCAGGATGAGGTATCATCAGTATCAAAGTCTCCTGTTTGAGCAGGGGGTTGGCCTAAAAGATCTCCAAGATCTCTTCCAACCTTGTTATTCTATTTTTTATATTCTTTATTTGCAATATGCAGATGATACCCATTTATACAGTATGCAGTATCTCTAAGCTGGGCTAAATCAGGGATGAAGTAGAAGTACTGTCTTAGTCCCTTAGATATCAGGGATTAAGGAATCTAACCACAATGGAGCAACTGGTGATTCAGAAGCCTACTGACTCGAGGATAATATTAACCTTTCATTTTTGACAGAGCTGTGCTTCCTCAGAGAAAGAAGGCTTACAATTTGAGGCATCCTTCTGCATTCACATCTCCTGCTGAAAGACCAAATGGAAGCTTGTGATCTACACAGTTTTGCTAACCTCCAATTGGCTTGTCAGTTATAGTGTTAGTTAGACTTGGATGCATGAAGACAATCACACATGTTCTTGTCATTATTCACTCCAGATGGGGCTGTCCATAAAAGCCAAGTGGGAAGATTAGCCCATCGACAATGCAGCAGTCTTGGCTCTTGTACATACACAATGGCTGTGGGGGATCCGTTGATTACTGGTATTGTTTTGAGTGCAATTTAAGTGTGACTGTTACCTATAAAGTCATATGTGGCTCAGGGCCTATGATATATATATCATTCTCACACATATTCAGTCTGGGTGTCCAGGGAATACCAGGGTGACTAAGTTTCTTTCTGTTGAGAAATGTGATAAGGGAAGGCATTCTCTGCAGATGCTCCCTTTATCTGGAATAGATTGCCATGAAGTGAGGGTGATTCCTACTCTCATAGCCTCCCATAGGTTTATACAAAGTTGGCTTTTCCAGAAGAACTTTGCAGATTAATCTGTGTGGAGATGCTGCTACCAAAATGATTTAATAAATCTGTAGAAATTTGTTTTATACTGTAATTATATAGGTCACATTATAATGTTTTATTCATTGTGGATATTTTATATTGCCTAAACTCCCAGGTGACTGAGACAACAAATGTATTCCATAAATAAATAAATAAATAAAATGTGTGTATTCATTTATTTTTGTGCCAATTTTTTTTTAATGCTAGTGTTTATTTGGATTATCTTTACGACCACTCAACTTGCAATAATGGCTCTGGGTGGCTTACATGTAGTTACAAGCATAAAACAGAGAAACTAGAAATAGAATCCAAGTATCTAATAAATAAAGATGGTCACAGCACCTTTGCATTCAAACTATTTCATTTCTAGATGGATCCGTTCATCATTCTAGTCCAATAACCAATAGGAAAAACAGAAATTCAGGGTGTTATACCAGGCTAATCTGAATCTGAATTTCAGGGGCAATGCTATGCTATAGGCCAAGCACTGTGGTACAGAAGACACATTTCCTAGCTCCCACATTGTCTGAGAGACGGTACCTGAAGTATTCCCATTCTGCCAGATTTCATGGGATATGTGACAATTTGAGGCAATCAGTCCCACAAATAACCCAACCTTACAGTATGCCATGAAGGGCTTTAGAGGGAAATAAATAGCTTCTTAAACTCAAAGCCTGTAGTTTGCTAGTGAAACTTGCAAAGTAGTGGCATTATATGGACATACCATGGCATCCCATAACTTGTCAAGTGCAAACAACCACATATGCACATGAAGGGTTCAAGATAACCACTTTACTGTATTCTACCTATAATACAAGAATCTCCCCAGACTGCTTGCCTTTTCTTGGGAACAAACCTTCTGTAAGGTCCTGAAGACCTGGGGCCCCAACAATGGAATATCAGTGTAAGTGGTTGATGAATTAAGAGGCAATCCCACCTCTCCCCCCCATACATCCTGTTCCCTCCTTCCCCCTCTTTTAACTATAATTTTATATTTGATTGTAACTCCATCTTTATCATTTTAATAATATTTATCTTTTATAGTTTCAATGCTTTGTTGTTGTTGTCTCAATTAACCTTTTATAGCCCTGGATTTTCCAAATGCTTCTGTTGTTACCCTACTTAGTTTTCTAAATCAGCCAATGTCATTTAGGTGCTACCATTCAACTGGGCCTCATTATTTCTATTATGATTCTGCAATCTAGTGCTTTGTTCAAAAAAACTCAAGTTTACAAGTTGATAATCCAAGAAGAAGAAGAGCTGAGATGATAGCAGGAACTTAACACTTTAACACTTAACACTTTAACACTTAACACCGCCCTGAGTCCTTCGGGAGAAGGGCGGTATATAAATAGTATTAAATAAAATAAATAAATAAATAAATAAATAAATAAATAAATAAATAAATAAATAAATAAATAAGTGCCACCATATCTCATTTCTGAACAATATCCAGCATTAAAGGAAATCCCTGTAGGTAAAAAGTAGCGTATCAGAAAGTATGCTAGAAACTTTCATTTTTGACATGACAAGGTTGTGCCTCTTAAATATGAAGGGAACATTTTGTATCAAGGACCAAGACAGTTTCCCACAGGCACATAACTGCCAACCGTAGGTACAGGATGAAGGACCCAAATGGCTTTTAGATCTGATCTGTCATGGCTCTTAGAGGAGGTGCTCTGATGTTATTAAGGACACAATAACATCCACCTTGGTGTTTAATTCTTATGGTCTGTCAGAATGACAAGGGTTATGATAACTATAAAACATGGAGAATCCACCTGTGATTTTAGACTGAATCACAATCTTCTGTTTGGAACAAAAGACACATTGCAACAATGTAACACACAATGTAGCCTCAAACAGTGTTGACTGAAGATTTCAAAGCACCATTTTAAATATAAAGAAAAAGGCCATTATTTTTCAATGAGTACTTTTTAATCAGGGATCCTGATAAAATAACAATATCCTTTTTTGCTGCCTTGCCATTTCCATCTGTTCAAATATAATTAGGTCACTCTGTAGGATGGATGCCCCAAGATTAAATGCTTATTTCAACTGAAATAAAACTAAAGTTGTAAAACAGAAGAGAAAAATCTGGTCGACTAGATACCTGCTGGATTACATTTCATAAGACTATCATATCTGGGTTGTAAAAACTGCTAGATAGCAGCCACAAGTTTCCTGTATATTTGTTGCAATCTAGTAATCAACCAGAATTTTGCAGCCACATATGACAGACTTTCCAGTATCTTCTACTCTTGCTCTTAATAGCAACCATTAAACATTTCTCGTTCATGTGGCAAAAGGTCATTTTGACTATAATATTAACTGGGGTTCTTGTACTATATTAAACTGCAATTATATTTGTTTGGTTTTCGCATAATGCATTTATGAACTCATATATTGCAGTTAGTAAATTATGAGTAATCTATGCCTACTGCAATCTCATCAACAAAGTATCCTTAAACTGTGAATCCACAGTAATATATCAAGTAGCCCTATGTATGGCTACCATATCTAAATACTGATAGATACTTTTAGTGAAAGCAAGGAGATTTAGAACTCTAAGTGGAATGATGAGCCAGATTTTTTAAGCCCAAATATAATAGCCATAGACCATATGTGCAAATGAACCTGCCCTATATCGCCAGTGAATAGAAACAATTCTGCCTTTGCTGTCAGAATATACAATATTTATAAATTCATTGCCTAAAAAAGATATTAAAGGAAAGATGGAGATAGAGGAAAGAAGAAAGAGCAAGTGCAGGCACCAATTCTTTAAGTTGACAACCCTATCAGCACCTATTAACCTACTCAATGCCCAGAGATACAATAGTTGATGTTGGTTATTCTAAACATGGGGGAGCACAGTGGACTTGTCAACCATAAGGTTGGCAGCTCAAGACCCAACTACTATTTGACAGGGTGATCTCTCTTTCTTGCCCCAGCTCCTGCCAACCTAGCAGTATGCAAATGCAAGTAGATAAATAGGTACCACTTCAGTGGGAAGATAACAATGTTCTGTACCCCACAGCATATAGTCATGCTGGATCCCTTGGATAAGAAATGGAGATGAGCACTGTCCCCTAGAGTCAGACATGACACAACAGGGCAGGGGAAACCTTTATCTTTGCCTTTATTCTAAACATCTGAAGATCAACTGTCTATTTTTAAAGTTATACTATTTGACCCTTCTTCACCTCCTCATATTTTATCACCCAATACAGGTCTCTTTATTACACAGATCCAGCCCTGTATTAGTAAAATGACAATAAAGGATGGGAAACAATATTGGAATATGATAATAACAATTAACTCTAGAGTAACATTTCTGGAAATAACAATAATCATCTCTTGATTAGTTGAATCAAGGTTATTTTTTGACTATGTTTCAGTAGAAGCTAATGTTACTCCTACTATACCATTAAAGTTTAATTAACTCATAACTGCTTACTCTGCTTAACCTGCTTATCCGATCCAAAGGATCTGGCTGCAGAATCTACAGACAAATCAGATGGATAGATCAAGGTAGCCCCTCTTATTATTAGCCCTAACCTTCTCTGATGAACAGAGTTTACACAGTTCAATACTGAATGTCTCTTCCATTCAACTGAATGAAAGTATAGATATATTTCATGCAAGCTTCATATTTTTCCTGTACAGCTACATCTGTCTGTCTGTCTTTCTATCTAGCTATCTACAACATCTCTATCCACGCAGGGGTGTCAAACTGCCAGCCCGCGGGCTGGATGCATCATGTGGAAGCCACACCCACATCATTGCCGGCAGTGGCAAAACTGTCCCGATACATTGTGCAATGTCATGTGATGTCATGAGTTTGACACGTCTACAGCATCTCTCTCTCTCTCTCTTTCTCTCCTTTGATTGTTTCTAGTGTATGAAATAACTGCTCCAAGAACAATATTTATTGAGTAGATTAAAATATACTAAATCAAAATATTTAAAATCCATTGAAGCACACACAATTTGCCACATACCTTGTTAAACAAACTTTATTTATGTTCTGTACACCTTTCACAAGTATATCCTTTTCATGTAATTTTTATTTTGTGCAAAGGAGAGACATCAATTCTAGTAAACAGATTATGTTTTGGTGTTCCCATTCTTTTTCTTTTACATTTATATTCAGAGATAAGGATTCAGAATCATGGTGGTGATCTATGGCTTATTTATTTGGGACACTAGTAATTTGACAAGCAAAGAGATTGATTTATGCCTTGAAGATAAATATTCTGCATGAAGAAATAAGGCCTGCCAGCATTGAAAACACCAGCATTTAATTTTATTTACATTTAAATAAATATTTTCCTCCTGTTTCAACTGATGTTTTGATGGTTGTCCCCATTGTCCCTAAGGAAATAACTCTTTGGGTAATAGATAACGCTGTTTCTTTCCCCCCCAGAGTGATGTATGCAGAAGATGGAAACATCAAATGCTTTGCATCTTAGAAACTTTAGGACATTGTGGATTTGCCTGTCAGTTTTTGACACATGATTACTGGTCACATTTCTTATCTGACAGAAGGAAATTAACAATAGCCTCAATAACTTGAGATGTTCCTCCCCACAAGCAAGCAACGCTGACGATAACTGCTTTGTTGTGGGGGAACAACAACAAATTCAGCTGCATTTTAACAGCTGAACTGAAAATACAGATTTCTGTTCAGGTCAGGAATTCTGTGTTTCTCGGGTCACATGGTTAGTGATTTAATTATTTATATGTTTATTTGTTCGTTTGGCTCTGTCCCTCCTACTGTTTGTTAAGTCATTTCAATGAAGTCTTTCAATGAAGTAGGAAAACATAGACATCAAGAGCTGAGTGGTTTTACAATTTGCAAAGCCTTGCTTAAATGCTAAAGAGTGAGCTCCTTCCACCTAGTAAAGTCTAGCTTCACCAAAGCTCAAGTGCTTATCAGTGCATTGCATTTGAAGCCCCACTGAAACTTTTCTTGTGTTTGCAGTCCATTATTAACTCAGTTCTCACTCTGGATACTAAATTCAACAATGGCATCATGAACCCTGTTGTTTTCAGTTTAGGGACTTCTGCTTTTTTATTACCAGTTTTCATTCAATTTGTTGAAGGACAAATTCCTTCTTTCCTCCCACCCAGTTTTTTTCTTCTCTCTCTCTCTCTCTCTCTCTCTCTCTCTCTCTCTCTCTCTCTCTCTCTCTCTCTCTCTCTCTCTCTCTCTCTCTCTCCCTCCCTCCCTCCCTCTTTCTTTCTTTCTTTCTTTCTTTCTTTCTTTCTTTCTTTCTTTCTTTCTTTCTTTCTTTCTTTCTTTCTTTCTTTCTTTCTCTTTCTTTCCAGCTATCACTCAACTGAATGGAAGACAAATTACTCTTCTCCTTTCTTACCAGTTCTTATTCATTTTGATTAAAGACAAATTATTCCCCTGAAGTAATTTTTCATCCTTGCCTTATTGACCTCTATGTGACATTCAGCATCATTGCCAGGGTATCATTTTGAATTAACTCAGATTATTGGTGGTGGGCAGCATAATGTTGTGTTGATTCACTTTGATTCTCCAGGGTTAATTCAAACTGGTGATGACTGGGGAGGAGATCCACTCTCAGCCCCTATTGTGTGGAGCATTGCAGGGATCAGTGTTCTAACCTATCCTGTTCAACACAGAAGAGAAGAGCAACAAAGATGATCAGGGGACTGGAGGCTAAAACATATAAAGAACTGTTGCTGGAATTGGGTATGTCTAGTTTAACAGCGTTCTGTGCGCCTTTGGCATCTAGTCATGCCGGCCACATGACCATGGAGACGTCTTCAGACAAGCGCTGGCTCTTCAGCTTTGAAATGGAGATGAGCACCAGCCCCTAGAGTCGGAAACAACTAGCATGCATGTGCGGGGGAACCTTTACCTTTACCTTAGTTTAATGAAGAGAAGGACTAGGGGTGACATGATAGCAGTGTTCCAATATCTCAGGGGCTGCCACAAAGAAGAGGGAGTCAAGCTATTCTCCAAAGCACCTGAAGGCAGGACAAGAAGCAATGGATGGAAACTAATCAAAGAGAAAAGTATATCTCTGCTCCTAGCAATTAAGTGATGCTCTGGATATCTTATCCTGGTGTCTGGAGGCAGTGAGAGTCCGGATAGGGAACAACAGGACTATACTACCTTTGGTGCTGGATGGGATACACTGCCCCAAACAGACCCCTTGTGCAATTTGGGGTTCCTCTACTCACAACTTCTGCTTAATGACTCGGTGGCATTCATGTATATGAAGGCCTTTGCACAACTCCATGTTCGCCCTTTGTGTCCATTCCTAGATCTAGTTCACTTGTGCTCTGCCAAATATGTTCTGCTGCCTTTTTTCTCACAGAAGTTTCTTTTTTTTTTTATTGAAAAGTTTTAAAATACAATTTTCCTTTGAAAAACCCCCCTTCCCCCTCCCTCCTCCCCTCCCTACCTCCCCCCTATCTCCCCCCCTCCCCCTCTCCCTCCTCCCTCCCCTGCCTCCCCCCCTCTACTTCCCCTCCTCCCCCCTCCCCCCCCGACTTCCCAGAGCAAAATACAAGGTATATATCTAAAAAGCAATCATAAACAATCATATACTAACAATTATAAACTCTAAAATCCATCATTCTCTAGCTTATATAGAGTAAACCAATCCTTAACAATACTAAATATGTATAAAGAACTAAAATAAAAGAAAACTAGCATCATTCCCATCTATGTTCTTCCACAATTCACTATTACCTAGACATATTCTCACTTACACATCACAAGCACCTATCCCTATTAACCTCTCTAGCCAAAATAGGCTATAATAGATAGTTCTTACACAAATTAACCCGCATTAACCCACAAAACTTTCTTCCTCTTCCTCTGTAGTAAATTGTCCATTAATTCCAAATTGAACATTCTGTTACCATACATATCATCCCAAAACTCTTAAAAACACAACTACCACTTGACTATAAGTATATTGTGGAAGTTCCATAGATTTCTACTGGTCTTATTTTTTAATCTTTTTTGAGCGTTTTAAGGCAGCACGCGTCACCCTCTGTTCTCTAGGATCATCCAAAAGAGTTGCAGCTTGATCTCCTCCTGTACCCTTCTCGTCTATCTGTCCATCTTCATCCTCTTGATGTTCTCCTTCTCCAGATCCCTCTGCAGCTTCCAGAAGTGTTGATGGGGTTGCTTTTAAAACATTGTTGTAAAAATCATGCGCTTGCTTCACAGTACCCAAACAGTACCTTTTGCCATCATACATGAAGCTCAACCCAGCTGGGATCTCCCATCTGAACCTTATATCTCTTTGCTTGAGCTCTTGCACAAGAAATATAAAGTCCTTCCTTCTCTTTAAAATCTTTGGAGGAATTTCTTTTAGAACCAAAACTTCTTGACCAGCAATCACAACTTTAGTATCATAGGCAGCTTGTATAACTTCATCTCTAATTTCCCTTTTTACAAAATAAACCACCACATCTCTAGGCAACTTTCTCTGCTTAGCAATCCACGAATTCACACGAAACACTTTGTCCATGCCTTGTTTTATTTCAGATGCTGGATGGTTCAATACCCCCTCAAAAGCCTCAGAAACCAGCTGCTTTAAATCTTCCTTAATATTCTCTTTTAGGCCTCTAATTCTAACAGCAAACTGCATCTGGTAAAATTGAGCCAGACTCTGTTCGCTATCCATTTTGTCTTTTAAATCTTCAATTTCCAATACTTTTGCTTCTAATATAGCATTCTTTTGAGTCAAGTCTTCCACTTGATCATCCAGCACCTCCACACATTTAGCTACTTTATGCACTGAGGACAAAATGTCTACCTTCATTTCTCTAAGTTTCTGCTCCATCCTTTCTTCCATTCTCTGCTCCAATTTCTCCAATTTCTCCTCCATCTGTGCAAATTTAACACCCATTGACTCCAAAATTAACTGGGTATGTTTTTCAAGATCCTTCGATGTCAATACATCAGGAGAATGCAACGCCTGCAGTAATGATTGTTGTTGCACCGGAGAATTTCCAGCACTCCGAAAAGTTCTAGGGGGAGGTTTAGCCGCCATCTTTTACTTACAATTGTGACGCACTTTCACTTTAAGTTTTAAGCAAAGTCCATCAAGCTTGAGAGTAAAATAAAATAATCCTCTTCATCTCTTCATCTTTCCCTCTTGTACTGCTCTGCCTGCTCTTTTCCTTTCATAGTCTCTCCTTCAAGCAGGGATGGTCGCAGACGCCTGGCTCTGCTCCATAAAGTCCGGAGCAGAGACGCTAGCCAGCTGGGAGCAGCCCAGGCTATGGGGGAGTTCAATCCTTCAGCCGCCCAAGCTCCAAGCTCAGGCGGCCCCGGAGAACTCGACCTCTACCTGGGAGCTCACCCCCTCCTCTTCTCCCGAGGAGGGGGCTTCAAATTCGCCCGAACAGCTGATCGGCGCTGTTTCGGGCGAAAAATCACATAGCTGAGCCGCGGGCAGCCCGGGAAGGCTGTCTCCGGCACCGCGGAGCCACCGGAAGTCTCTCACAGAAGTTTCTGATGCATTGTTCTACTTAATTAACTAATGAACCTTGTTTGATCTTAAAAGGCCAAGCAGGATCATACTTGGTTAGTACTTGGATGGGAG
Source organism: Vipera ursinii (assembly GCF_947247035.1). Taxonomy (NCBI): domain Eukaryota; kingdom Metazoa; phylum Chordata; class Lepidosauria; order Squamata; family Viperidae; genus Vipera; species Vipera ursinii. The sequence continues at coordinate 36,986,120 of NC_139513.1, read as the reverse complement.
ATGACCTGAGCTATGTACAGATTTGTAAATAAATAAACATACCTAGAAAGAAGCAGCGCCAATTTTCTTCCATGTTGTCAAGAAAATTATATGGTTGAGTCCAGGAGGCCATCAGTAATTGAGAACATGAAGGAGACTTTGTCTTTAGTAAATTAAAGGTGATTCATGTTCATTCCCCTTGGAATGAGCTTTTCAGAGAGATGGTTGAAATAAATAATATCTTTTTCCACTTTATTCAGAAACCTTATGTCGTGCTGCCAAAAGGTTTGACCAAGCAATTATGAAGTTTGCTTGTTTACTTACAGATATTTGAGAGGAAATGCTAGTTTACTCGGGAAAGACCAGAATGTAAAAGCAGGAAAGCATGATTACCAGGGCTTTTTTTTCTCATAGAACGCCCAGAACAGAGTTCCGGCACCTTTTTTGGATGGAAACTTGTAGGGTAGGCAAGGTGGGTTGTATGACATGTGTGAGTTCCAGCACCTTTTTCTTTTACAAAAAAGCACTGATCATTACTATATTATCCACAGGTACTTAACTTTGTCCTAATGCAAAGTCAATAAAATAAGATGGATGTGAAATAAGTGCTAGTATAATGATCAAGGATTTGGGTTAGGATTAGTAAGGAACACATTCAAATCCTGATCCAGGTGCAGTGAATCAGTCATTCTCTCAGCTCAATTCACTAGTTTTTTTCTTGTTGTTGTTGTTAGCAGTCATATGAATCAATCATTGCTCATATATACACCTCCCTGTGTACTCAAGAAAAAGAACACAATTAAATAACCAATGATTCAATCTGTCAATCAAATAATTACTAACAACACTTTCATGGACAATTTTTTACTATTGATACTCAGGGGGCACGAAGGCTCAGTGGTTAAAGATGTTGAGCTTGACAGCTGGAAAGCTGATAGCCCGGGTACAAGACCTGAATGCTGGGCAATGGGATAAGCTCCAATTCCTACCCCAGCTCCTAACCACGTAGCAGTTTGAAAGCATGAAAATGCAAGTAGATAAATAGGTACCACTTTGGTGGGAGAGTGACAGCATTCCATACACCTTTGGTGTATAGCCATTCTGGACATATGACCACAGAAATGTCTTTGGACAATGCTGGCTCTCTCGCCTAAGGAATAGAGATGAGCACCACCCTCTAGAGCTGGACATGACTGGACAGGGAAATATTTATCTACATGGGATTAATTAACGTGGGAATAACTATTGGAGATAGAGAGGTAAATATGGGATTTTTCTAAAACAATGCCTATTTGCTAAGCAAATCAGATTCTGAAGGATTTAAATGGTAGATAGCCCTCAAGCAGAATTCTTAAGAGTTTAAGTGATGCGGTAAATAGAGAGGAAAAAGCTAAATACTTGTGAAAAAAATGGACTGCATTCCTATTTAAGTACCAAGCTATCTCTCAGTCAACAACTAAAACTGAGCTGAAGTACAAGGAGGTTAATATGGGCCATTATTTTTACAATATGTATCTTAGTGGGGAGCCTTACTCTGCAATTAGGACAGCATAAAAACAAATTTAATAGTTCACAGATTCTTGACCAAGGAACTTCGCTGTTACAACTTATTAATTTGCCAGTGCATTTCCTTCCCTTTCTGCTTAAGGTAACATACGCTGGCTATGTTCACAGGGCTAGAAAATGCAGGAATTATATGGTATTTTCTTCAAATTAAATTGAGAAATGAACTAATGTCTTTTGTGTCTTGTTGATATTGTAATACACCTTTCTAATAGTGGCTTCATGATTTATTTCTAATGACTATTTTGATGCTAATTATCTACAAGCAGCAGTGCCTCAGTGAAGCTGGACAACTTCCTAAGCCACTTATATAGACCATTTCAATTGATGGACATTTATTAATAATACTAGATTGTATCAATTCAATGCCTCTGGCTAAATGACTCCTGTTCCAGCATCTTCTTACCAGATAGCAGTATGGAAAGCCTTTTCACCCTCTTCTTTTCCCTGTCTTCCTTCTCCAAAAACAATTGTATCAGAATAACTGGAACAAAAAATATTGGAAACATAATATAACTTGAAAGGCTTGGTTGGATGACTTTCCAACTCCATAATTCTATGACAGTCAAAGGGGTCAAAAGCACGCAAATCAGATTGATTTTAAAAAGACGAACAAAGGGGCAAGAATTGGGGTGGGGCTTATTCTCACCTCACTATTAATGTTTATGCAAACTTGTTGTTTTTGAGGGGAATGAGCAGGCACCTGGAAGACAGACTAAAACTCAGAGTGAAAGAGTTGCATTTAAAAGAATTTTTTTTTTAAAAAAAAGTTACCTATTCCTCTCAATATTTTATATGGCAGGATTGGATTTTGTGACATCTAACACCTTCCGTATTTAAGCTATGAACATGTTAAATATCAAATTATGTTTCCAGCAATGCTGAAATGATATATAAATGAAAATGCCAAACACCCAAACTTTTCTGTTATGTCTCTCCAAGGGATAGCTGATGCATGGGCAATTCATCCTTCCTTCATTGCTTGGAGTTTTACAGGGTTCTGATATAATCAGCTTCTTTGCTGAATTTGTAGCAATACTTCAAACATCATCAACAGAGAGAAGAGAAAAGAGAAACAGAATAAGAGTGGGGTGGAGTGGAGTGGAGTGGAGCAAATCTCCACCCTTCCTCCTGACTGCCATCACAGCAATCATAATAGGGGCTCGTTCAGAAGAAGCCAACAAGTTCTCAATAGGAGTTACATACAAACATTCAGCTACAGTGGCTCCACAAGCAAATTTAAGAAGAATAGGGATTCATTCATTCATTCATTCATTTATTCATCCATCCATTCATTGCTTTAGTTAAAAAATTGTTTGCTTTGGGAAAAAAATATTTGTTTATTTATTTTAATTGACTCTAGGCAGTTGAAAGCATAACAACCACAAAAAATATAATAATAAAAAAGCATGTTACAGTAACAAGAGGGCAAATCCTATCAACAGGCCAAACATATTAAATACCCACAAGGGGGCCAATTTGTTCAATGGTTCACAACAATGCATATTTAAACTGCTAAAATTAAGCCATCTATTAAAAATTGCACATATATAAACAATACTAGAAGCAAGTGTACACTTTTCAAATGCCATAGCACATTGTAAAGAATTAAGTTGTACATACCTTCAAACCTGAGAGGTTAAATGAGCTGTCAACCTCCCTTTGTCATGCATATTTGAAATACATAGACTACCACCCTTTATGGGGTTATAATACTTAATAAACCTTAGCCAGCATAGGTAAGGTTTATATTTACAGTATAACAACTTTATTGATTAGCCCTTGGGCCATATCAAAGTACAAAGTTCCAGCAAAACTAGATAAAAGCAATCCGAAATGGAATTTGATAAAATACAATTTAAAATAGAATTAAAATACAATTTAAGTTATATTTACAGTATAGAGAAGGAAAGACTCTTCTGTTTGAGCACTAAGTTATAAGGAAGCAGGGCAAAGGCCTTACCGATATTTTGGATTACAAACTCCATCAGCTCCAGACAGCATGGTCACTGACACAGGTTTATGGGCATTGTAATTCAAGTATCTAAAGGTCACTTAGTTTCCAGTTCCTGGAGGATAGCCATCCTTTGCTGTCAATTCACATATATTCTAATCTGGTAGTGTCTGGTGATATTTTTGCTTTGATATTAGTATATGAAAAGGCCTGGGAAACTAAAAGCATCTTTCCCTGGGAATGGAAGAATAACCAAATAGGAACTAGTCATACTTCACTGAAAAAGCCATTCTGAACTCACTGAAAATTCTTGTTTCCAAGGCATTTACTCACCATACTTAAATTGGTTTTTTTTAATATGAATTAACTCAATCTGCATTAGTTCTTTAATTCATTCATTACATGTGTGTTCTGACTCCTAAATGATTTCTGAGTTAAAATGTGTTTAGCTCCTCAACTACTATGCCACCAATCTCTCAAGTATCAATCCTAAGAAAAACTCATCCAACACTCAGAAGGAATAGAAGATTAAGGGTATCATGGAGCCGAGCATGAATATAGTTTCTCTGGTAATGCACCTTTAGCAGACTGAAAGATCAATATGAAAAAGTATAAATAGGTGCCCCCGCTGCCCAACCATTTTCTTGCAATAGTTTTTTTTATTTATTTTATTAAATTTATATGCCGCCCTTCTCCCTAAGGACTCAGGGCGGCGCACAACAATAAAAATTAAAAACATAAAATAGAAAATTTTAAAAAGAATTAAACAATAAATACAATAATTATATGACAATTTAAAAACCAGTAAAAAGCTAATTAAAACCATAGTCAGTCCAGGCCTGCTTGGTGGAACAACCACATCTTCAGGTCACGGCGGAAGGACCGAAGGTCAGGGGTCGTCCGCAGCTCTGGGGGCAATTCATTCCAGAGGGTCGGCGTGCCCACAGAGAAGGCTCTCCCCCTGGTGGTCACCAGCCGGTATTGCCTGGCTGACGGCACCCTGAGGAGGCCGACTCTGTGGGAGTGAACCGGGCGATGGGAGGATGACAATGGCAGCAAGTGGTCTCGCAAGTACCCCGGGCCTAAGCCATGTAGGGTTTTAAAGGTTATAACCAGCACCTTGAATCGCACCCGGAGGGCAACCGGAAGCCAATGCAGCTTGTGCAGGAGTGGTGTAGTTGGCTGTGGGACTCCATTCCTTATTGCTCAAGGACTTTGAGTCATTATTCAAAGGATCCAGCAAAAACACTCCCACCAACACTGAGAGAGCAAACCACTTGTATATAAATGGAGAACAAATCCAACTGCCTTTTAGCACTGATGATGTTGCCTAGCTGGGTAATGAAATGCCTGCAAGAAAACAACCAAGTTCAGAAAGTACTAAGGACCCCACAGTTCAACCCTGAGCTACAAATATTCTCTTCTATTGGTAGTCATTACTTTGAATACGTCTAGGATTTCAGATGCTAATTAATTAATCATTTATAAGACCTGCAGGGAGAAAGGAGTAAGCCAATCCATTCTGAAACACCTGCAGTTTTCCTTCTCTGTTTCCTTGTCTACATAAATCAGTGAAATAAGTAAATAAATAAATAGTAGTCTCCTACGTAAGCATTTGTGAATATATGTATACATGTGCTTGTGTGTGGAGGAACTTTTAATGACAAAAAATAATCATGTGTGTTGTTTTTCTGCAATAACAGACCATTTTCCAGATAGAAAAAAATATAAGGGTTCTGTGCCACATAAGCAGGCTTTCTCGGTCAAGTTATGCTTCAATGAAATATTAATGCCTTATCATTTGTCATGTGTTAATTAGCAGAATAAGCTGTAGGAAGTCTAGATTGCCATGCAAATGTTAATTAGGTCATAATTTATGTTAAGCATTTCTGAGCAAAGGAGTCCAACATCTCATTTAGTAGCAACTGAACTTTGGAAATTATTTCCATTTGTAAGAGCTTTTTTTCCTATATAAAACTGACAATTGCTACAGGTTAATAAATACTGGAAGAAATATTGAAATACTTATCCACACATTATGGGCACTTAAGCTTGATTTTGGTTTTGTATTCTTTCCTTGTATTCATAAAACGTAGGTGTTAAAGTTTTGTTCTGTGCTACAGCGCTTTTCAAGCTAGAAGCTTGCTTATAAGATGCCTAACTGAACTGTGATCCTATCATAGACACAATTATAAACTGACATTATTTTGTTCTGGTGAATGGCATATCGAAGTCCTTCAAACATTATTTCCAATATCCAGTAATCCATTTGAGAATCTATTATCCAGATGAGCAGCAGGCACTCAGAACTACAATTATCTGTTGCCTTGTTTGATACAAGTACAGCTGAATTCAAAGGGACACACATTGTACTTATAGTATGAATTTTATATGATGGTAAATGCAAGAAATATGGTTATTGTCTATGGTTATGGAAATTCTTTTCTTGCTGGAAGCTTACTATGGTTTGTCACACAATCCGCCAGATGTTCAGACTGGGTTTGGCATTTTTTTATGCCTATTGAATCCTTCCCAAAGATCTGGCATAGGCAGATGTGGATGCTTTATGGGGTTACAAATATCATCCAGAATTTAAGCTGTTCCAAGTAAATGTGTCTTTTGCAATTCATTGAAGATGAATTTGCCAATGCTGATGGTGTTCAAGTGGTGCTCGAAATGTTTTTGGAATTGCATCCAAGATGCCTATTACTACTGGTATCATCTTTGCTTTCTTTTGCCACAGTCCTTCTATTTCAAACTGTCAAACTGTCAAACTGCCGGCCCACGGGCTGGACACATCATGATGAAACCGTGCCCACACCATTGCCGGCAATGGGGAAAAAGCTCCGATACGCTGCACAATGTCACATGACATCACAGGTTTGACATGTCTGTTCTATTTCTATTTGCAGGTCTTTGTATTTTGTAACTTTCTCCAGTTCCTTCTCTTCTATTCTGTTGTCTACAGGTCCTGCCACATGCATTATCCAGGTTTTTTTGTCTTTCTTATCTACCATTTTTAAGCTTGGGGTATTATGGGCCAGATGCCTGTCTGTTGGAGTGTTAAAGTCTCAGAGCGATTTAGCTTCTTCATTTTTTATTATTCTATCTATTTTGTGGTCCCACCAGTTCTTTATTGGTATTTCTTGCAGATCTTCCAATACACCATTATTGTTACTTTGTCATACTGTTGTTTGCAGATAGTCTGTTTGATGTTCTTGCAGTCCACTGTTGCTTCAGATTCTTTGCAAAGGTGGCATTGTTGGTGTCTTTTCAATTTTGGCTTTGTATGCATTTGTTCTTAAGACCTGGTCTTGTGTAGCCTCTCCCTCTTTCTTTAGCTTTTCTGCTCTTAGCCATTGCCAGTTCTTGTTGTTATTTACTTTGCCTGCTTTTTTTTTTAATGTATTGGCCATATAATACTTTGCCTTGCCAAGTCTATTTTTTCCTTCTTCATTCGGTCTTTCTTGTAGGCCAGTTTGGTATCTCCAATACTCAGTAAGCCTTCATGATATAATAGCTTCAGTGAATTTTCTTCACCGTTGTTCAGATATTCTTTCCAATGCCCTCTTTTTTTCTTCAACTATTAATGTACTTGCAATTAATACTCGCTAACCTATTTTCCTTGGTAAGTAAAGTCTGTTAACATTGCTATGTGGATGAAAGTCATGATTCATTTTCATTATTTTTCTGGTCTTCTATTCATGGCTTTTAATTCTGCTTGAGCCCATTCACCATTCTAGCAATGTATCAAATGACTGGAATTGTTCAGTGTTAATTTCCTTGATGGTATTTTCTACACTGAGTTTAGATTTTAAGATCTTCTTCACTATCATTATGTATTCACTCCTAATCTTCTTGACTTCAATATGATTACATTTAATTATTCTTTGTTAACAGTACAAGAACTAAAAGAATTAGTGTGTCTAATACTTCAGATTTCCCAAAACTTGTATCCTTCTGTTATGCTAGCTTACAATTCTTTTTATTTCTGATTAGTAACATAATTCCTTCTGATTAGAAGGAATTATGAGACTTGTGGGTGACAAAATTTGCAAATTTGTAGAATATGATTATAGTTCAATATGGATTCCTAGTTCTATTACCACATTCTGAAAAAATGGAGATGGGAAACAGAAGGTTTTAGCTTGTTTGGCCAATCTAACAGTAGAGTCTCATGAACAGATTCAATCAAAGTTTCAATTGGAAAATGGCCTAAGTATCTTTGAGCAACCTAAACAAACAAATAAACAAACACTAGGGAATTCCTGGAAGTTTGGCATTCAGACAAATCAGCCATCAATAGACATACAGAGGTAAAAAACATTTACACACCATTCAAAAGAGACAATAAAAAGCTGAGATAGAAAAGTTCAGAATACGTTATCTCCAGCAATCAACAACCAAATAATAATGGATTAATCCCAGAGAAACAATCTAGCAGAAACCAATGATAAAGGAAGTACCAAGGAGAAAATCACACCCCACCGAAACTGACAGGGCAAGCTATTGTATAAAAACAGGGAGCTAACCATCACTAGCATTCAGGATGCTATCTACTCAGTAATGAAATGTCTGTAGATAAACAACCAAGCTCAGAGAGCATCAAGGATTCTATATTTCAACTCTGAGCTACATATGTTATCTTCTATTTGTCAAGCTTCAAAGAAAGCTCATGATGCTTTGGCCATTTCTGTTTCTTAGATTGCCTACAGATCCAGGGCAGAGGGGGGATGAACGGAATGTGTATTTGCAAGTCTGACCTGTGAAGTCTGGGAATCAAGGTCATTCAGATTGTTTACTAAGTAATGAAAGATTTATCTGATAACAATTGCCTGATGCTTAATTGGGAATGTGACTTGCACTGTTAGGGGGAAGAGGAGTTTCTATAATTTTAATTTACTGTTCTGGTGCCAGTTTAACCAGAGCTGGTTTTCTATTCATCAGTGCTGATATGGTGTGCTCAATAAAGTTTTGCATTAGAGATTGGAATGTCTCAGCTGTGCTTACTTTGTTGGGATCATCAGTCAGAACCTTGACACTATTACTTGCTAAAAGCATCTGGATTATGACGGAAATCAGAGAGTGACTCGAAGATAAATAAGTTGAAGTCTAAGAGATACATATACCAGATGCAATCCTGACATTATTAAAGGTGAAGTCCAGAAAGTAGAAAGCATATCCAGGCACTATTGAAATCTATCAGAATGCAAAGACTAACCAAAAATAGATTCCATCCAAGGTGAAACATTAAATAAAAGCAGAAGCTGAGACAAACAATCCAGAATTCAACAATAACAGTCTAACCTTATGGATAGTCCAGAATTCAATAGGAAAAGATCTGGTTGAACATACAGGGTTCATGAAATGGGCAGGATCCAAAGCAGGACACATTATCTGATTCTAGCTATCAGAAACAGAGTTCTCAAAACCACACATATTAATCAGTTTTCTGCAGGCATGCTGTGATTTTTTTTACATTTAATTAATGATTGAAATTATTATTCACTGTCCTCCTTTAAATTTCACACACTGGGGTTAAAAATCAGCTTATCCTGGTATTGATGAATTACAACCCCCAGCACACTCAATCAGCATGATCAGTGGTGAGATATGCTGAAATTTGTAATTTAACAATATCTAGAGAACTACATTTTCCATCCAACATAAATATCAAGTTACCTGTCTCACTGGAGTCAGCAAGTCTCACTTCTCATATTTACTGGATATCACCATGCATCATTAAAATAAAGGAAGTGCATGTTCCAGATTATAATCTCAATTTGTAATATGATATGTAATTTGATCCACAGAATTATAAGAAAGCACTTGTAGTCTTCATGATTGTTCCTTTATGATAAAGATATATCAATATACAAGAAGGAGGAACTTTAATGCTAGTAGAATAATTTTTACTGCACTGATATTCCACCACATACCTATTAGCTCCAACTCATTAATTAGAAGTTTAAAAGTGTTTCTCAGGATGTTTTACTTCTTTTTTTGAAGGTCACACTTGAAGGTTTATCTGAAAGGAGACTAAGTGCTAATTAAATTCTAGCTGATTGCTGCTAAAGAATGGAATAGGCCTGCTACAGAAAATTGCAATGTAATGGATTGGAATCTCCATCTATCTCTGTGTCTATCTCTGTCTCTGTCTCGAACTCTAACTATCTCTATCTCATGTCTACCTCTCTATCTCATCTCTACCTTTCTAACATCTCTGTCTCTGTCTCTGTCTCTGTCTCTGTCTCTGTCTCTAACTCTAACTCTAACTCTATCCCTATCCCTATCCCTATCCCTATCCCTATCCCTATCCCTTTATCCCTCTATCCCTCTATTATCTATCTATCTATCTATCTATCTATCTATCTATCTATCTATCTATCTATCTATCTATCTATCTATCTCTCTAACCTCTAACTCTATCCCTATCCCTATCCCTATCTCTATCCCTCTATCCCTCTATCTATCTATCTATCTATCTATCTATCTATCTATCTATCTGTCTATCTATCATCTATCTATCTATCTATCTGTCTATCTATCATCTATCTATCTATCGTATCTATCTATCTATCATCTAACTCTATCCCTATCCCTATCCCTCTATCTATCTATCTATCTATCTATCTATCTATCTATCTATCTATCTATCTATCTATCTATCTATCTATCATCTAACTCTATCCCTATCCCTATCCCTTTATCCCTCTATCCCTCTATTATCTATCTATCTATCTATCTATCTATCTATCTATCTATCTATCTATCTATCTATCTATCTATCTCTCTAACCTCTAACTCTATCCCTATCCCTATCCCTATCTCTATCCCTCTATCCCTCTATCTATCTATCTATCTATCTATCTATCTATCTATCTATCTATCTATCTATCTATCTATCTATCTATCATCTAACTCTATCCCTATCCCTATCCCTTTATCCCTCTATCCCTCTATTATCTATCTATCTATCTATCTATCTATCTATCTATCTATCTATCTATCTATCTATCTATCTATCTATGTATCTATCTATCTATCTATCTATCTATCTATCTATCTATCTATCTATCTATCTATCTATCTATCTATCTCTCTAACCTCTAACTCTATCCCTATCCCTATCCCTATCTCTAACCCTCTATCCCTCTATCTATCTATCTATCTATCTATCATCTATCTATCTATCGTATCTATCTATCTATCTATCATCTAACTCTATCCCTATCCCTATCCCTCTATCTATCTATCTATCTATCTATCTATCTATCTATCTATCTATCTATCTATCTATCTACAGTATCTATCTATCTGTCATCTATCTAACTCTAACCCTATCCCTATCCCTATCCCTATCCCTATCCCTATCCCTATCCCTATCCCTCTATCTATCTATCTATCTATCTATCTATCTATCTATCTATCTATCTATCTATCATCTATCTAACTCTAACTCTAACTCTATCATCTCTAACTCTAAATCTAAAACTAAAACTAAATCTAACTAGCTATATCTATCTATCTGTCTCTATTTCTATCTCTAGTCTCTCTAATGTCTCCCTATATATGTCTGTCTGTCTGTCTGTCTATCTACCTATCTGTCTATCTATCTATCTATCTATCTATCTATCTATCTATCTATCTATCTATCTATCTATCTATCTATCTATCACTATCATCTCTGTCATCTCTATTTCTAATCTTTGTCTCTATTTCTATCTTTAACCTCTATCTCTATTCTTTGTGTATACATCTCTCTCTGATGTGTGTGTGTTTGTGTGTATCTGTGTCTGTCAGTCTGTCTCTATCTCTCTACCTCTACCTCTACCTCTATAATTTGCATAGTTGCTTATCTCACCAAAAGTGTCTCTGGGCAGTGTACAACCACGCTAAAATAGTGAATAAATTCATAAAACCTTTTATCATTATTATTTATAAAAACTTTTTAATAAACCTATAAAAACAAAACATAGAAATATCAAACATTGTTATTCCTCATAATGGATGTTAATAATAATGGAGCAAACTCAAAAGTTCAATGATTCCCATGGGGTTCCTAGGCTTGGTGGCATAACCAAGTCTTAAGGGATCACTGGAAGCTCAGAAGTGAAAAGGCCAACTTCACCTCAGAGGGAGAAGATTTCACAAAGCTAGGCCCCACTGCAGAAAAGGCTTGCCACCTAGGGACTGTCAAATGTAGTTCCCTAGCTCACAACACCCATAGCATACTCTCTCTGCTGGGTCTAATATGATGGGAAGATGAAATCTGAGGCAGTCAAGTAACTCAGTCATGTGCCATGAAGGGCTTCAAAGGCCAACACCAGCCCTGGAGAGACACTGGTAGCCAATGCAGCTCATGAAGCAGAGGTGTAATCTGTCTTCTACCAGAAACATACACAACAGCTTACTCAGCTGCATTTTGAACCAGTTAGATTTTCCAGATACTTTTCAAGGAAAGTCTCATGTAGAGTGCATTGCAGTAGTCCAGTCAGGAGATGACCAGGGCATGAGTGACCAAGTATTACAATCAAGAGCCCACACAATGGCTAAGATGACACACTTCTTTATTTATGGTCTTTGATTCTGGTGGTCAGTAGGAAGCAATCATAATCTAAATGCTGGTTAGAAAAAGAAGATTGTAACTTCAGAGTTGTTGGGAGTTGGGCAGCAATAAATTTAAATAACAACAATATCTAAGGATTACCAGCTGGTACTATCAGATTAATAATCTTATTATTGAAGTAAGACAGAGTGAGTGACAGTTACTGCAACTGGCCTTTATGGATAGTAAAGGTAAAAGGTAAAGGTAAAGGTTCCCCCACACATGCGTGCTAGTCGTTTCCGACTCTAGGGGCCGGTGCTCATCTCCGTTTCAAAGCTGAAGAGCCAGTGCTTGTCCGAGGACGTCTCCGTGGTCATGTGGCCGGCATGACTAGCACGGAACGCTGTTACCTTCCCACCGTAGTGGTCCCTATTTTTCTACTTGCATTTTTACGTGCTTTCGAACTGCTAGGTGGGCAGAAGCTGGGACGAGTAACAGGCGCTCACTCTGCTACGCGGCACTCAGGATTTGATCCACCAAACTGCCGACCTTCTGATCGACAAGCTCAGTGTCCTAACCCACTGAGCCACCGCGTCCCTATAGTAAAGGTAGCTTCCTTTAAATCTTCATTTCTCTTGTCAAAATGTTCTTTCTGTGGAATTATTTGATGATCATGACTTTGTATTATAAACATTGGAACTGTTAGCACTGTTTTGTTTTTTAAAAAAACCCTCAGGATGTTAATTAAACAGGTACATAAATTTATCAGAGGAACTGCCAGTTGCTGAGAGCATTTAAGAATAAACAACTTTCAGAATATGTAAAAATCCATCCTATGGAGCTAGCAGAGCATTGAAGAAAGAAATGGGCAAATCACTATATATTTTTCACCTTCACCTTTAAATGAATTGAACCATAAATCATTTCCATGTTGGCTTCTGCACTGATTTTATTACCATTTTATTATTGTTACTATTTATTATTGACACTATTGTTTTACAATGATATCCTTGAAATATTTCCACAAACACAAACTTAAATGGAGGTTGTTAATCATATGTTTTCTGAAAAGCCACAGTTTGTTGTTTTTTAAATTTACTTTATTATCTTATCAATTGTAAATTAGATTTGGATACATCTGTGGTAGCAAAAAGGGACTTCATATATTTTGGAAAGAGAAAACTTTGGAGAAAAGGTATGGGAAGATTAGCAGCTACATATCAGGACTGTCTTATATTAGGTGAAGACTCCTGTGTTCTCTCTCCACAGTGCACTCTCCCCATCAACTCACACGGGTCATGTGAAGAGAGAGAAAAATAGACACGTTACCATACTACTGATTCCAAAAACAAGTCATTGAGAGAAGTCTGGTCCTCTAACATACAACATGGGCAAATCAACAAAGAGGATGGTGTCTTAAACCAGTGTTTTTCAACCTTTTTTGGGCAAAGGCACACTTGTTTCATGAAAAAAATCACGAGGCACTCCACCATTAGAAAATGTTAAAAAATTTAACTCTGTGCCTATATTGACTATATATAAAGTAATTCTCTTGAATAGGAATCAAATAAACACAAAGAAAGTATTTTATAATTACTTTTCAATTTTTCCCATGGCACACCAGGCAACATCTCGCGGCACACTAGTGTGCCGCGGAACAGTGGTTGAAAAACACTTAAACAAAGTAAATCATAGAAAACTAAGAGTTGGTTTAGTTCATTTAGGCCAGGGGTGTCCAAACATTTTTCAAAGAGGGCCAGATTGGATGAAGTGAACATGCTGGAGGGCCGAACATTTTTCCGAACATTCTTTGAACAATTACAATTAAATGCAAATGAATTATTTTATGCCAAGTTAATTGCAAATGGAATACTTTTCATTTTATAACATTAAGATCAACTGACAGCTGAGTTTTCACAATGTATTTTATGTGCAAAACAAGAGACTTGACAGAACAGTGGAGCCTAAGGGGAGACATACAGGCACCCTGCCCCCTCCGCTCTCATGCAATCACCTTTGCTTGGAAAAGTTTCTCTCTCGGTCTCATTCACTCATGTTTTGTTTGCAAAAGCTTCTCTCTCACTCTCTCATTCCCTCACTCTTGCTCCAAAAAGCCTCTTTCATGCTCTCATTCACTCACACTGCTCAAAAAACGTTTCTCTCTCGCTCTCATTCACTCACCAACTCAAAAGGCCAGCCGCGGCGCCTCCATTGACTTCCATGGGGACGCTTGGCAATTAAAACCACTCCCGCTACTGCCGCTAACTTTTTCACTTGCTGCTTGGTTCCGATTTAACCTGCAGAAACAAATCCCCGAGCCGGCCCCCATGGCAGCAGCAAGCCCCAGGGAGCGGGGCGGCCCAGTGTGCTTGCCGAGACGCTAGAGCGAGATTGCCCCCAACAATCTGAACACAAGATCGGCATTTCTCAGCCCGCGCTGATCTCGCGCTCCTTACAATCTCCTTCTCTTTGTTTCAGTTTGCTTTCTACATTTGGGATGAAGACTCGAGGTTCGGCGTTTCTCCGCGCCCGCTGATCAGCGCATGCGGAGAAATGCCCATTCCCACTGCTGAGCCATCCCAGTTACTTCCCTGGAGCACCTCCATATCTTGCAAGGGCGCACAGGGAATCTGCGTTTCTCTGCGCTCGCTGATCAGCACGTGGGGAGAAATGCCCATTCCCTCTGCTGAGCCATCCCAGTTGCTTGCGTTGCAGAAGGCAAGTATTTGGGATGAAGACTCGAGATTCGGCGTTTCTCAGCCCGTGCTGATCTCGCCCTCCTTACAGTCTCCCTCTCTTTGTTTCAGCTTGCTTTCTGTATTTGGGACAAAGACTGGAGACTCGAGAGAGGGAGATTGTAAGGAGCGCGAGATCAGCACTTTCTGCATTTGAGACAAAGACTCAAGATTCGGCATTTCTCAGCCCGACGGGTGTTTGTATGTGGATCTTTGGTCATTCGGGTTTTTTCCCATGTAGAGTTGAAGGTGTAAGAGCAACGTTTCAACGAAATCCCATCCATCATCATCAGGCTGGTGGCTTCAGCTTCCTTCTTCTGCATTACCTAAATAGTTATCTAAATAGTTAACATTTGAAACATATCTCCCCTTGCAGAAAGCTAACAGAGCGAGAGAGATCCTGTGGCTCAAGAGGTAAATAACACTGCCTAATATGCAATCAGCCCAGGTTCGAATCTCAGAAGGGTATGGCTGACTGATGAAGACTAAAGAGTCAGAAATGCATCTCAGTCTCCTTTAATTCTTTGTTAGTAATTTACACACACACACACACATATATATACACACTGTATATATATATATATATATATATATATATATATATATATATATATATATATATATATATATACACTGTATATATATATATATATATATATATATATATATATATATATATATATATATGTGTGCGTGTACATATGTATGTACACATACACAACAATATTGTTTCATCAACAAGAATAAAATGCAAAAAAGAAAAACATATATCCAACACGAACAACAACAAAAAAAGAAAAAAATATGTGTACAAAAAAGGGGGGAAACATCCAAATATCAAATAAATGTAATATTAAACATGAAGAATCCACCCTGGCTGGATGCTGAAAAAAAATCCCCCTCCATCAGCAAGGCTAAACCTGTACAGTTCCCTAAGTTTCTTCTAATTATCCAGATCCAGGGTATCTGAAATTCTCTTAAAAAGGTTGTATCTAGAATTGGAAATAGCACCCTCTTTACTCTTGTTTAATGCTCCCTTTATATATAACTAGACAAACTGTGCCCCATTGGGTCACAGAATGGCCAAGAGTGGGCAAAAAAGCAATAGGAGCAGAAGTGACTTCCAATATCCTGTCAGCTTTCGCATTGGCTTTCTTTGTGGGAAGCTGGCAGTAAGTGTTAAAAATCCCCTTCCCTTCCCTTCCCTTCCCTTCCCTTCCCTTCCCTTCCCTTCCCTTCCCTTCCCTTCCCTTCCAACTATTAGCATCAGGCAGACGGTACAGGATAATAAAGATAGACAAATAGGCTGAAAAATTGTTTTTATCCCACAGCTGTAACCGTATTAAATACCACAGTATAGTGCGACATTGAAGTGCAATATTCGGGGCAGCACAATGGTGAATAGAATGTGAAGGATGTGTGTATAATGTTTGTTCTTATTTGCGTTTTTTACTTGTGTGTAAGGTGCACTGTGGACAGCACTTAATGTTGTTGTGAGCTACACAATGACAAAGATATTCTATTCTATTCTATTCTATTTTATTCTATTCTATTCTATTCTATTCTATTCTATTCTATTCTATTCTATTCTATTCTATTCTATTCTATTCTATTCTATTCTATTCTATTCTATTCTATTCTATTCTATTCTATTCTATTCTTCCTTTCCTTTCCCACCAGGCTAACTGGCTGCTGCTGAGGGAGGGTGGGAGGAGATGAGCAAGTGGCTAGCCCAGTCTGAGTGCAGAGGGACTGGACCATTTGTCCATTGACTTTCTTCTTGAAAATCTCTCATCAGGAAATAATTTGCTAGTGGGAAGGTGGCAAGGAGTGTAGGAGCATTGGAAATCATATGAGTTCCTTCTGGGTTCCCCATTGACTTGTGGGAAGCTGTCAGAGAGTGTTGAAAATGAAGATTACGTGACTGTGGCTGACTGCAGCAGCAGCGGCAGGAGTAGCACTGAATGGCAGCAGCAGAGCAGTGCTGAAATGGCAAAAATACTCCAGATTTCATTTCCTCAGGAGTAATGGGACCCGGCATTCTTTAAGCCCATTTGAGGTGCCTTTGTTGACAAAGTTTTGTCCTATGATGCAGCGTGTCACCCAGCTTACAAAGCATCAAATCGACAGAAGGGTTTTAGCACTGCATGGATAATGAGATCAATATATTGGTTTAGAACTGTGAGGATTTCCTAGGAAAAAGCTAGAAGAGCCAGCTAGGAAGCCCTGATTTAAATCTCATATCATGCAGACTCACACAGAGCAATTTCATTTTCTTGGCCTCAGCTCATCCTTCGCAAAATGTATTTATTTAACTGTGTCTGTGTCCTACCAGTAAAGTCGCAGAGGAGACAAATATAACTACAGCAAAGGAAAGGAATAGGTGAGAAATGTACTGAATGTAAGGAACATACTCTTATCCAGGGCTTTTTTTGTCATAGAACGCTCAGAATGGAGTTCCGGCACCTTTTTGGGATGGAACCTTGTAGGGTAGGCAAGGCGGGTTGTATGACATGTGTGAGTTCCGGCACCTTTTTCTTTTACAAAAAAAGCACTGCTCTTATCAATATTTACATGGGTAGTTGTCCTTCTGTGTTAACAGGGACAACTCCAGGGTGGAGAGCAATTTCAATGAAATGCCATTTAGTAGCCTTCCTATCATGATTGCTCTCCTATCTGCAAATATTTTGCAAAAGCAAATAAACAGCTGGGAATTTTACATGCTGGAAAATGCCTCCAACAGCATCATGTTTAGCATTCAAGAGCAAAGTGGGAAAGTTAAAAACTTATTTTCCCCAAACTATATATTTAGAGGGAGATTGAAGGCAGCAGCATCCTTAGTGGTACCCACTACTTCCATAATATTATTTCATTAGACACCAGGGATCTGCAAATTATTCAGCAGAAGCGCTTCACAAAGCATGCTAGTGTGAAAACCTTGGTGCTCTCTGAGCTTGCATTGCACTGATGATGTTTCCTAGTTGGGTAATGAAATGCCTGCAAGAAAACAACCAACTCATAGAACACCAAGGATCCTACAGTTCAAGCCTGAGCTACAAATATTCTCCTCTATTGGGATGTTACTCCTCATTGCAGCTATGTCCTCTGGAAGGCTTGAACAGCTGTGTTGAAGATTCTGCCTGTGCAAGTTGATGTATGGACAGCTGCTTAGTTTCTTTGATGTCCCAGCAGAAGACTGCCCATGCTTTGCAGAGCCTTATTACACACAACTGAACAATATCAAATTTCCCTCTGTATTAGAGAAATAAACAATGGAAGCAAAATGACTTTCCTATGGAACAATATGAGATACTGTTCTTGAATAACCAAATAACCAATTATTGAAAATTCTCTACAGAACCTTTTTATATATTACTGTAATGTTTTTTAAATACAATTCCCTCTACAAAATAAATACTACACTGGAGTCTAAGAAATTATAATTGGTATTAATTTAATTGATTGGACAGTCAGATAATATGTGCATAAATGAATTCAGTTCCTCTAGGGAAAATAACAAAAGTGTCCAATCAGCGACAGACACCAATTACTTTACACACACAAAAAAATAATAAAGAACCTGCAGATAAGTAATTAATTACCACAGTCAACAAAGAAAAAAGAACCTAGTAAGTTTTTTTTAAAAACAACAACAAAAGAAAGCTCAGCAGAGAAAGTTTTGAACCGGTTGCTTCGCATGTATTTGAATCAATAGAAAGAAAAGGCTTCTTGGGAATTTGTGTCACATATAGTGTGTTTGTTCTGATTTAGTTTCCTGCATGAACTGTTGTGCAAAATTCCTATGATCCAGGTTGGGATGGTGGTTAAAGGCATCAGGCAAGAAACCAACAGAGCAGGAATTCTAGCCTTAGGCATAAAACCAGCTGGGTGACTTTGGTCCAGGCAAGCCCCAGCAAGAAGTCAAGGGCAATTCACTTCTGAAATTGTTGTGAAGAAAACTGCAAGGACCTATTGAGACAGTTGACAAGTCAGCATCGTAAGGTAGCTGAAATCAGCAGACTTTGGGGACATCCATGTATTTCAATGTGCAACTATTCTTAGTTGTGTAGCTAAATTATCTGACATATTAACAGAACAATAATCAGCTTCAGGGAATATGTTAAAGAGCACTAAATTAATTGTGCTTAAATCTGTGAAGAGCAGTCACATAAATGCTGTGCAGATTTCAAGGCAGAAAATTTTGATTTCTAGGATGAGCTCTTTCGTGATCCAGCATTGGACCTTTTTTTGGAAGTATATCCTTATGATCCTTTCTCCACTTTGGAAATAAAGGCTGGATGACCACCGGTCAGTAGAACTACAGTTGTGTCTCCTTTGCTGAGAGCGGGCAACTAAATTTCATTTTTGATGTGTGCTGTTGCGCCCACAGTAAAAAAAATGCAATAAAGGTTATCTTGTCTTGTCTTGTCTTACCTTACCTTACCTCACCTTATGATTCATTGATTATTCACCTGAAAATAATCTATAGGATCTTGTAAAAAGTTCTTAATCACCCCAATAAGCCCATGTTATCACCAAACCTAACTCTGAGTGTAACTATGGGTTCAGGAACTGGTGACATCTGCCACATAATTACTGGCATGTCATATGTTCATTAATGCAGATGTGTCTTCTGAAAGGCTTGAGTAGCTGCATTGAAATGCTCCCCTGCAGTTGATGCATGTACTGTATATTCATGGATAACTTCTAGTCCCATTAGACACAGTTTCTATGCTTTGCATAGTCATGAACCAATCATGAACAATATTGAATTCACTGTAGGAGATGACCTGGCTGACCCCGAGGGAGGGATCAAATGCATCATCAGTCATGAGTCCCTTCATGCTCACAGGAGATCTAAGTCCAGCCCACCTTGAATTCCTTCTACTCTTATCTCCTGCTATTTTCCCTTGGCCATTAGTAGTTCAGATTCTTGTAGAGAGCCTAAGCTTGCAATAAATCTTTATACCTATTTGAACTGTCTGGATCTCTTGATCTTCCTGGCGCTTGACACTTACCTGTCTATCAGAGAGATAAAAGAAGGAACCAAGCCTTCTTCTTGTGACATAAGGTACTTTAGATCCACCTGGATCACAAAAACCTAGCTTTAGATCTAACCATGTATTGGGATGCTAGTAATATCTGCCATGCAATTACTCACATTTTACTTTAAAAACAAAAAACAAAAACCCAAAAATTCAATCCTAGTTCTTGGTACAGGGGAAATGACTTTCACTGATCCTACTAAATGTGCCAGCACTTGATCTGTGTATTTAATTGGGCCAGCCACTGAATCCTATATTAATTAAAGTTATAGTTTAGTAAGGAACAACTTGTAAGCACAGCTAGGGAGGGGAAATGACAGTTTAACTTGCACTGGAGACCTGTTTTCTCCAGTGCCTTTAATAAATATCTCTTTTTTTAACATGGGATTCTGAAATTCTACTTTCACTAAACATTCAAAAGATAAATGGGGAAATGCCATGCATTCTGTGATACTTTGCATCGTTTAGGATCTTTAAAAGATGCAAGAGAAACTTATATGGTTCACCCTGTAGCATGAAAGCTACAGAGTGAACCATATAAGGCAGCAGAAGGCAAGAGAAGAAGCAATGGATGGAAACCAAACAAGGAGAAAAGCAATTAAATTAATCTCAGCTTCCTTGATTCAGAATAGTGTGTCAATAGGAAACATTTAGTGATTTTGACATTTTTCAGTGCAATTCTGTGATTAAAAAATGCAGCTTAGAGGGAACCTATTAGGAAAAACACCTTATTAAATGTACATATTAGGGGAACTCTAATTTAAAAAGTCGTGTGTTAGGGCAAAGTGCCTGCAAAACTGTAGGCATTCTAAACAATTGCACACAAAAATATATACAGGCAGTCCTCTGCTTACAACAGTTTGTTTAGTGACTGCTCAAAGTTACAGTGATACTGAAAAAAGGGACTTATGACCATTTTTCATCCTTACGACCATTGCAGTATCCCTATGGTCACATGATCAAAATTCAGCCACTTGGCAACTGGCTCATATTTATGACAGTTTCACTGTCCTGGTGTCATGTGATCCCCTTTTGTGACCTTCTGACAAGCAGAGTCAATGGGGAAGCCAGATTCACTTAACAACTGTGTTATTAACTGAACAACTGCAGTGACTCACTTAACAACTGTAGCAAGAAAGGTTGTAAAATGGAGCAAAAACCACTTAACAAATGCCTCACTTAGCCATATAAATTTTGGGCTCAGTTGTAAAATGAGGATTACGTGTTATAAGATGAATGCACGCAATCTGCGTGTATGCATATGTATATGTGTATGTGGAGAAGTGTGATGACTCCCCTGCACACTTCCCCAGATACCTCTCAAGATGTCAGCTCAGAGGAGGATGAACCAGTTCCAGGCATGTCTGGAGCGGAGTTGGTCAATGGCTCTGAGCAGCCGTCTGAGAGGAATTTGGCTGAAGATAGCTGCAGCAGCACAGCCCTGAGGCCTCAGGTGGGGAAAGCACATAGGTTCAGCCTGTCAGCAAAGAAGAGGAACTGTCTTCTGCACCTGAACCCTAGAACAGGCAGGAGCAGCAGCAGAGGTCAGCCTGATTACTTGCAAGGAGGCAGCCTCGTCCTTCTTGATGGGCTGCATCAGAAGCTGCCTATTTAGCACAGCAGACAGATGGAGGTGATGCTGGGAAGAACATATTCATTTCCTAGCTGTTGTTTCCTGATTGTTGTGATTTCTGTCTTGCTTTGGAATGACACCTTGACTTGGATAGTTCCTTGTGAATTCTAGAGTTTTCTTGCTTCATGAACCCTCTTGTACTGTGGATTTAATTTTGCCTGGTGAGTTTATCTTGTTTGGGAAATTTTCAAGTGCCTTGTGGAGTCATTGGCCATTGCTCTGTGGACTAGCATTGGTCTGCTTTGGGCTGGACTTAATTGGGACAGTTCTGGATTTTTGGTGAAGGGAATTGCTGGGGAATACCAATAAACCCAATAAATCACTTATGTATGTGCCTGATCAGGGCAGCACAGGTGGTGTGGGATAAGAAATATGTAAGCTACTTGACAATATATAAAAGTGAAAAATAAAGATTGGCCGATCTCTAAATTCTGCCAATGTAAAAACATAATGGCTGGGATTCAAAGAATTACTAAACCATCCCTAAAGAGATAGGCATCAGCAGAGAAATCAGTTATTCATTCTGCATTATAAACTCCTTTTGAAAAAAAAAAGCCCCCTTCTCTTCAAAAGTAGTTTCTTTTGCAATATTGGCCATTGCTATTCAGGAAATATAAGCCTGGATCACTTAGGTATGCATAAGTAGTCACATACTTCTTTAAACCCTAGGAATGAAAAACAAATTATCCTAAAACCGGATTATAATTAAAAACAGCTGGCTACAAATTTGCAAAATATCATCTGTACCAGCTACTTGTTGACTTATTTGTCAGAATTATTTGTTGGATTAGTTCTTATATTGCATTCAACTGTAACATAATTTGGTTTTGCTAGAAAGATATATGAACCCATTTTTTTTCTTTTTGCAAATTATGGCTGATAGCTCAGAACATAGGACATAGATCTTAGTATAGATCAGTTGTCAAAAGTGGCTGATATATAAGCCATGACTAAAACAAACCAATGGTATCCAAACTATATCCACAAGAAAAATACTGTAATAAAAAAAGAAATATTTTCCTTTTAGTTTTGAATAATTGAAAAAACATGTTCAGGGCAACATTTTCAGAAGTTCAGTAAAACATGTTGTACCTATTTCATTTTTTAATTGGGAAGAGACTTAGACTAATCAAGTGTGATTAAACTATTGGATTAGGAGCAAGGAAACCAAAGGTGCTTTTCCCAAAAGGCAACTGGAGTTCCTTGTTTTTTTTTCCTTTGAAAATGTTTCACTTTTTATCAGAATAGAATAGAATAGAATAGAATAGAATAGAATAGAATAGAATAGAATAGAATAGAATAGAGTAGAGTAGAGTAGAGTAGAGTAGAGTAGAGTAGAGTAGAGTAGAGTAGAGTGGAGTGGAGTGGAGTGGAATGGAATGGAATGGAATGGAATGGAATGGAATGGAATGGAATGGAATGGAATGGAATGGAATAGAATAGAATAGAATAGAATAGAATAGAATAGAATAGAATAGAATAGAATAGAATAGAATAGAATAGAATAGAATGGGACCTTGGAGGTCTTCTGGTCCAGTCCTCTGCTCAAGCAGGCAAACTTCTTCAGTTCTGACTAGTGGGGTATGGAAGGATTTATATTCTTTCCTCTCCCTACCCATCAGTTAGAAATGAAGAAGCTTCATGGATGAGAAATAAAATGTTTTCAAAGAAAAAGACCAAGAAAGTCCACTTACCTTTTGGGAAAAGCACCTTTGGGACAATCGTGACCTGGATGATTGAGAATCTCTATGTACCTATTTCATCAACCTTCCACCAAGGAAATTCGCTGGATGACTCTGGGCGAATCTCTACCTCTCAGCCCTTGACTTACCTGGCTATTCTGAAGAACAATAGATGGAGGATGCAAAAAATGGTGGTATATAAATCTAATAAACATTGTTGGGGCTTTTTCATTAAGCTATATTTCGGTGTTATATAAATTAGTCTTTTCCCACACACTCTTCCATCCCCACTCCCACAAATGTCAAAAATGGGAGGAAATCAAAACCTTTCTCTTCTGCTTTATAATTTAAGTATAGTTTTTCGTTGTGTCTGATCTGAAATGATCTGGGATTTATTTAAAGTACAGATGGGATAAATGAGTTTATTGGTAGTGGAAGAAGGTAATGGCTTATTGTATGCTGCATCTTAATGTGTGATGAATGTATGTTTTAAGGTGCCCTTAGTTAGTCTTGGCTCCTGGTGACTGTCTGCAGTTTTCTTGGCTTTTTTTCCAGGGTGAGAGAGAAGGAATGGCCTAAAGTCACCCAGGTGACTGTGCCTAAGGCAGGACTAACCAATGCTTAATTACCATTCTTAACTGATGCTTCAAATGCATAAAGGAGTATAAGTATTGGCATCAAAACTAGTGCAGCTCTACAGCCACATTTCCAATTTAGCAGGTATCAACATATTGTATAATATTTTTCTGAATGCTATAAATTAAAAATAATAATTGATGCCTTTGTGGAAATTAAAACCAAATCAGAACTAAACTAAGCTAAAGGGCATATGGATTCTCCAATAATTCCATTTAAAATGCAGTTAAGTTTAAAAAAATAGAAACGTAATTTGTAAGAACAAATATCATGCCTGTTACATGTTCTGTACACATTTATTTAACACTTGCCTCCAGTTCATCATTTCTTTGAAGGAAAGAATTTAATTGTTGAAATTCACTGAAATTCACTGGTGAAAAAAGTAAGGTTCTACATTTAGGCAAGAAAAACCAAAAGCACAGATATAGTATAGGTGGTACCTTGCTCAATAGTAGCAACTGTGAGAGGGATCTCAGAGTCCTAAATATGAGCCAGCAGTGTGCTGCAGCTGCCAAAAAAGACAACACAGTGCTAGGCTGCATTTACAGAGGGAGAGAATCAAGATCATGTGAAGTGTTAATACCACTTTACAATGCCTTGGTAAGGCTACAGTTGGAATAATGCATCCAGTTTTGGTCACCATGATGTAAAAAAGATGTTGAGATGCTAAAAAAAAGTACAGAGAAGAGCAACAAAGATGATTAGGGGACTGGAAGCTAAAAAAAATATAAGGAATGGTTGCTGGAACTGGGTATCTCTAATTTAATGAAGAGAAGGACAAGGGGAAGACATGATAGCAGTGTTCCAATATCTCAGGGGCTGCAACAAAGAAGAGGGAGTCTAGCTATTCTGCAAAGCACCTGATGGAAACTAACCAAAGAGAAAAACAACCTAGAACTAAGGAGAAATTTCCTGATAGTTAGAACAATTAACCAGTGGAACAACCTGCCTCCAGAAGCTGTGGATGCTCCAACACTGGAAGTTTTTAAGAAAAGACTGGACAGCCATTTGTCTGAAATTGTATAGGGTTCCCTGCCTGAGCAGGGGGTTGGACTAGATGACCTGCAAGGTCCCTTCCAACTTTATTATTATTATAGAATACACATGTAGGTGAAATGACATTGAAGGAAAGAAAAAGTGTAGATTTCTCAAAGAAAAACCATTTCATAAATGGGACAGTTGGAAAAATCAACAGCCTAAATACAATACAATACACACATACATCCTGTATTGCTTTAAGTGCACACTAAATAAAATTAATGTTAGTATTGCTGCAGAGTACACTAAAATTGTCTAGATGCACTAAATCAAAATATATTATGACTTAGGATAATGCACATATTCAGCTTCTAAGGATGTGGAGGATGTGGATCCATCAAGGAGATCAGAATCCTTTTTCCGGCAGAAAGGAAGTTATGACCTCATTCTGAAAGGGAATGAGTCACCTTTTATCTTCTTTTTCTACCCAGCAGTCTCCCATGGCTAAATATCATTTTTATAAATTCCTTCCATTTGCAAAGCTTTCTTTTCTGTTGACAACAGTTCCTGAAATCCTCAAGGCCTACTGCTGTTTTCCCAGTACTTTCTTTAAGTACTCTGTGGTTATTGTTATCTGAGGTTTTCATTCAAACCGATCATAACACATATTCAAGAAATACACTTATAGTTGCAGTCAATCACACAGGAGAAATGCCTTTGAGAAATAATAGCCGTGTTTTAGATATATAAATGTCTAGATAGTGCGGACACATTTCATATTATTGCATGTGAGCATGTAATCTTTCTGATACAATGCAGGTAGATAGATATAAAGGGGACGAACATCACAAAATGCACAAACTTTTCATGACCTCAACGATCTTAATTAAGGAAAAAATTCCTGACAGAACAATTAACCAGTGGAACAGCTTGCATTCAGAAGTTGTGGGTGCTCCAACACCGGAGTTTTAAGAGAAGAGATTGGGACAACCAATTGTCTGGAATGGGCAGGGGGGGGGTTGTATTAGATGACCTCTAAGGTCTCTTCCAGTTCTGTTATTTTGTATTCTGTAATTTACTTATTGGGTATGAGAGATCATTCAAACATATATCAAACACACGTCTAGAAGCAAATATATTTTATTTTATGACTGAAGCAATTCAACTACTAAAGCAGTGCATGAGAGGTGAATTCTTGCACACCCTTTCAATACCCAGGTCTTTGTTAATTTGAAAACTATCCATTGGTTTTGTTTCCTCTAGAGCAGGGGTGTCAAACTCACAACATCACATGACATGTCATGACGTATTGCGACTTTTTTTGCCATTGCTGGCAATGGGGGTGGGCATGGTTTCGCTATGATATATCCGGCCAGTGGGCTGGCAGTTTGACACCCCTGATCTAGAGCAGGGCTTTTCAACCAGTGGTACGGGTACCACCTGTGGTACATTGGCATCCTAGAAAAGTGGTAGCAGGGGAGGGGAATGAGCTGAACCGGTGGCACTACCGCACAAGCCTGCGTGAGAGATGGCTGGAGCTGCAGGGCTGTCAGGGCTCAGTGAGAGTGCCAGGATCAGCACCAGGCTCCAGATGGAGCTTGGCGCTGATCCCGGTGCTTCCAAGCCCAGAAGAAGCACCGATCAGCTGGAATTTTGCAGCATCTTCAGGATCTTGTGATTTACATTCAGATGCTTGGCAAATGATTCATATTTATGATGGTCACAGTGTCCCAGGGTCATGTGAAGTGACCAAAACCTGCTGCAACCACCCAGCAGAGGGGGAAAAAATAAAAATCAAACATCCCCAACCCCACCCCTGCTGCCAATCCTCAATAGAAATGAAAACCTTGGACAGGAGGAAGAGTGCTGCCAGGCGGGCAGGCAGGTGTCTGGATTGGGGGGCACTTTTTTCAGTGCCATTGTAACTTCAAACAGTCACCCAAGTGAACTGTTGTAAGTTGAGGACTACCTGTACTTCATCACTTTTTTTCCTTTGGGGGGTGGTCATCAAGTTTTTGACACCTTGCTAGGCCACTGGTGGTACTCGGAATTTGCCATATCCTAAAAGTGGTACAATGGGTGAAAAGGTTGAAAAGCACTGATCTAGAGCATTTGAGACCAGCCACTTTTGGAAACATACTGTATCAACATGGTAGATTTAGCATCCAATTATTGATCCTATGTTCACACAGTCATGACCCAAACTTCAATGTGTCAACAAAATATAATCACATGATCAATGTTCATTCCTAGACTGAAATTGTGAGCAAATGATAATTTTCTCTATTTTTTGAAGAAGATTAGAAACAACTTATTTTTTTTCTAACTTCAGGTGCATGCATGAACAGTCTTTTTGTGACTTTAAATTTTAAAAGCAATAGATAGCCATGGTTTTCTATACTTCACAAAAAGTGCCATATGCAGTACTTCTTCATTTTCTTGCATAGTTGATTCTTCCACGGTGCTGAGAGCTGGGTCAGCATTCATCTGACACTTCTATATGAAGTCTCTATCTCAAAATATCCTTGTGTCTCCCAAATCTAAAGACTCTTTTCTCTGAAGTTAAGTAAATTTTCTAGAACCATATAGTGCATTTTAAAAAAATTAAAGTCTCTAGTTATCTGTAGCAGTTGATGTTTCAAATCACAGAATAAATGTCTGAGGCTGCATCTAATTTTAAATATGTTCAAATTCAGTTGCAAGCAAATGGAGAAAAGGACAGCTCCAAACAATTGTGTAAATAATTTAAATTTTATAAGAAATGTGATGTGGTGACTATAGTTAATCTGGCTGTTCTGAACACTGAAGCAGGGGTGAAGAAGAGAAGATTAATTTAAATGTGAGGAAAGGAGTTGGCTCCTGACTCAGGCTGCTATGAAAATTTCTAAAACAGAAGCAATCCATATGCAAGGTTTATAAATTTATCTACATAGTTTGCTTATCACAATATACCTCACAAACTATTTGCTGAAGATTTGTCCTGACAATGGATTCCTCCATCTTATAGGCATTTCACCGCTGAACACAAAAGAGATGCAAGTAACTGTCTTCTTAGAGATATAGAATAAATTTGTCCATCTGGTACATGGATGATGATGATGATGAGCAACCTAAGTGATGTTGGAGGCAAAATCTAATGAGTTCCAGTTGGCCTAGCTAGTTTGTTGTGGAACTTTCCATTTCAATCCACTTTCTACATTTGGTGCCTATTTGGCAATCCTGTAGTTTGGAGACCAAGATTCTGGTTGGAAAGCCAGAATCCCAGCTTCCATAATCATAACTCTCTGTCCCTCTGTCTCAATTTCTTTCTTCAGTAGGTTTAGAGCTAAAAAAAAGCGTGTCATCATGATACTGAGTAGTTTCTCCTAAGTAAGGTATGTTATGGGTTTGCTTGTTCCTATAGATTGCCTATATCAGGGGTCTTCAAACTTGGCCCTTTTATGACTCGTGGACTTCAACTCCCAGAATTCCTCAGCCAGCATATTTGGCTGAGGAATTCTGGGAGTTGAAGTCCATGAGTCATAGAAGGGCCAAGTTTGAAGACCCCTGGCCTATATAGATTCCTAGA
Source organism: Vipera ursinii (assembly GCF_947247035.1). Classification (NCBI taxonomy): domain Eukaryota; kingdom Metazoa; phylum Chordata; class Lepidosauria; order Squamata; family Viperidae; genus Vipera; species Vipera ursinii. The sequence goes on along the minus strand of NC_139513.1, from coordinate 36,957,799 downwards.
GGTTAGTCTTCTCAGGGAGGTTCCTGGTTCCTTACTTCATTTCTGCATGAAATAATCTTGAAAAAGTCCATCCCATCATAAGATGTAACCTGGTACAGAAATGGCATCACCATACAACCACATTTTCTTCTCTGGATGATCAGAACAGTATGTATGTTCAGAACTCAGTAAAGAGATTCCTCAAACTCCAGCTCCACAGCTGTTTTTTTTTCCTAATAGCTGCACCTCAGTGGCAGCAATCTGGACAGCAAGATGGCAGCTAAGAAAGACAAAACCTCTGACTTCTTCGCTTCAGCCTGGTGTGGAACGGATTGACAGGTGAAGAATTGCTTTGGGAAAATGATGTGGATGTATCCAAGAGCAATCTTAGAAATGATTGCATGGAGCAGCTGGACCCTACAAGCACCTCTCTGGCCCACATTCTCTATGGCAATTGGTGGCAGTTTTTTTTTTCTGAATTGGGCTAGATGACATTTGATTTTCAGCCAGAGAAAACTGCCAATCACTGGTCTTACAGGGTCACACAGATCAGCGGCATGGACAGAAGCACTGTTCTGTACCAGCCTGCTACCGGCCCTGCAGAAAAGGCAGGGACAACCCCTTTTACAAGAAGGCAAGAGGCTGGAACTAAGCCTGCCAAATTTATGGACACAGAACAAGACACGAACCATGAAACAGGAGCTATTCAAGCAGTTGCCTTCAGCAAACCAGCCCTCCCACACATTCCCCTTTTATACAGTTCAGGGCGTGGCTTCTCTCTGCCTCCTTCCGAGGTGCCCCATTGCCTTCCTCTGTTTACTCCTGATTGACTGCCTCCTGCGTCGGGCGTCCTTGAACAGGGCCAGCTGTGGGTCATGTTCATCCACGCTGTCAGGATCACACAGCTGGGTCTGCGTTGTGACCAGGTGGGAGGGGCCTGGCTGAGGGCTCTGTGGAGCCTCAATGTTATTCTCAGCAAGCTCTTCAACACCCCCCTCCTCCTCCTTTGAGTCGTCCGACCCAACTGCCGAACCCACAGGCTGACCCTGAATCACAACAAGCACAATATGGCCCTCTTCTGGATGCACATGCTGAAGAGACAGCACAATTTGTATGTAGATATGATTTCTCCCTAGCTTCAGAAAGGGAGAAAGTTCTAGAAAATGGCAGTATGATTCAGTCTTGTGTCATTATATAATAATTTATCATTTTTTAAAAAAAATCTCTTATCCCAATATCATGCTCCCCATTGGCCATGTTCTATAGTGGTTGTAGAAGGTAAATTCCAAAACGTCTGGGTGGATACTGGGAAAGTTCAGGAAAGGCTGTTCCAGATATATTGTTGTACAATATCTGGCATCCCAGACATTGCAAATATTTCTGTGTTTAAAATTAAAGTCATTCGGCAGAGAAAACCTCTCATGATCTATCACTTTTTACATCCCGTACTTCTCTTTAATTGTTTAGGGTTGCAGAGTATTTATATTAATCTGGAATGTGGTTCTCAATGACTATAGCTTACATATGTCGCAATGAATCCATGCTGCAGCCTGAGCATCATCAGCAAGGATTTTACATCCCTTTAAAGCAAACCTTTGCACAATAAAATAAAATATTGCAGCCAAATAATACCTAATTTTTATTTGAGAATTTTAGAAATACTTTGGAAAGAGTCCCTTCTCCACCCCACACTCACTTTCATTTAATAACTTGTGTCAATTCTAATTTAGCACCTGCTGTTAAACTGTAGGACTAAGTCTCCTAATTAGGAAAAAGTTTATTAGAGGGGGGGAAAATGGAAGAACTAACAGAATGATAATGATAATCTTGCCATTTTTCCTCTGCCTAGACACAATTTCTAAGAATAGAATAGAATAGAATAGAATAGAATAGAATAGAATAGAATAGAATAGAATAGAATAGAATAGAATAGAATAGAATAGAATCTGAAAGGGACCTTGGAGGTTTTCTAGTCCAGCCCTCTGATTAAAAGTATCTCACTAAAAAGTGGAGAATTGTCTACTTCACTTTTATTTCTGCTCAGCGTTACAAATGGGTTTTAACAAGAGAGCTTACAAGAAGAAGACTCAGTTTTAGGTACACAAATAGAACATACCAATGCAATAGTTTTGCACTGAGAGTGAAAATATGTATATTGCAGGGAAGCTGAAATGATAAACAGAGAGCAAATAAAATGAACTGAAAAAAATAAGTAAAGACTTATGACAGTGGTCATTCAAAAGACACTTGCATGATGTGTACTACTGCTATTTTTGCAATATATATCTATCTATATCTATATCTATATCTATATATATCTATATATCTATATCTATCTATCTATCTATCTATCTATCTATCTATCTATCTATCTATCTATCTATCTATCTATCTATCTATATGGATCTTTGGTCATTCAGGTTTTTCCCCGCATAGAATTGAAGGTGTAGGAGCAACGTTTCGACGGAATCCCATCCGTCATCCTCAGGCTGGTGGCTTCAGCTTCCTTCTTCTGGGAGAAGCATGCTTGAGGATGACGGATGAGATTCCGTCGAAACGTTGCTCCTACACCTTCAATTCTACGCGGGGGAAAAACCCGAATGACCAAAGATCCACATACAAACAGTCAGCCATACCCTTCTGAGATTCGAACCTGGGCCGATTGCACCTTAGACAATTGTTCTAACCTTTAGGCCACTGGCTCTTTCTCACTTTGTTATCTGAGAAGCAAGGGAGATATGTGTTAAGTGTTTGTTAAGTATTTAGAATACCTTGCTAGGCCCCAAACATGAGAACAAATAAGTTTGAAATGATCATATCAGTTTCCCTTTAATTCTTTGTTAGCAATCCAAATATATATATGTATATGTATGTGTATGTGTATGTGTATGTGTATGTGTGTGTGTGTGTCCATATGAAATTTATCTATATAATCCATTCAGACAACTATTTTGCGATAAATAACAATAATCCAGGGTAATTGGAAATGTTCTTGATTTTGGAGTGCTGTCATTTCTGCTGTCAAATTTCTGCTGTTTCTGCTTTTTTAAAGAACTATCCCTCCTGTCTAAAGAAGAGTGGAAACTAGTTGGCAAATTATAAATCATATAATAGAAGATAAATAAATGGAATTATAGCTGAGGCTTGGGGTGACAGAACCCAGCCTTATTATAATGTTATCTGGCACCAGCTTCAGGTTTTGTTGTCTGATATTATTGTTGTTTTTAAATTGTTGTTGAAAGTTTGGCAAGTGTCTGTCCTTTCCCAATCCTTAAGTACCACCAATTTATTTCTCTTCAAGAATTCTGAACTGTTTCAACTCATCCACATAGGAGATAATAAGAGCTGATGCAGAATGGGTGGGGGGCTGTCTATAATTCAGGTAATGTGGAAATAATAAGAACTCATCATACATTTATTTACCATGGTTACACTTTCCACCATCAAATGCTGATTTCTAAGTACTTACAGTAAAGAAGAGAAGTTTGTTTATACAGAAAAGAAAAGCAGCTTTGAATTGCAGGCTATCATCTGCAATGTGATGCACTGAGGTCCATGCTTTTGAGAGATCTGCAGGGGATTATTCCTCTCCCAACATCACCAGTGGCAGCCTGGCAATTTTCTGGACCTAAATCTGTCAGCTGCTAAACACTATTTGCTACTATTCTCACTGCTGCTAATATAAGCAACTCCAACACTCCTAGCCTTGGTGCCACATCTATCTAAAATCTACGTCAGTGACAAGTTTATTATTCATCAGAAATATATCCCACAACAATTGTAAAGGACTCTCAGAAGCTCACATTAGTAAACATGATACAATAATATGAAACAATTTTTTAAAATAAAAAGAAATATCAAAACAGACCCCCAAAACTCTCTGGAAAGCTTGACTTCCATTTTTTTCTGGCAGATAATGTTGGAAACAAGCAAATATCCAATGGGGGACCATTCCAGAGGGCATGACCCCTTAATAGACAAATAACACTTCTGGGCTTTGGGCCCCTCATCTCCCCAGAATGAGGAGCAATCAGCTGCTATTCTCAGCCCAGCTGAAATTTGCCTAATTTCTGAAACTGGAAAGAGAATAACAACAGCTTGGGTGGCAGCCAGATTGGATTGTTGAGTTGTGTTTGAATATGAAGACTGGATTTGAATAGAACTGGGGAACTGGGACATGAGAGGGAGAAACAACTAATGTCATCATTTGGGTACAGGCATTTGTCATAAATACACACACCCCCCAAAAATAAAATCACAATAGATTCCACACCACAGTTGTTGCTATATATAATAGCAGTTATTTCTACAAAATAATTCTGATGTATAACCACAAATAGTTTAACAAACCCGAGTTGCATCTGCATTACATAGTTCAGTCACTAATTTGAATATTAAGAGACCTAATAAGAAAAAAAAACTTGGTTCAAGCAAAGTCAAACCATGGAGCTGGGTTAGCGCAAAGTGTTTAAGGAATGACAATCACTAGTGATGATCCAAAGTGAGCTGGGGATTTGCCTTTTCATGCTGACTGCTATTAATAAAGAATTTAAATGAGTTCTGCTGCAGATTCCTTTAGGAGCAAATGTGCATGTTTCACTCTTAGTTGATCCACAGGAGAATGACTATTAGCAAGAACAAAGACTTGGTAGCATTTACAGAATTGCTTGTCAGTGAAATGGGTGGCATATAAATGTAATTAATAAATAATTGTGAACTTCCCCAGAGAGCAGAAAAATAGCAGGCTAGGGTTGATGGGAATTGCCCTTATTTTAAAATATATGATGCGGCCAATGGGACTTTCCAATTTTCTAGGACGTTTAAAAAGCCTTGTGCAATTATGTGTTGTTGGGCTACCTAAAAAGCATAGACATTGTCCTTGTTGCTTCCTGCAATGGTTAGGTCAACCAAAGTAAGTCCTCCCCCGCCCTCAGGGTTTTTAATTTAGGGGAAATTTCCAGACTAGATATCTGCTCCTAAAAGCAGGCAGATAACATGTTGTAAACCTATGCTCCATTTATCTCTCCTTTTGGTTGCAGAGTAAGAAATAAGTAAAGCAGAGAAAAAGCAGCTTTTTCAGTACTCAGTACTTCTGATATGGGTACATGCCGTGTACAAAGCTTGGGGGTATTGCATATTTACAATTAGTGACAATTTCCTGCCAATCTATGGAGTCTCAGTCATGTATTGCTATACTTACTACAGAAACTAGACTGGAAAAGAGTAATTAATCAACAATTTATTCCACTAAATACTATTTTTTTAAAAAAGCAATAAATTAGAATGCAAGCTGTTTACACATCACATTTTCATACTCATAAGACCATAAAAACAGCCCTGCTGGATCAGATCATGGCCTAACTTAGTTCATTTTTTTCCTTAAATTGGCCAATCAGATGCTTCTGGGCTTCTTTCAAGCAAGGGGTAATGACAGGTGTCCCTTCAGCAGTCTGCCTTCAACCCTGAAGTAACTTTTTGTGTTCAAGGCCACCAAGCCATGATTTACCTATCTTCATAAATTAATCCAATCTGCTTTTAAAGACAGTCACATTAGTCCCCTCTTGTGATAATGAATTAAATGGATTAATTAGTCCATAAAGTCTGTATGGTTTAAATAAGGTAAATAGGTAGACCTGGATTACTATGAAGTAAAGTAGACAGATTTTCTCTGATTTATGGCTTTATTCTAATCTTCAATAAAGTGGCCAATCTAACTATGATGGTCTTGCTTTTTCAATTGTGAAATCAGGTTTTCTAATAAAGGACAAAACAACTGAAAAACAGAGATTTGCAATGATGCCTGGAGGAAAGTCTGTCACCAAATGTTTGCAAAGATTAATTTAAACTTTTCAGTTTTCATGAGTCTGAAACCTACTTTCTGGAAAAAACAACAACTCACAGTGGATTCTATTCTGTAAACAGTGAGAAAGACAGACTGAAGAGACATTCATTGCATATTCAGATGTATTTGCTAAAATCAATAGCAATCACTGCACTTTTTCTTTTAAAAATTGGCTGTGGCCAGATTGTTTCCTGTTTACATCAAGAAGAGATCCCAAAGGTGCTTTTTCAAGAGGCAACTGGACTTTTTTTCTTTTTCATTGAAGACTTTTCCCTTCTCATCCAAGAAGCTTCTTCAGTTGTGGCTGAATGATGGAGAATGGAAGGATTTATATTCCTTGCAGACACCTGGTTGTTAGCCACTTGGAAGTTTTTCTGTGCTCTTTGCACTATTCAGGAGACCCTGAGGCAATGAAATGTCTTCAAGGAAAAACAAAGAAAGTGCAGTTACCTCATGAAAAAAGCACTTTTGGGACAACCATGACCTGAATGACTGAGAATCCCCACAGACATCTAGAAGAGATATTTGGGAATAGTGCTATGCTATTGAAATATGGCAGAACTTTGTCATTGTGTTATGTCTGGAAGAATTCATTGCTACAGAAATGACCAGCCAAGATGGTCTCTTGAACTCAGCATGTTACATCTACGCTAAAATCACTTCCTTTGGGGAAAATGCAAAATGCTCTTGTTCAGAGGTCTTCAAACTTGGCCCTTTTATGACTTGTGGACTTCAACTCCCAGAATTCCTCAGCCAGTGTGCCCGGCTGAGGAATTCTGGGAGTTGAAGTCCACAAGTCATAAAAGGGCCAAGTTTGAAGACCCCTGCTCTTAATGAATCAAGTTCAGGTGACTGAACCTTTTAAAATGATCCCATGTTCTGCTCCTCAGAAAGTTTGAGATTTGCCCCAACTTCCTCCATTTGTGGTAATTAGCAACACTGCTATTTGCAGTGTTCTATCTGCTGAGACTAAATCCTTTGTTTCCTGTTGAAAATAGCCTAAGATATACCATTTAAAACAGGGAAATAACTACTGTTTTTAATGATTTTCATTTGCCATTTGAAACTGGCTTCAATGCTTCCTGGTTTCAAGTTGTATGTCCTGTTTCATTGTAAATCACCAGGAGACCTCAATGATCTACAGCATAATGAGTTTAATAATTAAACACTCCGAGACTTGGCTGTGTGCATGACTGTGGGAGAGATTCTTTTAGTATATTCTTGCTTAGTGGTCACTTACATTCTTGTTCAGCCCAAAATATTATAGTGCAACCTCTGTGGGATAAAACCAGCCTTTTTTCTCTTATATGGTAGCTATAACTATAAGGAAATGCTGGGGCTGTTTCCTGAAGAATTCCACAAGCATTTATTTCAGGGAGGGGGGGTCCAAGATACTACTCTTACTATACAGTTTTTATTGCAATTTTATAGCCATGGCTCATGGCTAACAGATAAAGAAACACAAAGAAATCAATCCTTGATAAACCCTCAGGAAAACTATGCAGCTAATGTCCATTAGGATGTTCTGGAACTGCTTCCAGGATGCCATTGAACTGAGTTATTATAAAACAGCACCTTATCTTCAAGGATATTGTCTCTGTGTCATATTCAATGGAAGCCTCTGTAAGTTTGAGAACTCAGTTGTTCTCTGGTGCTGCACAGCATCCTTTATGGCATCTCCATGGTCTTTCTCTCTGACTCTCTCTGTCCCCCTGGGGAAATGATGACTATGTGGCTGTTGAAAGAAAAATCAGGTCCAGTTCCAAGCTGGGAGTAAAATGGAGACTCCATTTGAAAGAGGGTCTGTTTATTGATGAGCAGAACCAACAACGGCATGTGGTTCTGAGACAGCTGACCAAATAGGTTTGTTGAGTAGATGGATTTTTATACAATTTTCACAGCCTTTCATAATCTAGAGGCTTGTTTTGTGTGTTTTGTTATTTGATTGGTTTTAGCTTGTTTTGCAAAGGCTAGCAATGGGTCTAAAATACTGACTTCCTTGGTCCTAATCTTGTCAAACAAATATAATTAATTTTATCCCCTTATCTTTAGTCTATTACCTCCACTGAGCTCTCTTTGTGAATCAACGGGCCTGATTCAATGTTTCTGCTTTTTGCAATAGTCAGGGTTTTCATGAATGAAACATTGCTTCTGTATTTCTTTTCCTGAGCTTTAATCTTGTAATTTGGAGGGCCTACTAAAAAGGATTGGGGGATGGGTTCTTATCACATGGCATAAAATAGCATAAATAAAATCAGCAACACTGCCACATTGCCTGTGGACCATGATGAGATCGTAAGCTTGGAGCACATCCAGAGGTTGGACACTGTTCTTCAGATTTATCTTTCTTTGACATTTCTCCAGCTTCTTCAGATCAATCACTCCCTACGGTGGATTTTCTTCCAAAGCTACATAGAAGGTTTGTGCACTATCTTTGGGAACTGCAACTGCAGAATCAGCATGTGGCCATCTTTTGAGACAGCTCAAGAAAACCCATACTTGAAGCAGAAGGAGCGCCAGCTGCTCTCCTCCACCAGGCCACTCCAACACTCCCCCCCTGTATCTTTTGTCTGGCTACAACAGCACAGAGACTCCCCTCTGGCTGCTTAGCAGACCTATTGGGAACTGCACTGCTTATTTTATATTACATTATATTAAATAATTCTGTACATGCCCTTCTAATGCAGATTACAAGCTTCACTCAGAACAATGGTCTAAAACAATGAAGATCAATGCAACATTTAAGATATTTAAAATTCCTCAAAATAATATTACCCAGAGACAAGCTTAAAAACACTTACAGAAATAAAACATTTGATAAAAATGATAATGTATGCAAAGCCAAAATATAGCAGAGGAGGCACAATGTGTTTTGAAAAAGGTCTTGATCTACTGGCAGAACACCAGCCTTCTCTGACATATAACCCAGACTGATGTAGCTAGAGAAGCAGAAAGTGAAAATCAAGTACAGTTTGAGTAATTCAAATACAAAACATAAACATAATGAATGGGGGAAAAATAGATTAGAATATTCCAATGACAGAGGAATCCCAGGAGAAGAAGAGGAAGAGCCTGGGGATGGAGTTAAGAGAGTTATCAGTCTGGAGTGATTATGTTGCCACAAGCAATCTAATTCCAGACCCTCTTGAATTCAGTTGACTCTTATCCTGTGCCAATTTATAATGGACAATTAGTAAACTAGATTCTTGTGTATAGATAGGCTTTAACAATAAATTTTCTGAACAGGAACCTAACATTTGATCCTTATTCTTGCACCCAACAGAAACCTTCTCCCTTTGCTGTATTCTCTCTGATTTATTTCTCATTGTCACTTGGGAATTGTGTTTTTCTCCATTAAATCTCACTGAGTTCCAGACCAAAACTTGATTTTTGGATGGAGGCAATTTCCTACTTCACCAAAGGAAAGAACAGTGTAAAATACTAAAACACATATGGAGGGTCAAAATATTCCTGAAATTAAATTACATGCAGATAGGGAAATGGAAGCCAAGATTATTCAGGCATCAGATCCTGTACCTCTTTTACAGAATCTGGAGCAGACATAAGACTGTTTTACAAATTGACCTTGGTGGAACACAAGGAGGAATCCTTAAGAGCAGCAAAATTCTACATTTCCTTTCCACCAAGCCCAAGTATAATTGACAGCCCTATCTACCCCTTATTCGCTAAATAACTGTTTTCTTTAATAGAGCTCCTTTTTATCCTCCAATAAGGGAAAGTATGAAAATTAAATCAGTTTAAATCAACAATTATTTGCACTGCAGCTATTTAAAAAGAAGCTACAGTGCATATATCAGAAATGTCACATGGAAGTGGCAGGATCCACTGTGTTTTTAATTGGGTCAGATCTGTTTAAAGCAGGGGTGTCCAACCTTTAAGACTTATGCACCTCAGCATGGGTGTCTGGGGAATTCTGGGAATTGAAATCCACAAGTCTTAGAGTTGCCAAGTTTGGACACCCTGGTTTAATGTTTATATGGAAGACAATTAGAGAATGTAGGCTAAAGATTGGACCATTGAGAAAAACCTTTTGGATGTTCATATTGTTGCAAAAAAAATTGACAAGGATCAGGTAAGCTCCTGAAGTCCACCGTGAGGGAGTCTTTATCTTTTTATCTTTACATTATAAAGATTTCCCCAAACTAGTTAAATATTCTGCACAGGGGCCTGTCCTATAATCGCTTGATGACTGGCTAAGTCTCTCTGCAATAAAGCTGGTCCTTCAGTAGTCAATATTTTGCAACTCACAGGAGCTGGTAAAGCCTAAAGCATGCAGTGCAGTCAAGAAGAGGAGATTTTAATTGTGTAACTCCCAGGTTGCTTTAGTCAACAAAAGCATGTGTTGTCTGGGTCTTGGAATTTTTGGTTTCAGCAGGCATTGCTTTCTCAAACAGTGTGACTTTGTAGCAGGAAGAACAGATTTACAAGTCTTACACTCACAGAGCAAATGATCAGCAAGGACAATTACAGCAGTAAATATCCCCTCCTTATGATGGTAGTATTTTATTTTGAAAGGCAAAGCATAAATTCTAAAATAAAAGATTATGAATATTTTCTCTCCTTGGGATCTTCCAGCTCTCCCTCAGACATACAGGAGTGCTTCTAAGTATTTGGCCCAAATATTAACTCTTTGGCCTTGCAAATATTTTATTTTCAATCATAGTCTAATTTTTGTGTCAGGTTACAGCTCTAACCGAGTATCTTTGTTCTGTACCAGCCTGCTACCGGCCCTGCAGGGACAACCCCTTTTACAAGAAGGCAAGAGGCTGGAATTACGCCTGCCAAATTTATAGCTACAAAAACAAACAAGACACGAACCAAGAAACAGGAGCTTTAAGAAACAGTAACTATCCAAGCGGTTGCCTTCAGCAAACCAGCCCTCCCACACATTCCCCTTATATAGAGTTCAGGGCGTGGCTTCTCTCTGCCTCCTTCCGAGGAGCCCCATTGCCTTCCTCTGTTTACTCCTACTTGACTGCCTCCTGCATCGGGCGTCCTTGAACAGGGCCAGCTGTGGGTCATCTTCATCCACGCTGTCAGGCTCACACAGTTGGGTCTCCATGGTGACCAAGTGGGAGGGGCCTGGCTGAGGGCTCTCATCAGCATGATCTTCAACCCCCTCAGCAAGGTCTTCAACACCCCCCTCCTCCTCTGAGTCGTCCGACCCAACTGCCGAACCCACAGGCTGACCCTGAATCACAACAATCTTGTCCTAAGTGTGCCTGTTTGCACTATCAGCAGGAAACAATAGGAAAAGATTAGCTAGTCTACATCGACAGAGGAAAAGATACATACCAAGGATAACAGCTGCCCATATTCAGTAGATAACTCTCCATTGTCTCCTTTTTACTTTTATGGTTTAAGATCAGATGTTACATCTGAACAATGTATAAGACTGCTATTCCTCTTTCTCCAAGATGAACTGAAGAATACAGTAGGTGGCACATTTGGCTGGAAAGTCTGACATCCCCCCCCACACCAAGGAAGCTACCTTTACCTGCTAAGCAGAAGGATCAAAATCTCCTATCCTAAATGTTTATATCACTTGTCAACTCTACTCTTTCTCTCCTGGATTACCTGCGTACTGTACATCACAAGTCTGGAGGGAGTGGGGTTCATGCTGTCAGTTCTTGCCATGTTTCATTAAAAGAAAATGGTGGAATTTTACAATCAATTTAATACATTTAAAAGAAAAGAAAAGAAAAAGGTCAGAATATGCACCCTCAAATAAGGACAGGCTTCACACGCACAAAACACAGTTGTGACTACTTTGTATAATTTCTCTGCCACTTCCCATTATTACCATACCACCCTGGCTCTCTAATGCCCTAAAACAGAGGTCCCCAATGTTTTGGGCACCAGGCACCGGTCACGTGGAGAGAGGTTTTTCCATGGACCGGAGGTTTTGTGTGCTGCCAGGATCCTGTGGATGAGGCTTTCCTTGCTTGTGTGGACTGGTTGCTGGCATGCCGCAGACCAGTACTGGTCCACAGACTGGGGGTTGGGGACCCCTGCCCTAAAATATTATACAGATATATTATACAAGTAAAACCCAGTGATAACAGAAAGCTACTAAAGCTTTTCTCCTTGTGTTAATGTTTGCAAGATGCAGAGAAAATAAGAACCTCTGAGTTGTTGAAGTTAACAGAAAATGACAGTAATGATCATTGACTTCTTTCAAGACATCCTGACACTGTAGTTAAGAGGTGACCAGACCCCTAAAGTTCAAAGAATGGGAGTGAAATTAGTTGGGCAGGAGGAGCTAATTTGTGAGGAGGCAGAGAGTTAGCTTAGAAACAAAGCAAATCTCCAGGTTGCCAAAGGGCTGAGGGAGATTAAAAAGAAGAAGAAGAAAGAAGAAGGTGTGGTGGGGAGCAACTCAGTAGCAAGTGTTCCATCGGAAAGACTGCATGAATAAGTAGGAGGTATATTTTTCTCCCTGCAAGACTGTGCGCAGATGGGACATCGCTCTGAGAAGGAAACAAGGGAACAGGAAAATTTGGGATGTGCAAAAGAATTCAGAGGAATCAGTAGCTTGGCCAGCAGAAAGAGGGAGAACATTAATGAGGAACTTAGAATAAGAGTCGGAAGAGATTTTAGAGGTCTTCTAGTCCAACCTCTGGAGCCAGCAGCCAGAAAAGCTATTGCCTGAGACTTCTTGCTGCGAGCAGTTAACAAAGAAGAAAATGAATTGGATTGAGGACGTACTGTGTTCTTAAAATGTTCTGCACCTTTGAGGAGGCTGCTCAGTCTGTTATGTGAGAAGCAGGAAGCACTGCGAGTTCAGAACAAGCCTGCCTGCAGGACATGAGGAGACACTCTTGTGTTCAACAGGTTCATGTTGTTTGTACCAGAGCTAGACTGTCGGTGCATCTAAATGCTGTTTTGATAAAAGTCTACAGGGGACACAGGGGGTGAGGGAGGAGGGTAAGTGATGAAACATATGGCAATCCAAACATGAAATGACAGAGCTTGCATTGTGATGTCACGGTGCCTCTTTTCTCTTGCTGGCATCATTTTAGCGAGAGGTTAGACATGTAGATCAGGTCAGATCAGATAACCTTTATTGTCATTTTTTTTCCCTGTGAGCACAACGGCACCCATTAAAAATGAAATTTAGTTGCTTGCCCTCAAAGTGTACACACGCATAACACACATTTAAACATACTATATACAGCATATGCATAGACCTACACCCTTACATATAAGTAACATGTAAATATTAATCCCTGTCCATCTTGAATACATAACGGAAGGAGGAAGCTTTAGAGTTCACAAGGTTAACATTGTGTGGAACAAAGCTGTGACTGAATCTGGATGTTCTGCTATGGATACCACAAAGCAGAAGATGGATCAAATGTTTTAAGATTGCTAATGAAATTCACACTTGAACCACCAATGCTGAATGCATTCTTTTCCCCCTCTTTTTTAAATTCACAAGGGAAAAAATGTCACTGTGAAGAAATATATTACCAATTTCAACAAGGACCAGAAAAGAATTGATAGAAAATTCAATGCATAATGTACAGTTTTATATTTTTTATGCAATGGTTCAGCTGTTTCATCTTCTGCAGAAGGAAGAGGATAAAACATTCTCCCAAAGGATAAAACTCTTTCAAAATATTATTGATCTATTTTTTTGGTGCTGAAAATGAATATTTTTTTTACATTTGATTTGCTTCTAAATATTCCAAAATCACGGTTTGAAGATTTTGATTTTATTCCATTTGTTGTAATTGGTGGACTGATAATTGTAATCAGCTCCATTCTTATCAGATAACAGTAAGCTTTGCAAATGACACTAAGCTAGAAGAATAGCCAACACCCCAGAAAACAAGCTCAGGATCCAAAAAAAGATCCTGACACACTTGAACAATGAGCCCTATCCAACAACATGAAATTTAATGTGGAAAAAAAGCAAAGTTTTACACTTAGGCAGGAAAAACCAAAGGTATAAGTAAATATTAGGTGAAACCTGGCTCAAAAACTGTAACTGTGAGAGGGACCTTCGAGTCCTAGTGGACTATTGGTTAAATATGAGCCAGCAGTGTGCAGCAACAGTCAAAAAATACCTAATACAATCCTTAGTTGTATAAACAGTGGCATAAAATCAAAATCACATGACATATTAACCTTAGTAAAACCACACCTAGAATACTGCATTCAGTTTTGGTCATCACATTAAATAAACAATGTTGAAATGTAGAGTAGAGCAACTAGGATGATTAAAGGTCTGGAGACTAAAACATATGAAGAACAGTTGCAGGATCTAAGAATGGCTATTCTAGAAAAAAGGACTAGGGGTAACATGATAGCAGTATTCCAGTATTTGAGGGGCTGACACAAAGACGAGGGGGTCAATTTGTTTTCCAAAGCACAAGAAGGCAAGACAAGAAATAATAGATGTAAACTAATCAAGAAGAGAAGCAACCTGGAATTAAAGAGAAACTTCCTAACAGTGAGAACAATTAACCAGAAGTTAATTGCCTTCAGAAGCTGTGGGTGCTTCATCACTGGAGGTTTTTAAGAAGAGACTGGACAGTCACTTGTCTGAAATGGTATAGGATCTCCTGCTTGAGCAGAGGGATGGACTAGAAGATCTCCAAGGCCCCTTCCAGTCTATTCTGATTGATGAATTGTTACTACTTATGTATTTTGTGTTCTTTGTATATTTTATGTAACTCAGGAGGAACTTCCTGGCCCCCAGGAAGACTGCTACAAATTGGGAAAATTGGAGAAATCACCAGAAAATCTCAGCCTATACAGAGTACAGCAACTGAGCATGGAGTTAAGTCAAGTAAGCTTCTTTCATGCATTTATTTACACTCAGCACATGTATGATGGGTTGTTACATTCTGCGTGCAATGCTGTTCTGACCTGTTTTTACATATAAAATATCAGCTGTTTCCTTGCATACCTTAAAAATCTTGATTGTACATGGAAGAAAGTGAGACTGCTAGTTCACCAAGACATAAAATGTTTCTGTCATTGGTCTGTCCAGTTGAATATTACTTATTACTGATTTAATATCAGCTCTCCAAAGTTTCAGTAGGGCTCAGATATCTTATCTATAGAAAGTCAGATGATTAATAGATGGAGCAAAAAGATATAGAATATCTACTAGTATTGTGTATTGATAATCTAGATTTTGCACTGTAGATACAGAGGACCTCCTTAAAACCTTAAATCTGGACCCAGGTTCCAGTTCTGGCATCTCATCCTATAACTTTTGTGATCATTCATGGCCTTGTGGAAGTGGACTGAAAGTCCAATGATAGGCATTCGGGGTTTAAATGTTATCTTCGATAGTTATTTTGCCAAATGTTCATTTATCCATGAATAAACTTCATTTATCCACGAAGAAATGTATTGAGTTACAATCCTCATCTGTCTTCTCAATTATATAACCAGGATTTATTTTTGCCAAGGGGAAAAAGTTATGAAACAATCGTTCAGAGTTTTCTCTGCCAATGTGAAGAGGCTGCCATGGGCAACTAATTTTAGTTACTATTCTAATCTCCACTTCTTTGGGTTAGATCAATGGTGTGTTGGTGCTATGGCATACTGGCTCCCAAGAGCCTGTTGCTAAATTACTGGGGATTTTGTAAGTCACCCAAGAGCAGAGCTGAGCTATGACACCTACTTTGCCAATCAATTTTTCCATGATTAAAAGCATCTGGTGTCCACAAATCAAACAAAGCCAGGTCTTAAACATTACTAACACAGCATTGGTTAGAATCTAAGTACTTTTGGAACAGAACACCAAAGGGCAGTGAAGCAAATTATCCAATGCAATATAATGAAAGTATAAAAGAACTTTTGTGTATGACTACAAACAACAACAACAACCTGAATCAGAAGTTTTCCCTTAGCACTCCAGAGAACAACCTGATTTGAGAATGTACAGGTAGTCATTGAATTACAACAATTCATTTAGTAACTGTTCAAAATTACAATGAAAAAAGGAACTTATGACCGTTTTTCACACTTACAACTATTTCAGCATTTCCCTAGTCACATGATTAAAATTCAGATACTTGACAACTAACTCATATTTATGACAGTTACAGTGTCCGGGGTCATCTTTTGTGACGTTCTGATGAGCAGAGTCAATGGGGAAGCTAGTTTCACTTAATAACCGTGTTGCTAACTTAACTTCGGGGATTCATTTAACAACCGTGGCAAGAAAGATTGCAAAATGGGGCAAAACTCACTTAACAAGTGTCATGGGAAAAACCCAATGAAAAAAACCAAGTGACAGCAACACAAAGCAATACTTCTTACTTTAAGATCCAGAGGTTTATTTCAGCAATAATTTGGAACACACACATAAACATCACCTACGTTAAAAACCCATTGCAATGAGGTCCAAGGACATAGCAGTTCAAATAAGGATGACTATAGGCCAGTGGCAAATCAATCAGGTCCAGTCCCAACCTTTTATACCCTTTCTCATCCTAAGACCATAGACAGATGGTCAGCAATCTTACACTTTCTGCTGACCCTTTGCTGAACATAACTTTCCACATACTCGTGTACATTGGAACCTGCATCCATTGGCTACTTTCAGTTCCCTATTTCTTACAATTCCAGTCTTTATGTTCTAAATCTATTTGAAACAAGCAAGCTTAGCAAAATCATATTAAGTAAAGGACAATTGCAAAGTGCAAAGTTAAGCACAGCACAGACTTTGGTTCAATACTTTTTTCCATGGGCCTAAACCAGGGGTAGGCAACCTTGGCTCTTTTATGACTCAGGAACTCATGCTGGCTCAGGAATTCTGGGAGTTGAAGCCCACAAGTCATATAAGAGCCAAGGATGCCTACCCCTGGCCTAAACCTTGCATAGAAGAACAATAGCCAATATTTTCATTTTCCACAGTAGCAATGGCAATTTTGGGCTCAGCTGTGGTTACAAGCAGAGCACTACCTGTATATGTATTCATTATTTCAAGCATATTAAAAGGAGCTTGATTCATTTTTATAGAATGGATTCTGGTCTAAATTGCCTATCATGTAGCTTTTAAAAATAAGGATCCAAAGGGGGGGAAAAAAGATGGCTCACTACATTTGATCAAATATGTAAAGCCAGCCTTTCTAAGCCCTCTTTCTGGACAAATCTTTTGGTTTTGCTATCTTTCCATCTTTGAATCTTGAGTTTTTATTGATGTATTTAAAAAAGGTACTTAGGAATTTGTGGAAGTTCTTTTTACATAACATGAATTGCACTCTTTTCCGTCCCTATGCCAACAGCACGGCAACATTTGTTATTTCCTTATTCTAACAGACATTGCCATGGATCGATCAGCCAGCAGAATATTGGACAAGAAGAGAAGTCGTGTTGTTTGATTTTTCTCCCTCTTGATTAATAAGGTCACAGTTTGTAACACATGATTGTAAGTGGCTAAAACTGGCCTTAAAGCATATTTAAGATAATAGGATTGGGTTAATGAGATATTTAAGTCAGACACATCATTAAGCTATGCTTTGAGTTATTCAGAAAACCACTGCTGGGCTACAGCCGTCAAAGCATTGGTGGATTTCAGGCAGCACTGAATCCAGGAAAGAACTCTTAGAAAAAGAGGAGCTTATTCTGAGAAACTATCATAATTTATTTTTGCCTCAAAAGAAAGCAATCCAGCAAATAAAAGTTATTTGGGTAGGCTTCATGGCCTTCCAAAAGGATTTCCCTAATGAGATTGGATTCACTTCAGTTTTGTATGCTCTCTCATATTATACATCAGAGGGTTTTAAACTGTGGGCCACAATTTGGGGGATGTAAAAGTAAAATAAAAAAAAATCAGGTTTTGGCAGACAAAATGAGCAGTTACTCAAAATTTGTTCTCCTCTGCCTGGGAAAACCAGAAATAAATCCTGAGTTACCTAGCACAAAGTTTAAGCAATGCTGGCTTCATGCTGAGTGGTGTATGTATATCAGTATATCTGAAGTCTCTGGAGTGCATATGAAAGCGTATGTGTTGGTGAGCTTTGGTGTTTTTAATCCATGGTTTACAATTTCTCACCTATCAAAATGAAAAATCTTTTTTGCCGGGTATTAAGAGAAAAGGTAATGATGACCTTTCTACTAACAGTGCTGGTAAAAGTAAATCTAAGTCTAGAAATTGTGAAGTTGAAAGTACCTTATCTTTTGATAAGAGGTACTATACAGTATATTTAAAGGGACGTGGTGGCTCAGTGGGTTAGGATGCTGAGCTTGTCGATCAGAAGGTCGGCAGTTTGGCGGGTCAAATCCCAAGTGCTGTGTAGCAGAGTGAGCTCCTGTTACTCGTCCCAGCTTCTGCCAACCTAGCAGTTCAAAAGCATGTAAAAATGCAAGTAGAAAAATAGGGACCACTATGGTGGGAAGGTAACAGCGTTCCGTGCGCCTTTGGCGTCTAGCCACATGACCACGAAGACGTCCTCGGACAAGCACTGGCTCTTCGGCTTTGAAA
The DNA here is from genome assembly GCF_947247035.1 of Vipera ursinii. NCBI lineage: Eukaryota > Metazoa > Chordata > Lepidosauria > Squamata > Viperidae > Vipera > Vipera ursinii. Next base: position 36,939,506 of record NC_139513.1, on the reverse strand, counting down.
CGGAGATGAGCACTGGCCCCTAGAGTTAGAAACGACTAGCACGCATGTGCGGGGGAACCTTTACCTTTACTATATATTTGAATCTTGCTTATTACTAAACTGGGTGGGAATTAAATAAATGAAGGTACGATAGCAACATAGGGTTATGGTATCAAAAGTTTGAAACCTCTCCTAAAAGTATTTATTCGGTTCAATTATCTAATAGAAACTAAAAAAAGACACTTCCTTCATTTGAAATTATTCAGCCTAACATCTGAGTTCCCAGATACATGAAAGGTAAATGACCTGCTACAAATTATTGGTCTAAAACAGGGATCACTAAATGCCCCTTACTAGTTTTCCACATGGGAACAGAGCAGATACCTGGTTACTATCTTTCCCAGTGACAAGGTAATTTGCATTTCTATTTAAATTACAATCACTATTTAAAACTTTTCACCTACACAAACAAACCATCATTTGCAAATCTGTATTCCTCTTTATTCATTTTTTTTTGCTAAACTGACTTCTTGGTTGAAACTCTTCAAGGCTCTTTGTGCTAAGAAAAGGGTTCCATCTGATGAAACCAGCATCATCCAATTAAAATGAAAAAGTTTTTTTTTTTGTTAAAAACATTGGGTTGTGTCTTCACCTTCACACCAAAATGCTAGTTTTTCATAGCCCTTCTTTCTCCCTTGAAGGATTTTTTTTTCTCTTTTCTCTTTCTTTCTTACTCTCTTTCTCCTTGCCAATGTACAAGGAGGGTTAACCTATGGATCTAACTGTGATCAATGCATGATTCTAGAGCTTGAAACCTACCTTCCTTCCTGATTGTCTGACTGTGCCAATGACATAAAAGCTCATATAATGATGGAATGGGATAGTTTGCCATAGCCAGCTCATCACAGCCAACTCACCACAGGACAACTCTGCGGGACAATTCAACAATTCAATTATTTTAAATAATTTTTAAAATATTTTAATTATTGTCAACCACATTTGATTTTGTGCCTTCTTTTGCATCCTTTCTTTAATGGTTCTATTCCATTATTTCTTCAATATTAGTGTAATTCTTGTCCCACAGTTGACTGTAGCAAGTTGGCCATGGCGAGTTGGCCGTGGCGAGAGGTGTCGTAGACCCGATGTAACGAAGCTACCTGTTATCTCCAATTCTGCTCCCACTTTTTCATCTTTCTCTTTGCCTCTGTTGCCCATGGATCCTTTTTAGTTTGAAAAGAAAAAAACTTAAGCAGCACCAGCTTTGCCAATAAGAAGGAAAATAGCATTCAGCCACCTAAGAAGTTATGATAGCAAACAAAACCAATAGGACAGAGTAAGACTGAGGGGGTTTAACAAGAAATTGACTAAGACATGATAGTTTGTTACACCAAATCTATTTCTCCAATCCACCTTCACATTATGTACAGTAGCTTTCCAAAACTGGGTGCCTATCACATGTGTTAAGCCATCACAACCATGAATTTTGGGAGTGCCAGTTTCAACTCAGCTGGCATGTACCTTGGTAGATAGTTAGGGATATTCTGACTATAAAACACATGTTATTGGTGAGCAATGGGTCCCTGAGGTGTTGACCTTTCCCCTACATTTTAAAGACAAGCTTAAGTCAGGAAAATGTTACAAGATCTCTTTTTCCCCAGCTTTCTTCCATAGTTACCAAAAACAATAGCACTTAGACTTATATACCACTTCACAGCTCTCTCTAAGTTGTTTACAGAGTCAGCACATTGCCCCCAACAATCTGGGTCCTCATTTTACTGACTTTGGAAGGATGGAAACATGAGTCAACCTTGAGCTGGTAAGTATTGAACTCCTGGCAGTGAGCTGAATTAGGCTGCAATACTGCATTTTAACCACTGCGCCACCCTGGCTCCTGTTGAATGGAAATAGAAGCAATACTATAGGCCTGTCCAACTAATGATCAAGAGTTTAGGTACATGGATCTGGGCAAATGTAGTACATGATTTTTTTCCCTACACTTTTCAGAATATAAACTGAGAACAAAACCCATTCCTTACTAGCACTGATGGTGTTACCTAATTTGGTAACGAAATGTCTGCAAGAAAACAACCAACTCAGAGAGCACCAAGGATCACTTGCTACACTTTTTTCCCACAGGTGCAAAATATACATTTATCAGGCATATGATGTCCGAATAGTGAGCTTTGTTTGAAGTAATAATAAAATATTATGCAGCAGCACATATTAAAGTAAAATGGTAAGCATTCTTTGCTCAATAAAACACCATTTCTTGAGCCATTTCCATGCATTTGATCTGCAGCAAAGAGGACAAATTGAATTATCTGTGCTCAAGACAAAGACACTTCAGTGAATGGTAATACTGTTGCATTGATACCATTGTAATCTCAGAGCAGGATCAAAGGAAGAGTAGAGCTAAAAGGTTAAACACACACACACACACACACACACACACACACACACAAAACAGCACTACAGTTTATTCAAGCACAACTGGATAATTGCAAAGGTTAATTCGATAATGGTGAAAGGATAATTGCTTTTGTATATTTTAAAACTTCTCAAATGGCATTTAAACTCCATTTGTTCAGCAATGGGATCATTTGCAATGTTTGGATGGGAAAGGCAGAAAAGAAACTATGTCTGAAATCAGGCTATTGTTTCAAGAGTTTTAAATATTTTTGTAGCAAATGGGTTCTGAAGAAGGCTACCAAAATATTCAAAAATTGATGAACTTAGAGATTGCAATACAGGCCTGGGGAGTGGGGGAACAGATATATTGGTTTGTTTACCAGATTTATAAGGCCTGCTGACTTAAGCAATGTGACCCTGGAGCCAAACAATAAATCAAAATGAGTATGACATACAAAATATAAAATGATGACCAAGCACCGTAATAAACTACTAGAAGGGGATTCCAGTAAACTGCCCTAAATGCTTGAGGGAAGGAAAGTTTTAATGGCTTTCCTAAAGGTAAGAGAGTAAGGGACTTTTGTATATTGAGAAGAGATTATTCCTGAGAATAGGGGCAGCTACCAAGAAGGCACACTTCCTAGCAATAGCAATAGCACTTAGATTTGTGTACCTCTCCATAGTGCTTTACAGCATTCTTTGGGCAGTGTCAGCATATTTTCCCCAACAACCTTGGTCCTCATTTTATCATTTTATCAACCTCAGAAGAGGATGGAAGTCTGAGTCAACCTGAGACACATCAGTTTGAACTTCAGACTGTGGGCAGAGTCAACCTAAAGAGGGAATCTGGAACACATTCTGTGGGGCTGGCAGATGTCCTTGGGAAAAGGTGGTCCTTCAAGTATTCTGATCCTAAGCTATGGCTTCATAGATAACAGCCAACATCTAGAACAGGGGTCTTCAAACTTGACCCTTTTATGACTTGTGGACTTCAACTCCCAGAATTCCTCAGCACGCTCTGTGGTTGTCCAATTGGGAAGGGACAAAAGTGTGAATGATCATAAACCCAATGAACCTGAAATATTAAGTAATTCACTCCAATAGGTTGAGAAGAAATTGAATTAGCAAGTGGCTTTCCAAAGTGGTTTATCTTAAGTGCTTTATCTGAAAGATTTTGCTGATTCTTTAAACGTACACATCTGGAGAGAAACCTGTCTGGATCCAGCAGGAGATATTGCTAAGCAGACATGAAAATCATTGCATTGAGGATTCTTGGTTTCTTCTCCCCTGAGCCATGAAGGAATAGGAGATCCCCTTAAATCAGGGGTGTCAAACTGCCGGCCCATGGACCGGACACATCATCTGGAAGCCGCACCCACCCCATTGCCGGCAGTGGTAAAACTGTCCCAATACATTACGCAACATCACATGATGTCACGAGTTTGACATGTCTGCCTTAAATCTTTGCATATATTTTTGAATAAAGCATCTTTCATTTGGTCTTTATAGATATTCTCTATTTCCAAAGCATTTCGTTGATGCCTATCAATGTCTGTATTTCAGCTTATTTGAAAAAAAAAACATTTTAATTAAATAATATAAATTAGGAAGCTGGTATGCTGCAAAATAAAACAGAAGCCTGCAACATCATATTAATTAGCAGCAATGTGCTAGTTTCTGGTAACTGACTCTTTTATGAATGTTCATGGTCATTTTATGGATATGCCTACCATATGGTCTCTACATCTTGAGGTCCAAAAATGTTTACATTATACTCACACACTTATAAATATATAGTACACAGTCAGAGAGAGAGACACACACATTCAAATATATATTTGCTAATGTCCCCCAAACCCCATAGTCTAGCAAGTCAGATTGAAAGGGGTAACTAAGTAATACATTTTCCTCCTCTTACTGCATTTCTTTTGGGATGGCTACTAAGAAATTATTCATCCCACTTCTATGCTGTTTAATTAGAATGCAGTACAATTAAAGCTTCAGAGAAGGAATCAGTTCAGATTTCTCATCTGAAGCACAAATGACCAAATTCAAATTATTATATTTTGGACATATTAGGCAAAGACTGAGCTCTCTTGAGATGGAAAGATGGAAAGAAAGAAAGAAAGAAAAGAGGATGATCAGAAGCCAGGTGAGTAACAGCAGAAAAGGGTGCAACATTAAAAGATCTGAAGAAACCAAACTGAGAAAAAACCATCCTGGGGGAAACCTATGTGGTGACTATGCATCTACACCAAGCTAGTAGCACATAATGAATAATAATTGTAATTAGGACTAGCAGATTTTTTTAAAAAATTCCATTTATATCCCGCCCTTCTCCGAAGACTCAGGGCGGCTTACAAGCTTAGCAGTAGCCTTCATTCTATGTATATGCCTGCTTATTAGGGCTTTCACACACACACCCAAGTGGCATTATTACAAAGTCAGCTTAATTGCCCCCAACAATCTGGGTCCTCATTTTACCTACCTCGGAAGGATGGAAGGCTGAGTCAACCTTTGGGCTGCACTAATCCAAACCCTTATTAATTGGTATAAAAGAAATACAGGAACTTTCTTATATAGTATAGCAATAGCACTTAGACTTATATACTGCTTCACAATGCTTTACAGCCCTGTCTAAGCAGTTTACAGAGTCAGCCTATTGCCCCCAACAATCTGGCTCCTCATTTTACCATCCTCAGAAGGATGGAAGGATGGAAGGATGTAAGCTGCTGAGAATCAAACTGCCAAACTGCTGGCAGCCAGCAGTCAGCAGAAGTAGCCTGCACTACGGCATTCTAATCACTATGCCACCACAGATGTTGAGAAGAGGGGGATCAGCTTATTCTCCAATGCACCTGAAGGCAGAACAAGAAGCAAGGAATGGAAACTAATCAAGGAGAGAACCAACCCAGAAATAAGGAAAAAATTTGCTGACAGAACAATTAATCAGTGGAACGGCTTGCCTCGAGAATTTGTAGAGGTTTTTAAGAAGAACAACCATTTGTCTGAAATGTTATAGGGTTTCCTGTTTGAGCAGGAATGAGACTAGAAGACCTCTGAGGTTCTTCCCAACTCTGTTACTCTGTTATTCTTTGTTGCCATTTAATAATTGTCTGAAATTTTGGAACCCCAAACCTGGTAGCTCTACTGTAATGATAGCTCTGAAAATGAGATGAGAAGCCTCTAAAGTTGTCAAATAAATAAATAGCTTCCAGAATATCATGGAGCATTTTACAAGGGGAAGTGTTTGGAATATCTTTAAAAGGCCTCATAATAAGGATTTCTGAGGAAAGCTAAGCTTCAGTCATTCTAATTCCTACAAAAATACTTCACTTCATTTCTGAAACATGTCTGAAACTCTGTAAGATGGCTGAGAAGTAGCTTCTAGTTGGTTCGGCCCAAGACCAACCAAGTCTTTTAATCTGAACATTGGATTCTCGATGAATTCAGAGGAAAGTGTATGCACTTTTTATGAGTATGACAAACTGCTCATCTATGGGAAGGTAGATTGCTTGAATATGGCTTCTTTCTAGTTTGTGCTATTAATCTATCCCCAGCTTCCTGAGATCTTTTTCAATGTCACATAGCTTTAACAATAACCATGTATCTTTTAAAGTCTGTTTCATGATGAAAAATGGGGAGCAGGAGGGAAAACCTCGTTGATATCCTTGGAAATATTTCTAGCAGCATTTTGTTACTCATCCAGTCTGTTAGAAATACTGACGGGTATTCTCTGGCATTCTCCCGATTAGTTTTAATTATAAAAGCAAATGTGGTTTAGAAATTATTTCTGAAGGGAAAAGAACTTCAGAGAAACTCTCGTGGATTATAAGTATTCTCGCACTTGTTAGTTATCACATACCTAATATTTGGATATTTTCCCTTTCCTTGTACACCTCACCAATTGTCTGCAGTCTCCCTGATTTACACATTTCAGTTACATATTCAAATAAGGAATCATAATAAAATAGTTAATCTGACTTTTTTCTCCAGTAACTACACTATTATAAATTTATTTTATTTATTTTTATTTATTTTATTTTAATTCCATTTATATCCCGCCCTTCTCCGAAGACTCAGGGCGGCTTACAAGCTTAGCAGTAGCCTTCATTCTATGTATATGCCTGCTTATTAGGGCTTTCACACACACCCCAAGCGGCATTATTACAAAGTCAGCTTAATTGCCCCCAACAATCTGGGTCCTCATTTTACCTACCTCGGAAGGATGGAAGGCTGAGTCAACCTTGAGCCTGGTGGGATGCGAACCTGTATAATTTCTCCCCCATTTAAGCCTATTTTGCACCAAGTTCAAATTGCAATATAAAGGCACAGTTCTATATAGTAATATGCTTTGGATCAAGCAAGGAAAACAAATAAATCTGACATGAACTTAAATTTTGATTTTTTTTTTATCCAGTGGACATTTTACTGCAGTGAGGTAAAACACTGAAGTAGAACTTTTAATTTATTGTGATAGAACTTGATTAAAAGGACAGGGAAGTATGTTTGTATACGTGTGTGTGTGTGTGTGTGTGTGTGCGTGTGCATGTGTTTATTTTTTAAAAGGAATCCATTAATTGCTTTCTGAGAGAGAAACAGATGGTAGCATTCATTAATTTATTTTTATTCCATAAGTATGCCCAGCTCCTTATAAAATGTTGCCCCTATCTCATAAAAACATTGAAATCCACAAGAAATTAATTTTAAGTTTTTATTTGATGCGTAGCTACTTTCTATTCCTCACAGAGTACAGAAGTGATTTGGGGAGAAGAACCAGGAAAGAACCCAGAAACAGAAAGAAAAAAATAAAATCCTAAACAATATTTAGAATTTTTTTAATGGATCATCTTTTGGGATTAATATCTGTTTGGGCAATTTCTTTGAACCAGTAATTACTCTTACTCAAGAAAAGACGGCATTCCAACACATGAAGGAAACAAAGCACGTTTTAAAATCCTTTGTCTGAAGTGACTGCAGAGACAATAGGAAAGTGTGAATTGATAGGAATGAGCTGAAAGTCACAGCTCCACCTGGCTGTTCAAAACTTAATTAGAACACATTTTATAGTTGAGGAAGAACTATAAAATCATTCAACACATTCTACAGCTCAGAAAGACCAGTTAATAACACAAACACTTTGAAGTGAGAATTATTACCTACACAAACCTAAATGGATGGCATTCAGGATATCTAAAGGACCAGATTTTTCCATATGTTCCTTCCTCAGAAGTAGATGAAGACACACTATCATCTATCATCAACAACTAAGACACAGAACACTTCCTGGTGCTAGCCTGATTGATCACCTCACAGTCACTAACCATGATCACCTTCTTCATGCTCAAAAAAAGTTTTATCTTGTCCTGCTGGTAGGAAGGGCAATGAGGAACTTTGAAATGAGAGCTGAATTCTTAGTTCAGGGTGTTAGCACCATTCTCTGAAATTTCCAAAATGCAATGCCTAAGGTGATCTCTACATCAAAGTGAACAGTCATGCAGAACTGTCAAAGCATTCTCAAATAAACAAAATAGCAAAAGCATCTTTTCATTCTTTATTCTTATCCTACAACGTCTGGTTTGGATAAGAAACACACCCTTTTGCTAGCAATCATTAACTAAACAATAGATAATTTGTTATCATTCCCAGAGGTGGTTCACCTAGACAAGTTCTTCAGATCACTCCAGAAGCAGAAATACCATCTTTATACAACCTCAAATCTTCAAATCCAACCTCCTTTATACAACCTTATTTTGAGAAAGATACACCTGATGACATGTCTATATATGTATTTCTGAAAATCAGAGACAGAGGGAAGACTTCAACTTGGGTATAAGAGGTATCCCATAACATCTTTCTGTCTAAATCAACCACCTATGGATTGAGACCTTATTCTCTTACTCACATCTCAACATTTGAGATTCCTTTCTCCATATACAAAAAGAGAATTATTTATTACATTGATGCCAGAAGCAGGATCACTTGTGCTTGATTGTTCTGAGAAATAGTGGACACAGAAAGACAGATTTGAGAGAAGTAATTTTGTGAGAGCAAACAACTGGTGAAAAGGCAGGACCCTGGCTTTTCTATTTCCTATTTCCATATGCTTATTATAACATAAATATTATATGTGTCAACTGTAATCAACAAAAATACATATAGGAAAGCCTCTCTATGGACACAAACACAAAATCACTTTGTATTAAGTTTTATAATATTATTGCAAGCAACTTAAGAGAAAAGGACAGTACTGCCAAATTCAGTTTCAAATTGTCCCACCAATGGTTTCATCCTCTTTCTTCATTTTCAGGTTTTTTTAAATGTATACTACTTAAAACACATACATGTACTTTTTCTGAATATACATATATTGCAAAGCAGGAGGAGGAGCGGGGTTTGGAGAGCCTTTGGTGTCAGAGGGAGGCTCTGATGCATTACAGGGCTCTCAGTCAGAGAAAGACCCGGACCCCTCTAGTTGTGTTCGTTATGAGGCTCAGCTGTGTGAGGAGGAGAGTTCAGACTCAGAGGAGTCACAGCTGAAACTGTTTAGAGATGCTAGAAGCAGAAGGGAGTTGAACAGAGCAGAGGAAGTCTATGAAGCAACTCAGCAAAAGGAGGAGAAGGCATTGAGAAGCCACGGCTTAGGGCTGTTAATAAAAGGGGAAGGTGTTGAGTGGTGCTGGTTGCTGAAGGCAACCGTTCATAGAAATCCAAAGAAAATCCCGGTCTGTTCTTGCTAATCTTCCTGTTTGACTCTTGTTTGAGGTTTGAATCATTTATTTTTGTTAAGGAAAATATTCTGCTGCTTTTTTGTTTGAAGGACTTTATTATTTGGAACTGTAAATAAATTTGGGTTGGGTTTTTCCAGCCTATTGATTTAAAAAGAAAAAAGGGGTTGTCCTTGAAGCAAACTGGGACGGTGGTAGGCTGGAACACAACAGAAACTGAACATGGTCAAAACCACATCAAACTCACAATAATTAAACAGAAAGTATCTGAGATTCAAGTGATATATTTAATTTGTTCAAGCAAAGAATTTCATTCCAAAGTGTTGCTTTTTGGTAAAGTTTACTATTATAAAATCTTGGACTGCAGCAGTAAAAACCTGCTCACACAGTGTAATATAACTCTGGGAGTTGAAGGCAACAAGTCACAAAAGGGGCATTATTCCCCACCTGTGTTCTAAAAGAAAGCCAGGATATGAATCTAAAGAATAATGAATATAGAAATGTCCTAGTTTGATCATTACGAAACTTACAGATGATGTAGAAACTTGCGAGTCAGCCAGTTGTTTTTTTAAAAAAAACATATTGGAAAAGAAAACATGCACAGTCAATGTAATATTCAAAAAGAATTAACATCATATTATATTATTTCTGAAAATGAAACAACTTAGATTTTTAGATACACCAGCCAAGAGCATCTTCTATTCTTCCAAGAGAACCTTAAATTTCTGTATCTGTTCTACGATACATTACTTTATTTTACTGTTTTGCCAAGTTTTTAATGTGCATCTTAGCTCTTTCCGTTGCTATAACACTCTAAGCATGATTAATACATTTTATTAACCTGCAGCTATACAGTGACTAATGTATTTTGGAAATAAACAAATAAATAACATCTTGAAATGTGAGTGAAATAAATAACACCTTGAAAAATGTTCTGAAAATGTTTGTTGCTCTTAAAGTGCAAGGGTGGGTGGGAACATTTGCTAACCAACTTAAAATCTTTGGAAGGCTGATGGAGATGAGGTAGATTGGGGCAAATCATACCAATGTGGGTGGAACAATAGTTTGAGGAGAAAGTTTGTAAAGATTGTTCAGTGTTGTCTCCCTTTTAGGCCTTCCTCAAAATAACAAAAAAAAATTACTGTCAGGTTTTCCACAATCTATTCTATTCAATATTCTATACAGTCTATTATATACAATATTCTATTGTATCAAAGCAGCCCAGCACTTCCATTTATTTTTGATCAATAGCTTTTAACAACATTTTATTTTCTGTGGTCCACAAATGTCTTGTTCTCTCTTTCCTCCATCAGAATCCTATTCGTGAATTTCAGATCTGAGATGACATTATGACAGATATTCCATCTATACAATGAGTTATAACAGCAGTACAAACCAAGGGTGACTGAGACTCAAGAAGATGGGGTTATTGTGATTGGAGGAAACTTGTGAAGTCTCAGAAACAAGAAACCACCCTAAATAGAGACATAAATGGAAAAGAAATTCTGCTTAGCAATTTTAGAATACTGAATGGAAGGCAGGAGAGGCAGTAGAATGAAACGAGGAAAGAGCGGAGTAAACTGCATGATTCAACAAAGCAAGATTTTGTTGAAAGCACAACAAAATTTGAAAGCATATTCTAATATAGCCTGAAAGAAAATTTTAAATGGGACAAAACTGGGGTATTTACAGCCTGATATATTGATGTGTGCATCATTACAGCAGAAACAATTAGAGCCCATTATAAGTCTCCATGTGGTTCAATAGGCATTTGACAACTGGAGGGATGGTGTGCAAAACAGAGCAAGCTGTCTAATTCCCCGTGCATGCTAGTGATTTGCTTTAGCAACAGAAGATACCTAAAATTGTTTCAAACCTAGTTAAATATGGGTTGTTCCCATACTGTGCTCCCAAACCTCCTGAAGCCTTTGCCCTAGACACCATATCCTTGGGCTGACTCTGATAGCAATAGCAATAGCACTTAGGCATATACTGCTTTGTAGTGCTTTACAGCCCTCTCTAAGTGGTTTACAGCGTCATCCTATTGGCCCCAACAATCTAGGTCCTCATTTTACTGACCTCGGAAGGATGGAAGGCTGAGTCAACCTCGAGTCAGTCAGTATCAAACTCCTGGCAGTGGGCAGTCAACCTGCAATACTGCATTCTAATCATTGCGCCACCAGGGCTCTTACTGATATTGTGAGTTGAACATGAAGACCTGAAAACTTGTCCCTCTTTTATTCACAATTAACATGTGCAGTTTCTTTTGGGCTCAAGTTGCAAATCAAGAAACCACTTTGCTTTGAAGTATGACATACAAATTCAGAAGGAATAAGAGAATTTCACTATATAAGACTGTGCTTTGGATTCTTTGGGAAAGTCAGTCCCCCTCCTTGAGGGATCTCCTAATTGTATCATAGTCTCTTTGGAAGGATGCTAAAGAAATAGCACAATCTTTTGTCTGCTATAATTATAATAACCTGACACACATAAATATTTGAAATGCCAATCCATCACAAGTTCTAAAAGGTATCCCATGTTTAAACACTTAATGTTTCTGTAAATTTACAGCTGTTATCTTCATAGAAAAGATAAGTAATAGTGCATCTGTCTAAAAATAGATAATAGTGTGACCTGTTTGTCTTGTATCAGTATGAAGAAACAGTTTCCTGATTCTAGTTTGATTCAGATTTCCAACAAGCTTTAAAATTACACCGGCCTTGTTAAATTTAAAGGAAAGAATGGGGAGGAAGAGAGAAGTATATCATCACCAGGTTTATTCTAATAACCCATGATTTATAAGTTTGGGAACTTTGAATCTAATTGGGTTGATGAAATTCCCTTAATATAAAAAGTATTATCTTAATTAAAAGAGTTATTAGGAACATAGCGTACTGATGTTCATAGGACTTCCATGCAAATGTATAAACAAGATTTCATCTTTAACCTTTTAGGAAAGCTATTCCTAAATTCCTGGTCTGGGTGTTCAGTTACATATCCAGACAGACCTTCTTCTCTATTATATGATTCTACAGAAAATGTAATAAAACTGAGTTTACAATTACTGCTGAATTGTTACTGAAAGGCAGAAGCCTCTACAAATTTTCAATTTCCTCTCTTTAGATGCTACAAATAAAGAAAGAAGTGATGTGGAGATATTACAACAATAGAAGACCAAAAAAGGAGGTCAGTGGCACATGAATGTTTGTTGGTATACACACAACATTCATTTATAGAGAATGTATGGACATATTTCATTCTTTCTTTTCTTTTAGAAGGAATAGTCCAAATCATGCAGCCTACATATTTGTTCATAGCCAACATTCTTCAACAGGACAATATTTATTTCAGAAAATAACATAGCACCTATGTATTCCAACCTGCAATTACCTGCCCAAAACAAACTGGAAGAAGTTTCTCACACTATTATAATTCTTAAATAAAGTTTAGCACTACAGAACAGCTCTGTTTTGAGCCTCCAAAGTTAGTGAAAAATATAAAATCCCAGGAGGCGGCAAAACCTTGTTCTTAGCAAACCTCATTTTTGTGATGGACTAGAAATGAAAATATATTTTTCTTTTTTAAAAAAAATCTGTTTGCTGCAACAGCAGGAAGAGGAAAGACAAAAATAATATGATAATAAAGGAACCAGCTCATTTATTCTTAAGTGGAAAATATACCTTTTCACTCATGGTAAGTCTATACAAGCTAATAATTAAAGGCAAGTATCTGAAACAACCAGAGCAGATCGCGCCTTTGAGGGATGCATTTGCCAGTTTGTAATTTTCCTGAGGCCTGAAGAATCAAAGCAATGCCTTCTTGTAGTAATGACAGCAAATACACAAACAGCTCTGAGTGCTGAAAAGCTCTGGTTGAATTACCCAGGCTTCCAAATTTGCACTTGAAGAAAGCCAAGACTGATGTGTCAGTGTGGAAGAGGGCCAGAAAATGTATCTAACATTGCAAATGACAAGGGACCAGAAAGAACAGGCTGGGCACTTAAGGCCTTCACCCTTTCAGGGCAGATTTTCATATTCTGTGAATTTTCTGGTCAAGTGCAAACTACCTTGCACACTAATACAGAGGTCCCCAAACCTTTGGGCACCAGGGGCCAGTTCCGTGGAGAAAGGTTTTTCCATGGACTGGAGAGTGCATGGTATTATGTGCTGCCTGCATCCCATAGATGGGGCTTTGCTTGTTTGTGCAGACCGGTTGCTGGCATGCCTCAGCCCAGTACCAGTTCACAGACTGGGTGTTGGGAACCCCTACACTGGACAATATGAACAGAGAGCATCAAAAGAAGTAGAATAGAAGTAGTATTCCTATCATGCATTTCCGGTGCAATAGAAATTTCTCCATCACTACATTTTATGGGACAGTGAAGTTTCTAATAGACAACCTAATCCCATCTACTTGCTGCCTCTCCCTGCTCATTAGTTTTGAAACCAAAAGGTTAACAACCTTAAGTAAAAGTCAATCCTCAAACTCTAAGGTAGATTATTATCATTATTCCACTGTTGCTCTTTTATTCTACCAGGGGTTAAAGCGAAAAATTAAGAAGTAATTTATCCTTCTAGCTTGGCCTTCCACAATATATTAGCATCCACGTATACTGAACTACAAATCTTGTTATCTCCTACCAGGTTAGCTATGGATAATGAGAATTATATTTCAGAAGATGTGAAAGCTCTAGCTTGGGGAAGACTGCTCTTGTTTATTAATTCAGTAACTAGTAGATTGATGTTTTCTCTTACATTCCTTCTGCTTGTACTTATAATTTCCTCTATGCTTCTAATGCCTTTGGATGTTTGGATATCTGATTGTGGCTTATTCTATTGTTGTGACATTTGTGACGTCATTCTCAAGTCTATTCCCTGTATGTCCTCCTGTATACATTTAAAAGACTTTTGAATGACCATAGTTGTTCTCCCCTTGTGCAGTTTTGCACCCCTACCTCAAAGCAGACATTTTATTGCACTTATCAGAGCAAGTGTAGCAGATTCCAGTTGTGTCTGACAAATAAAGACCACAAATCTTGAATCCAAGATTAGCCAAGTGTGTTTTCTGAATGCAGTTTGTATGATTTCTTTGAGCATCAGTATGTTCTGTGTACTCATAAAATCAAGCAAAATAGGTATATTCCAGGTACTCATGAGTGAATGTACTGTGCAAGCACAGCCTACAATTGCTGAGACTGGTGATTAACTGTCATGTTGTCATTTTCACATTGGTAACAAAAATGAAAGCAAAGAGATTAATTCCTGCTTTTTTGCAGCAGATGTTGTACATCAAAATTGCATTACAGATATTTGAAGCTAGCATGTGCTAAACAAACCAAGAAAATGATGGCTGTGGTAACCCTTCCCTTTTCTTATTTTTTTTATTTTCTTTAAGTATTTTTGTTTGTTTCCAATTCATTGGACTCAGATTCCAAGAGAAAGGTTGAATATAACCAACAGAAAGCCAGGTGCTAAAGAGGACAAATAGAACCACTACAGGGGAGCCATGGAATTGAAACAGCATGTGTTTCACCATGAAAATCCCACATCTAAGCTTGTTTTTTGAGAGCAGAAGTAGAAACTATCAAACATGCCCTACATGTCTTTGTGCCAATAAAATTTAATTAAAACAACTGAACATTGTGCTCCAATTTTGCTATACTAACCGTTCAGGGTTTTTCTTTTAAAGTTAATCCATGTTTATAAATCCCATTTACAGTTCAGTTCAAGAACAATAGAAGTTGTTTACATTTTATAATATTTAACATGCTATACACTGATCTTTAAGTTAAAGAGGAAAGGATGCAAGCAGACAAGTTGTCTTCTTCCATTTCATTGTGCTTTGATAATTCTACTCTCAAATTCAATTGTTTAGAAAGACTCTTGTGTCTTAAAAATTAGGGAGCATGACAATGATTATAAACTAGCAATGAAGTATTGTAGATCATGATCATGGAGGAGGAGATATAGTTGACAATCAATTATGGCTAGTTTTATTCTAGTAAAAACAGAGAAGTGTCATAAAACAACAGTCATACATTAGAAAAATTATCTATTTATCCAGCTTGTCTGATTTTTAATTCCTTTTTCCCCTTGCTGCAATATTTTAATCTTTCTTAAACAGTGGCTAAGTCAAAGTGGCTAATTGAGAGTAAATGATGAATTCCTAATAATATCTGTCTGGAAAAATAGCAACTGCTTGGAGACTAAGCTGAATATGTTAAAAATCTCTGTTCATTTCCATCATTAGCATACTTTCATTCTTTGCTGGGTATATCTCCCACATGCATTATCCAGTCAGATCACTAATGTAGATGTGTTTGTGTGTACAATTTTCACATTATGCCAACAGAACCTTCTCAAAAAACCTTGCAGCTATATCTTTCTAGAGGTTCCTCTGAGCATTGCCCTCTGCCGACTTGTAGCAATGTGAAACCATTGTGAGCATTTCTGTCAAATTCCACTCATCTGTCAGAGTAGTAGATTATTCCTTGAGAGACTGAAATTGGTTGCCTTGGATCAGAACACCATCAATCTTACTCATGTAGGGTGCAGGCTGACTGCTTCAAAGTCTCACAAGAGGAACAGCTCTGCTGTTCCTAAGCAGGTGATGAGACAGTTGTAAAATCTTCACTCTATCTATATCACAGCCCCTGCGAAAGACATGTCATATTTCCCATTTCTTCAACATTTTATATGCACTCTATGCCATCCGCTTCTACTTCAATAAAGGAGGCAATTTTTCAAGCTTAGGCAAATACTCCAAGCCATGGGAATATCTATCTCTTATTTTTTCCCCTCTTTTTTCATCATGTTACTCGTTTCACCTGGTTCTGCAAAAAATGAAATCTCCTTTTTGCTTTTCACTATTTTTTTTTTAAATTTATGGACTTGCTAATTCATTGTGTCATCATCAATGCCATATAACAGAGAGAAATTTCTATATCTATAGATGTTTAGTATACTTCTTTTGGTGTTATTCCAGAGGAAAACATCTGAACTAGTTCTGCTTCTAATAATTGTTATTTTAATCATTAGAGGTATAAAGTCATACATGAACAATCAATGTTTAAAGCTTAAACCTGAATACAACAAATGCAATCCAATGAGATTGTCTTCTCTATTAAAATTATGGATGTACTAGTAGTGCTTCTATAGAGAAAAGGGGTGCTCTAATGCAACCTGCCATTCTTGAGTTTATCTAGGAAAATTCTTCAATCAAACATTTTTCTATTGTCCTTATGAATTATTGTTAGTCATTCTTTCTCGGACTATTCCATTCTAGATTGGAGATTCAGTGAATTCTGAAGTTGAATCCTACATTAAATTCTCAGTCCACACTGTATGAACCCATGCTTTCATCCATCCATTCTCATACATTTAAATCTGATCTTTAAGAGAAGATTTGTTTTAAAAATGGTATCATGTCATTTCAGCTTGGAACAACAAAGCCCAAACAAACAAGCCCCACCATGGTCATTTTGTTTTCCTAAACCCTTCTGTTCAAAGCCAAATTTCCAATAGAGTGGTCTTCTATACTTCATAATTGATCAATATGACTGGTCATTTCCTGAATCAAAAGCCATGAAGCAAGTTCCAAACAAACAATCAGTTTTGAAATATTGCATAGCTGATCTCCACTTGAGGAATAGCGCAATGAAATGCCTTAGACTCAATCTTTCCTTGATCAATTTCTATTTCCAACACAAATATCCTTTTCCTTCCTTCAGCCTCCAAGCATCTTTAGAAATAGTGCACATCTTTTCACTGAATGACCATAACTCACCATCTGTGACAAATTCAGGCAATGCTTCACTATTGTTCACACTCCGTGCCATCATTTTGGGAGAACAAATAATTCTACAGCATGGGCATTATAGTAAAGGGTCTCCAAAAGATGACTTATAGCTGCAACTATAGACTCACTTAGCAGAGTGTAAGTCCAAGTGATACAATGCTATACAAATAGAACTAAGAATATACATAGAACTCCATAATATAATCATGTATAATATATGCTTATATTTTCTTTGATAGGTCCTCCAAGGTGTTAAAATATACCCACTGGGGAAAAGATATTGCTTTTGCCTTGATTTTTCCTACCTTTCCCAGACCCATAATTTAAGCGCTGGTCCCTTTGTGGATATTTGTTTTTAACACTGGGATGCCTCAGTTGCCCACTCCCCAGCCAACGAAGGCTATACCTTGAGCTCTGTAACCTGTGTTTTTTTAAAAAATAAGGTTTATTTTCTTTCTACCACCACCACATATATCACAGAGCATTAAGCAAAGACTGAATTGTCAATGGTTTGAGTTACCCATAATGACCTTCCAATGTAAAGTAGGAAAAAGAAGTCTCACACACAGAGAAAGACACAAAAACGCAACCTAAATAAGTGCTGTACTTCCCTTCCAGACAAGCAAACATTAAGTTGCCCACATTATGAGATTTTTAAATGTGAGCTGATTGCATATAATCCATATTCTCAGGCCTATTCTGGCATCTCTAGCAGTATCCACTGCAAATAATCTTACCTGGTCTGGGCAGATGCTGCTGCTGAAATGTCTGCTGAAGGGACCCTTGGCAGAGCAGTACAGCACAGGCACTTATCCACAAATACAGGACCCAGGACATTGCAGAGACCATGGCCATCCTCTGAAGAAAAGGCAAGGCAAGAGTTAGTATCCCCACCAAGCAAGATCACTTTCTAGTTCCTTTCAGGTGTATTGGTCTTTCCCATCTTTCGTCTAGGCTGTGGTTTTCCTATATCAAAGAGCATATTCAAGAGACCTTGAGACCTGCTTCTACATCAACTTTAAATAATTCAGGAGCATAAATGAAATTTATTTGTAAAAGAAGCCCAGGGCTAGTGGAAGTCAAGCTGTAGCCGATGAACTTGGCTTGAATTACAAAAGTCACACTGGAGGGTGCATTTGAAGGCAGAAAGTTAGACAACTCATGCCTTGCACTTTATGTTTTTTTAACCATGCCATTCATTATTTGCAGTAGTTTATGCTTCTGAGTTTTCAGTAGTCCACTATAACCATTTCCTTTGGTTTCTGCTGTGGATATGCCTGGTTGACAGGCACCTGTCTGGAAGGATAACTCTCATTTTCAAGAGTTATTTCACAAAGGAACAACAAGAAGCACAAGGGGTACATCTGAGGCTATTTTTGCCTTATCATATTCTGTTGAACAGGAGTATCGCTCCTACAACATTCTTTATGCTATTGAGAATTGCTTATTATAGCACTAATTCTTCCATTTACATACATCAAAGAACAATCTCAAAGCTTCATAAAATACTGGCTGTACGACTGAAAGTTATTGCATATAATCTCCCTGGCCAGTCTGGGAATTCTGATACCTTTCAGGATCATACTTAACTGCCTCATGCTCAACTCTCAAGCCATTAAAATTTTATTATCATCTGGTCTGCCAAGCAAACTAAGGGGTTTCTCAGAAACATGTGCTTCCTTCCCCCATTTTAACAAAGCAAAGCAAAGCAACCACCTTTCTCAACCTTGTATTTCATCTAAATTCACCTACACAAAAGCTAATGTCTGTGCCTTTGGCAACTAACAGAAAAGAGCATTAGTCTGAATGAAGACACACTTATCCAAAAAAAGGAAAAAAAAGGGGTGGGGGGAAAGGAAGATCTTTCTTTGTCAAGGCCTGGTAGGTGAACCCTTGTTTTCATTCTCTATTGCATCGATTATTGTATTATTCAGATGGCCTGTGTATAAAAGTGTACGTGTGCATGTGAATGCATCCATAAAGTTCACAGCCACTCTGCAATGCTTCTGATGCCTGCCAAGAGTTGGCTATTCCATGCACCGTCCAGTGTTTCAGCAACTCCTTCTGTTGCCTTTCCCATTGCCAAATTAATCAAACCACCGGCACACTCCTTACTCAGCCAATGACAAGATGGCATTTTCTTTCTAATAACCCAATCAGCTGAGCATCTCTCTTTCTTTCTCTTTCTCTCTTTCTTTCTTTCTCTCTTTCTTTCTTTCTCTCTTTCTTTCTTTCTTTCTTTCTTTCTCTCTCTCTCTCTCTTTCTTTCTTTCTTTCTTTCTTTCTTTCTTTCTTTCTTTCTTTCTTTCTTTCTTTCTTTCTTTCTTTCTTTCTTTCTTTCTTTCTTAAGATGAGGGGAGAAAAGACTTCCAGAGTCCAAGAAACCTCCTTCGATTCTCAGGTTAATTTTGGGGGCAGTTAAAATTAAGGCTGAACGAGAAAGTGTGTGTGGGGGGGGCAAGAGAAGGAATCACCCTTCTCTGTTTTGGTTGGGAGGAAAAGAAGCATCCTCTGATCCACCGCAGTCTGTCAGCGTGGAGCAGAGATGTAACTATGTGTTTTTTGCCATTACTATTTTTTAACCATCCTTTACAATGGTAACTATAAACGGCTCTTGGCCCCAAAGAGGACGAGAGATGAAGTCGTCCAACTTTTTAAAGGAGACACTTAATACAAATGCACAATGGCAAAAGATGATTGTCTCCCGGCAGCTGCCATTTAATTACCTTATCTGCGTATCCAATATACTTGCCCGAGTAAAGAGCAGTTTACAGCTGTAAAGCCCTTTCTCCTCATTCCCTCTGCCTGACTTCCACTTCACTCCAAGGGAAAGACCCATCGGCCCCTCTCTCTCCCCCTCTGCTTCTTTCTTTTACGCCCCCCCCCCCAACAAAGCGTAGGCTGTGGTTCCTACAGTCCTCATATCCAAGCCACGCAGAACCGGATCGATTTAGTGAGCGGTCTCCCCCTCCCAGCTTTGCAAGGGAGGGGTTCACTTATGACATCAACAAACATTAAAGGAGGAAAGGGTGAGCCTCAGCTGAGACTTTCATCCTTCAAGTGCTCTAATTCAACCTGAACTTTCCCCCCCCCCCCCTCCACCACCAGCTAAGCCATGAGCAAAAGAATGGAGGAACAGGAAGAGCTTCTGGACCCATCTCTCATCTGACTGTGATCTTTGAAGTGCACTGAGGACATTATTTTATACCCGCTCCCCTTCATCTGCCGCCCCCCCCCCGCTCCAGTCTCAGCCTCCTAACATCCATCTTGAGGGGAAGAAGGGTGGCTCATCATTTTAAACGAACTTTTATTTCTGGAAATCGCCCCAGTTCTTTGCCTTTCCTGAGCAATGCTTCGCCTTCTCCTCCGCTCCTCCCCAACCTGGCCGGTTCTCGTTTCTCTTGCCCACCCCGAAATCCTCGCAAGCTACCGGCGGAGAAAGCTCTTCCCCGGCTTGCGCTCGGCCGCCTCGCAAAGGCTGTCTTACCTGTGTACTGCAAGCCAAAGCAGAGCGCTCTGGAAGCATACATTGGAAAGATTTAAGACTTTTTCAAATCCATCTGGATGGACCACAATGTTGGGGTGTGCGTGTGTGGTGGGGTGGGTGGCGATAGAAATCCACTTCAAGCCCCCCCACCCCCGGAGCAAGCAAGCAAAAGAATGGTCTTCTTTCTCGGGATGTCTTCTCCTGAAGACCAAGGCAACCCCAGGCGTCTTGGATGGGCTGGTCGGCGTCTCTCCTCTTCCTCCTCCCCCTGCCTCACACACACCCCGCGGTCTCGCTGGCCGGACTCCTCCGTCCAACTGTTAGGGAGACATCCAAGCTGGCTCTCTTCTCCGCTCCGGTCTCTCGCAGGCTGTCAAAAAAAAGTAGCCCAGGATGGTGGGACGGGAAAGCCCGGTCGTTTCACCTTTAAATCCCTCTCTTCAGCGTCGCCCTTCTGCTCGACGAGACCTTTGGAGCGGGTCTTGAGATCATTCGTGGCTTCCCGGACACTTCTGCTGGATGAGCGGCGTGGCCGCTGAATGACAGACCAGCTCGCTCGATCGCTCGATCGCTCGCTCGCTCTCCAGGGCACTCCGCGTCGGAGTAAAAAAAACAACACAAAAAAACCACACCGATGTACGTAGGCTAAAGCCCAGCCTGGCAATACCCGGTGCCGATTGTCTGTTTGAATATATCCCCGGTTCGGTGAAAGTCTCGCATCTCTTAAAGGGACACGACCCCCGTTCACCAGCAGCCCCGAAATTGCCTCACCTGCTCAACTCTCCGCTTTCCACACCCGCCGCCCAAGCTGCCTTTTAAAGATGGGCAGGATTGAGCATTTCTGCCACTCGGTGTGTTGCCAGCCAGCCAGCCAGCCACCAGGGGGGTTCTCCCTCCCTCCCCGCAGCATCAGAGAAAAAGGGAGGGGAAAATCCCGGGGAAGCTAGCTGAGCATGGGCAGGAAAGCGTCGGCGGTTCAAACTGTGACCAGGAAACCGGGGTGGAGTGGGGTGGGGTAGGGAGGGGACAGAGGGGACTTAACCCAATTAGCCATCGGGGAAAAGAGTGTGCAAAACGGGGTCCTCGGCCTTTTCCTAGAGAGCACGCTTGGCATTTGTGAGTGGCTACCGATTCTCTCTCTCTCTCTCTCTCTCTCTCTCTCTCTCTCTCTCTCTCTCTCTCTCTCTCTCTCTCACACACACACACACACACACACACACACACACACACACGGAGAAATACACAAAATAGCTTCCTTAATATCACCATTGAGCCCTGTGCCACCTTGCAGAGAAACTGAAGGAGGATTGTGGTGTTGTTTTCACGCCAAAGAGAGGGGTTTGGGTGCATCTGATCAAAGGAATTTGGCTAAATGAAACCAGTAACTCTCTTAATATATAAGTTGGTATAATAACCAGATCAAGAAACCATCCCTCTCTTTCTTCACGCTGGTCGCTTTCCACAGGGATTGTCCCCCAAATGTGATTGTGAATGACTAACAACTGACCAGTGTAAGCGTTTACTGTCAGTGCTAGTTTTGTGCATGTATGTCAATAACCAAGCCCTTAGTTATCTAAGAATAAGTACAGCCAACTATCTCTAGGAGATGCCCACGTAATTTTTTCTGAACCATAACTGTTATATATTAAATTGGAGATCCAGGATAATTATTGGCAGTCAAATGATAATGCTCTGAATCTCTCTCTCCTATACATAAACGCACACAGCCCTTCCACGCAGATCTGAATGTTCACAATTAAGTTATTAATCACAAACAGGACTGTTGACATTTATGTGCTCCCAAAACCGACTCAATAAATTTTGTCTTTTTATTTCTCCTTTATTGAATTTCTACCCTGTGTTTCTGTTTTAAGCATCAAGGCTAGGACAGAGACATCCAGCTTGTAAATTAAAACAATTCAAATGAAAAGAAACACAAAATATAAATTGAAACAATATTAACAGCTAATAGCAGATTTAAAATAAAACATAGACAAATCATCCCTGAAAAGGTTGACATGTTTCACAACCTACAGTAGGAGCCAGGCAACCTTTCCCACATACTACCCAGACAAGTTCCTATTAGGTCAATACCAAAATTCTGAACACAACAGAAGTCTTTCCTGATCTTGGAGAAGCTTCTAGTGAGTGCTATGTGAGCAGATGGGTCAATATCAATATTCTGAAGGCCACTAGAAGCTAATTTTGATATTTCAGAAGAGGCATACCATGCTCCCCATAAAGGAGACATGTTTCATCATTTGCAGACTCCAGATATATTTCAAGGTAGCTCCACTTACAGGATATTGCAATAGTCAAAGTGTTTTGCAGTGGAGGTGTGGATAATGTTTACTAGGTCTGATTACTTTGAAAAGGGTTCTGTAGAGAAACTTGGGAGAGAGAGAGAGAGAGAGAGAGAGAGAGAGAGAGAGAGAGAGAGAGAGAGAGAGAGAGACTTTGTATGTAGTGCTTATGCTAAATACTGAGTTTTACAAAATGAACATAAGCCAACCAAAATCAGCTGTGATTTATTTTCCACTGAATGAAAAAAGTTGCTGAAACTTGTAAACATCTCCTTTACTGGGATCAATGAGAGAAAACAATAATGCAGGACATATTATTGTATTTTAATTTGGAAATAGTGAAGGACATAGTACATTAAGTGTTTTCCGGTGAAACCAGTCTAACAGGGCAGCCTAATCTACCCCAAATATGGGATGGAGCATACTGCTTCGGCTTTCACCTTTCAGCCCCAATCTAGGAGCCTTCACAGGCAGTCGCTTCTGTGACAGACTATTTGTGTGTTAAATTTAATTTTACCAACAAAAAATTAAAGGGAAACTGGTATAGCTATTTTGATCTACTTAGCTCTCATCAGCTAGCCATACCCTTCTGAGATTGACTGGCCCAGGTTCAAATCTCAGAAGGGTATGGTTAGCTGATGAGAGCTAAGTAGCTCGAAATAGCTATACTAGTCTCCCTTTAATTCTTTGTCAGCAAAATTAAATTTAATCCAGACATAGTATATAAAATAATAGGGTTGGAAGGGACCTTGGAGTTCTTTTATTCTAGACTTCCGGTGGTGATGCGACGCTGAAGACAGCCATCTCCGGGCTGTCCGCTCCGCGGCTTCGTAGAACCGCCGAAAACAGCGCCGATCAGCTGTTTCGGCGGTTCGGAAGCCCCCTCCTCAGGAGAAGAGGAGGGGGTGAGGCCCCAGGTAGGGGTTGAGCTCTCCGGGGCTGCCTGAGCTTTTAGTTCGGGCGGCTGAAGGATCGAGCCCCCCCGAAGCCTGGGTTTGCTCCGGGCTGCGCAGCGCTTCTGCTCCGTGCTTTTGGGAGCAGAACCAAGCGTTCGCAACCACCCCTGCCAGAAGGAGTTCTTTTATTCTAACCTCCTGCTCAAGCAGGAGACACTATACCATTCTGAATCAATGACTGTCCAAACTTTTCTTGAAAACCCTCAGTGAGCACTCAAAACTTTCAGAGGTAAGCTGTTCCACTGATTAACTCTTCTCACTGTCAGAAACTTTTTCTTAGTTCTTGATTGGATCTCTCTTCAATGATGTTCTGTCTGTTGCTTCTTATCTTACTCTCAGGCTTTGGAGAATACGTCAACCCCTTCTGTGTGACAAACCCCTCAAGTACTCGAAGACTGCTATCATAATCCTCCCCTTTAATAGACCAGACATACTAGTTCCCTTGATCATTCATCATATGGCTTATTGTCCACAACCCTTATCATCTTTGTTGCTCTTCTCTGCATTCTTTCTATCCTCTGAAGATGCTTTCTGTATCATAGTGACCAGAACTAGATGCAGTATTCTAAGTGTGGTCTTACCAGTGCAGTATTTGTGGACATCTTTGGGGGGGGGGGAAAGTGCCTTCTCTTTTCCACTCTGATCATACCCTACCATAAGGGCTTTCTTTGATGAACAATTTTTGCATTGTTACATTTATTTGATGCCAACAATTTAAAAGGTAACTAGCAGAACTATTTCTCCTTTCCTCTCCTCTGTTATATTAATACTGACAATATGGACATTATATCTGCAATTCTGGTGAGCAAGTCTCACTGACCTCAGCTGGACAAATAACAAACCAAATAAGCATACAGAGAATCGGGCTGAAGCATTTGACTTAATGACTTAACTTTAGGAATGCCAGTTCCTTAATGAGATGTAAGTACATCCAGTGAACAGGTATCAGATAAAATAGATTGTTTTCTGCTACATGCAAGGTCTTGGTATAAAGGCATACGCTATTTCAGTAGCAATACAACAAGCTACAAAATGAACCAATTCAAATCTATTGTAATCCTCACACTGGCTTTAAGTCACCAACATTTTCATCCCTTGCATCCCTTCTCTGTATCAAGGAATTTCTCTAGAATAGATGATACATGAATGTTAGATTTAGATTTTCACAATTTTCTCTTTTTAATATGCAAATTATCCCACTTGCCAGATCAATTAATAAACAGCTATAATTACTATTGTGACAATAATCTTCCTTGCTAAGTTTCAGAGATATCAATTAGCACTGAGAAATGAAGGAGGTAAGACAGTGGCATGCTAATATCTCCAAAGGGAACACAACTAAAATTTTCATTCCTTTGATCAGAGGGCTATTTTATATACTAGTAGCTCTGCTAAGCTTGTCAAAACCTATCCTATTCTTCATTGTCATTCTTTCCTGCCAAATACCAAAAGGAAATTGCTTTGTTGTAATTGGGTAATTTGGCACCAAATCTCACTGGTGGGATCTGGGGATGGGAGGGGGGCTTGCAAGAATCATAAAAATGAGCTTGGGGTTACATTGATGGCACTTCCACTAAAATCCACTCAAGGCTGATCTAGATTGTTTTGACTACCTTCCAACTATTTAGGCTGGTATATATACTTGTGAGCTAACAAAGAACTCCTCGTCAACCAGTCCTTTGTGACCAATAACTGAGCACAAAGAACTAAAACCAATCAGTGTTTTCTTGCCAGGAAGGTAATAAGAGCCTCATTCCATCTCTTTAGATCCATGATGAAATGCATATCTCTTCTCTTTTTTTCCAAAATAAAAGTGTATCCAACAGAAGAGAATACACATATCTCAGGGTTGAACTATGGAATCCTCGGTGCTCTCTGAGCGTGGTTGTTTGCTTGCAAATGTTTTATTACCCAATTAGGGAACATCCTCAGTGCTAGTGAGTGTGGGGTTTTCTCCATGTTTATAAACATTGGCTTGCCCTGCCAGTTTTAGTAGGAGAGTGGTTTCTTTTCTTGATAATTTCTTGATTAGGATATAATTTTCTCCTTGATTGTTTCTCAGCTGTTAATCCTTGCTTACCTGGGTGTTGGCGGTTGAAGAGAATATGTTCTCATCTTTTTGTTTTCTTCTTAACTTGTTTTAATCATTACTTTTGAATGGCAGATGAATATGGTTCCCTTTCCCTCTCGCAGTGCCTGGAGGCTGTAAGGGGCTGGATGGGGAGTAAAGGGAATAAAGACCGAGTGGCTCTGGGTTTAGGGTTTGTTGGCGTAATTAGGGGTTCTCCTGAACTCACGACTCCTGCTCAAAGAGCAGATAGCAGTGGTGGCCATGAGGGCCTTTGCGCAACTCTGGATTGGGTGCCAGTTACACCCTTTCCTAGACCAACAATCCCTACTCACGGTCACTCATGCTTTAGTCACCTCCCATCTTCACTATTGCAACACGCTCTACATGGGGCTGCCCCTGAAGAGCTTCTGGAAGCTCCAGTTGATGTGAAATGCAGCAGCACTCATGGTTTTGTGCAGACCTCGGTGTGTACATGTGTCACCTCTGTTGCGGGAGCTGCATTGGTTGCTGATTTGCTTCTGGGTGCAATTCAAGGTGCTGGTTATCACCTTTAAAGCCCTTCATGGCTTGGGACCAGGTTATCTGAGGGATCATCTCTTGCCGGTCACTAGAGTGGGGAGGCAAGGAAAGTTGTGGATCCTGTTCCACAGGAGATACATCTGGTGGGACCCAGAAAAAGGGCCTTTGCTGTGGTGGCTCCCTCTCTCTGGAATATCGTTCCCCCAGAGATTAGACTGGCCCCCACTCTAACACTCTTCCAGAAGGTGCTGAAGACTTGGTTCTGCCAGTGGGCCTGGGGAACCCAAAGCGAGCTAGAGCCCATTAAATGGTTTGTTTGAATGCCTGTTGTCACTGGGGTAGGGGTTATTATTTTATTATTTTTCCTTGTTATTTTTATTCTTTTATAGTTTTTATCTCTGTGTAAGCCGCCTTGAGTCACCATGTGCGAGTAGGTGGCAATATACATTCTCTAAATAAATGAAATAAATAATTTTTAAATGCTTTATTTATGGCATATTAATGCCAAGCTTCCAGGAATTTCCTGGAGGTTCTGGATTTAGCTTGGTCTAGGATGCTCACAGTTTCCCAGTTGGGAATTATGGTTGAGTTTGTCCATGTGTTGTGAGATTAAGGAGTTTTCGTCTTTGGAATGCTGGCTGGTTGTTCATGGAGCAGTTGCTATTCAGTGGATTTTAAATATGCTGGACTATTTAGATGGTTAACTGACCTAACTTTGCTTTTCTTTTTTAAATCTCCTTGAGAACAGCAAAATACATTCTTAGCACATATACCATAGTGGTTGCTTTCACACCTGCTTTGAAGTGGTGGTTGCCAATTTTAACTTCCAGGGAAAGCACAAAGCAGAGGAAACTCATCTTCCCAGAATCCCACTAGACATACACATGGCTGTTACTCACAGCTGCAAATTAGCTCAGAGTAGCACTTTGAAGGGTTCGTTTTGCCCACTTGCCTTATACATCAGCACTTTCTGAAAGCAGTAAAGACAAGGTTGTCTTAGCAGATCGAGCCTTTGTGTTATATTCTGAGCTCCAAAAACTGAAAAGAGTTGGAAAAGCATTGGGGGGGGAGGGAAGGGAGGAGAAAGATCTCTTCAGTGATCATCATTGCAAGCCGAAAAGGAAAATACATCGGATTATTCATGCCACCTTTTGAAAAATAACAATATGAGTTGCAAAATAAGCTCCGTTAAAGAAGACTCGGAAGCCATGCCCAGGGTCAACGAGGTGAGATATAATCAGGCTTCCAAATAAGATAGGGAAGAACGGGTGTTAGCGTCTCTACTGCTTATGGTGTGACTATATGTCTGCATAAAGTGTCAAATGCTCCTTCAGTATCTAAGTGCAGCTGGCTCAATTGCTCTCTGGAGATCTCCCCAGGCTGCTTTTATGCTGGCAGGCATGTCAGGGCACGTTTCTAGTTTCAGATTTCTCCCAGTGCCATTGATTCAGGACAGTATGGAAGAAGTTTGTTCTCATTTGGGTGATTGAAAATGTGCCCAGTCAAGGCAACAAAGCTATGATATAGAGACCACACATTCTAAGAGGCCCATTTCTGCCATGATCTGAACCTTGAAATTCTCAGTGAACCTTTGTAAATGTAACTGTTTCCCATAAGTTCTCCTTTACCCTAAGAATCTGGCACATGCTCTGAAAACGGGGTGTTCCTGCAGGGCTGACCTGTAGACTGGGAGACTAAATGCAGAGTTTGTTCAGTTGTAACGATATCCAGCCACGAATGTTTTTTTTTCCCCAAAACATGTATACTCATTTCTCTGTACCCTATTTTGGATATCATTCAGATTGAGAAAACCTCTGAGTTTTTCAAACTCCTACTTGCTGTTTTGCCATATTCTGCTTGGTCCTAATACCGATAGTTTATGTCAATTTATGACACTTGGCACCAGAATTTCTGTTGCTAAACAAGGTGGTTTTTAAATGAGTGTAAGGACCTGCCTCAACTATCTACTCAGGAAAGCATGACTTTTGAAATGAATGTTATTTCAAAAGAAACTTTTACTGGGAGAAAGTGATTGCAAGGAAGGCAGGTGGAATCTGAAGTTCCTCCACAAACCTTTAAGCTAAATTCCCCAATATTCAAACCCTGCCCAATGCCCCAGTCCATCAGGAGCCAATCCTCTGGCATGAAGGTGTTATGAGAACTCCGAATTGAGAAGGTGATAATGATTTGTCTTCCTGGCACTGCAACCTTGGTCACAGGCTGGAATTGGCCTGAAAAGAGTCCATCCAGATGGCCCTGATGATCCATTTCCCCCTTCCCAAATTCACATACAGATACATCAAAGCCAAGCAACAAATTTTCTACTCCCCAAACTACATCCATCCTCCCCTTGGAATGGCAGCATTCTGACAGTGAATCGACAAGAACTCATGCCCAATTTTATGACTTTCTTTGCTGAAGTTTTAAGTGAACCATTGCAGTTGCTAAGGGAATCCTGTGCTTAAGTGAATTTGGCTTCACTCATTGACTTTGCTTGTCAGAAGACCCCTGGGAAAGTGGCAAATGGCAATCACATGACCCTGCCTAGGACATTGGAACCATTGTAGATTCATGCTAGTTGCCAAGCGCCTGAATTTTGATCATGTGACTATGGGGATGCTGTGAGGGTTAAGTACAAGGACCTGTTGTAAGTCATCTTTTTCACTGTCACTGCCATTTTGGACAGTCACTAAATGAATGATTGTAAGTCAGGACTACTTTTACATGTATGACCCAACTCTTTGACAAGAGCAGAACTAGAGAATTTCTATTGATTTCTTATATCTGAGTTGCTGGCATGACATCACTCACAATCCATTTGGAATGACACATCCAGGAAGTGTCCCATACCAGGCAGAAACCCCAAAGAAGAAAGATCCTCATTCTCTTCTGCATCCTCATCAACATGGAAAAAAAAGTACATGGGACATGACTTCTGAACTGTGGCCAACAGAACTACATTGTGGTGTTCAATGTCAAGTTTAATTCAAGAAAAAAAAAGTCTTCTTTATAACTCAAGTAGAATTGCATAGGGCTTTCATGTATGCCATTTCATTTATTTATTTAACTTTTCTCTTGTATTTATCTGGGTCAACTAAAAGCAACGTATATATTTAACAGGCCTGCCTCCTCTTTTGCTCAGAACAACAGTCCTGCAAGGTGGGTTAGGGTGACAGGGAGTGAGTGGCCCATAGTCAATCAGCCTACTTTAATGCCGGAGGAGCACTAGACTTCACAGTCTCCCAGTTTTTAGCCTGGCACCTTAGCTGCTACATTAAACCAGTTCTCACATTTCACATAGCTTTTCCCTATCAGCTGAAAAATTGTTTATTCTCAAGTTTCAAAAACATTTAATCCCCCTTGGAAGTTTTTGTTTTCAATATTTACATTTTGTTCTCTCTTTGTTAACTGATTTTACAAGGTTTATTGTTTTGTGTTATTCTTGTCTTGCAAATTTGCTCCCCAATACACAAACACACCAACTCACCCATGAGATAATTTGCTTTGAAGGCATAGTACCAGCACATTTAACTAGTGAATAAATACATAATCATCTTGATATGTTTTTCCACATGTTCAGAATTCACAAGTGACATCCTGCCTTGCTCCTTGTGTGTGTGTGTGTTTTGCCTGTTCATGGCAAAGGTGCTTGCGTAATTCAATGAAGCTATAAGCTATGCCGTGCAGGGCCACCCAAGACGAACAGGTCATAGCAGAGAGCTCTGACAAAACATAATCCCACTGGAGAAGGAAATGGCAACCCACTCCAGTATCTTTGCCATGAAAACCCCATGGACAGTACCAAAAGGCAAAAAGATATGATGCTGGAAGATGAGCCCCTCAGGTCAGAAGGTATCCAATATGCTACTGGGGAAAAGCAGAGGGCTAGTACTAGTAGAGCCAGAAAGAATGAAGCAACTGGGCCAAAGCTGAAAGGACGCTCAGCTGTGGATATATCGTGGTGGTGAAAGGAAAGTCCGATGCTGTAAAGATTTTTTCTCCATAGGAACCTGGAATGTAAGATCCATGAATCAAGGAAAGCTGGACGTGGTCAAACAAGAGATGACAAGACTGAACATCGACATCTTAGGTATCAGCGAACTAAAATGGACAGGAATGGGTGAATTTAATTCAGATGACCATCAGGTATACTACTGCAGGCAAGAATCTCTCAGAAGAAATGGAGTAGCCTTCATAGTCAATAAAAGAGTAGGAAAAGCAATACTGGGATACAATCCCCAAAATGAGAGAATGATCTCAGTTTGAATCCAAGGCAAACCATTCAATATCACAGTAGTCCAAGTCTATGCCCCAACCACCAGTGCTGAAGAGGATGAAATTGACCAGATCTATGAAACCCTACAGCACCTTATAGAACTAACACCAAAAAATGATGTCCTTATCTTCATGGGGATTAGAATGCTAAAGTAGGAAGCCAAAAGATAACTGGAATAACAGGCAAGTTTGGCCTTGGAGTACAAAATGAAGCAGGGCACAGGCTGACAGAATTTTGTCAAGAGAATACAATGGTCATAGCAACAATCCAAGAGACAGCTCTACACATGGACATCACCAGACGGTCAACACAGAAATCAAATTGACTATATGCTCTGCAGCCAAAGATGGATAAGATCTATACAGTCAGTAAAAACAGGACCAGGAGCTGACTGTGGTTCAGACCATGAACTTCTCGTTGCAAAATTTAGGCTTAAACTGAAGAAAGTAGGGAAAAGCACTAGGCCAGTCAGGTATGAACTAAATCATATCCCTGATGAATAAACAATAGAGGTGATAAATAGATTTAAGGAATTAGATCTGATAGAGTGCCTGAAGAACTATGGACAGTGGTTCACAACATTGTACAAGATGTAGCAACTAAAACCATCCCAAAGAAAAAGAAATGCAAGAAAGCAAAATGGCTGTCTGAGGAAGCTTTGCAAATAGCTGAGGACAGAAGGCAAGTGAAAGGCAAGGGAGAAAAAGAAAGATACGCTCAATTGAATGCAGAATTCCAGAGAATAGCTAGAAGAGATAAGAATGCCTTCTTAAATGAACAATGCAAAGAAATAGAAGAAAACAATAGAATAGGGAGGACCAAAGATCTCTTCAAGAAAATTGGAGAGATGAAGGGAACATTTCATGCAAAAATGGGAATGATAAAGGACCAAAATGGCAGGGACCTAACTGAGGCAGAAGAGATTAAGAAGAGATGGCAAAACTACACAGAAGAACTATACAAGTACAAGCTTAACGTCCCTGATAACCACGATCAGGTGGTCACTGACCTCGAGCCAGACATCCTAGAATGTGAAGTGAAGTGGGTCTTAGGAAAGCTGAGCAACAACAAAGCTAGTGGAGGTGACAGTATTCCAGCTGAGCTATTCAAAATCTTAAAAGATGATGCAGTAAAAGTGCTACACTCAATTTGCCAGCAAATTTGGAAAACTCAACAGTGGCCACAGGACTGGCAAAGATCAGTTTACATTCCAATTCCAAAGAAAAGCTGTGCCAAAGAATGTTCAAACTATCGCACCATTGCACTCATTTCACATGCTAGTAAAGTTATGCTTAAAATCCTACAAGCTAGACTCCAGCAGTATGTGGATCGAGAACTACCAGAAGTACAGGCAGGATTTCGAAAAGGCAGAGGAACTAGAGATCAAATTGCCAACATATGCTGGATCATGGAGAAAGCTAGGGAGTTCCAGAAAAACATCTACTTCTGCTTCATTGACTATGCTAAAGCCTTTGATTGTGTGGATCATGGGACTGTGGTGAGTTTTAAACCTATCCACCATCAATGTGAAAATGCCTTAACAACACGGATAACACTGCCTTATATCCACAGTGTATCCTAGGCCACAGCACAGATACTAGCCCCTCACAAGGTCGGTGTTTCCCACAGACCTGATCGGACTTTATGAGCTTGTGTCAATGAAGAAAAATGAAGCTTGTGCCAATGAAGAAAAATCCTCAGTCGTATACAAGATGTCATGCCAAAATTGCAATTGCAATTACATTGGGGAGACGGCAAAACAACTGAGGACTAGAGTGCATGTACACAAGCTCGCTATTAAAAGACAAGAACAACATTCACAGGTGTGGGCGCACATGGCTACACATAACCATGTCTTTAATCTAACAAGGACCGAGGCAATTGCCAGTGACAACACTAAAGGCAGCTGCTTGTTTAAGGAAGCATGGTTTTCAAACCACTCCTCTATCAACCTCCCCCCTGCAATTCAACACATAGACCTCCCCCCTGCATACCAGGCACTAAGGAATTGGGAAGAGGAATGACTTGTGCGATATGGAGGCAAACAGTGCAAGCACTTACAGAGCACCTCATTATATCAAAATGAATATTGCACAAACATACAACCACCCTGCTTTGTAGAACACAGGGAAAAAGAGAAACAAGTATTTAGAACCTCTGGTATAAGAACATGGGCAATGACTAGAGCTATGGCTATAACACATGGAACTGTCAGCAATCCACTTTTGACAACAGACACCCAGAGACAACTACATCCCCCAAAAATGGATGCGTGACAACTCAAAGGAATATGGCTGGCCTCAACAAACAGACCGGTGACATGCTCCATGAGCGGAGTGCAGACACCAACAGTATAAATGCGATCTCCCCACCCCAGCGTTTATATATATATTCCCCTTTATATTCAATCCATTCTCATCACTCATAGTTTTCTCAATGTTAGTCATCTAAATATCCATTTTTTTTCCATTTAGGTACACCATCCCAATATTTTCATATTTCATGCATTATAAAAATACTGTACTTCTTATCTATCTTATAGCATCTGGGTATAGCATCCTTTCTGATCAGCTTATATTTCACTTATATTTATAAAAGTTACATTATCCCAATATTTTTACCTTTCATATATTGTAAAACATGCTATATTACTTAAATCTTTTATCCCTAAAAGATAAAAGGGCCCCTTTATGTTCAAAGTTCTGTATTCTGTTAACCATATTCAAACAAGTGTTTGCTCGTGTGATACTCCATCTAAGTAGGACAAGTCAAATTTCTTGTCTCTAGCCTTCTTCTTTTGCTGAATACCTTTCCAAGTTGATATATTCCACTTATCTGGAAGTTCCTGTGTTTTTGCAAGTATTGTTGGGAATACAGAAGATAGAATAGGTAGGATATATACTTTCTGTCTCCCAAACTCTGATGATTCTCCTGGGAATTCTATAGTCTATTCCATTTTTATTATTATATCAAAGTCTTGTAGTTTGTGTTAAATTGTAATTCTTTTCATTTGTAGCTTCATCGATTTGGTCATGTTCTTCTAATTTGTGTTCTGTTATCTGATTTGTTTGTTCATTCGCCATCATTTCCTGGGTGTTTTTTGATTTTAGATTTAGATTAGAGATGTGCTTATTTATATCGTCAAAGTTGTTTTGGATTTCCTTGTGGTTTAAATCTATTGTCATTTGTATCTGTTGTAACATTGTGTACATTTCCTCTTGGAAAGTGTTTGTATTGCCTTGAAATATTGCTTCTGGATGTTTTTGATGTTCCAGGCTAAATCCTTCAGTTTTTTTTTTTTTGATAAGTATGTGATATCCTTGTTGTCTCCCCCCTTCAAATAGTCTTTCATCAATATTTTAGTTCAGGAGTCAACTTTCAATCAGTCAAAATTACAACTCAGTATGTTAAGCCACCTTAAGTCCTTCCTGTAGATTCTTCTCTAAAAGATTAGCTAAGAGCTGAAGTTTTTCTTTTTTTTATAAACAATTCTTAAATTTAGACAACAGTCTGGGTATTTTTCTTTCAGACACTTTTTAATCATATGGCTGGCCCAGTTCTTCCTTTGTTACCAGCTGTCTTCAAGGTTATTTAAAATTCAAGGGAACAGATTATTCTTTGTTTCTGGGTGTCCTGCCAGTTTCTGAATCATTGGGGCTCTGTTTCTCCACCAGGTGTGAATAGTTGTTCATTTTTCAGTTTTTTCAGACAAAAAGTTATTATTGTAATATATTTTTATTATAATTTCATCAAAACCCTTTAAGGTGTAATCTTAGCAGGTTTTTTTTAGTTTCTAGATTTGTCCAGACTGTAGTATTTTAAATTTAATTTCAGTGTATTTCTTTTCCCAACTTCCGTCTATGAGGGAATGGGTCCATCTATGAGGGAATGGGGATATAGTCCCCTCTCTTCACTTTTGGAGGTTTTCTTGCTTTGGGGGTCTTTTCTGAGGATACAATTAAAAGATAGAATAGAGAAGATAGATACTTTCACCAATTTCAAGCACACTGTTCACTGATGTTCTTGTTCGTGCTCTTGGATTTCGGTTGCAGGTAGCTTGGGCTAGACGCTGATGTCATGCTAGCCTTTCTCCTGTTGGGTCAGAGGGATTCCCCTGGATTGAACAAATTGACCTCCATCATTTTGTGATCAATGGGACTCCCCTCCTTCACGGTCACCTCTTCGGGGCAACTTCAGAACAATTTAGGGTCCTCCTGGCAGGATGAAACTGGCCATGGGGAATGTAACTTCGCTATCCCTGTGGCCGTGCGCTACAATGCAAAACTGGAAGTCCAGATTTCTATTCGTCTGGTTTTAGCATAATCAATGATAATTGTAATAACTTTCATTAAGACTTACAGTATAATGTTATATGTGTTTATGTAGAAATAAACACCATTGATTTTAGTGAGAATTATTAGTTCAATTCCAAAAAGCTAAGTGAAATTGGTCTATTCAGTGTTTGGATGGGAGACTTTCAGAATTTCGCCAGAGAATTTTAGGTCCGTAAACTAGCTGGCAAGATGAAGAAAGATGTCCCAGAAGAAAGCATCAGCAAACCACTTCCCATTTTTTGCCAAGAAAACTACAAGGATATCTCTAAGAAACCAACATTTATTGACCCAAGTTCACAGAGGTATATAAACTATAGTTGACAAGCTCCAGAAGGATCCCCAAATATATTTTTTCTGTCTTCCTGGCTTTGTTTGGCAACTCTCCCAAAATTCAGTCACAAAATGAACACTGCAATGTTCTGCCATTTTAATGAGAAAGCTAGATAAAATAAGCTCAGACCTCAAAGTGAAGCCAATATATTTGAAGCTATAAGCTAAATTCTCCTACAACTTAAGCAGGTCTCCTGGTATCCCTGTAGTTTTCTCTGCAACAAAGGAGGCAAGATTTTGACATTCAAAAATGTTTGTTTGATTCAACGTCCCATCCTTGTCCACAACCCTCATATTACCTAGAGATTTCCTATTCAAATAACAAGCGGACCTGGCCATACTTAATTTCTCAGCTCAGTTATTTGCTTGCTGAAATACTTAGGCCTCAAAGTTTACAAAATTAGGTCCTCTTGCAAAAGTAAATGAGGATGTGTGATCCTCCACAAGAATAAAATTGATGAGCTCTGCAGGCAAAATGACAAGGCTGTCAAAATGTACTCCAAACTTTGCTTCCTGCTTTGCTGTGCAAGTTTGAGTGGGGGCCAAAAGGAAGCGGGCTTTGAGAGGCTTCCTGCTTTGCCTGCATATGTCTGATCCAAAAGTTGTGTCCTCCCCCTTATGCTCTCCCCAGTTTCCAGTCTAGCAGTTGGATTTAAAATCCCTAAAATAATATTCAAAATGCCCCAAATACTATTAACAACAATTCACAAAATAATATTCTCCTTCAAAGAGGAGGAAGATAATACTGGTGGATCAAAGGGAATGGGAAAAGTCACATGTACCTTTTCAAAAACTCAGGAGTGTGAGGACCAATCTAATATCAAAACATCTGAAGGCAGGATAAGGCGCAATGGATGAAAACTAATTAATCAGTGGAGTGACTTGCCTCCGGAACACTGGAGCACTGGAGGTTTTTAAGGTTTTAAAGAAGAGATTAGTCATCCATTTGTCTAAAATTTTATTTATTTATTTATTTTATTTTAATTCCATTTATATCCCGCCCTTCTCCAAAGACTCAGGGCGGCTTACAAGCTTAGCAGTAGCCTTCTATTCTTATTAGGGCTTTCACACACACACCCAAGCGGCATTATTACAAAGTCAGCTTATTGCCCCCAACAATCTGGGTCCTCATTTGACCTACCTCGGAAGGATGGAAGGCTGAGTCAACCTTGAGCCTGGTGGGACTCGAACCTGCACTAATTGCAGGCAGCTGGTGTTACTTAAGGAGGCATCAACCCACTGCCCCACCAAGGCTCTGTAAATTGTATAGGGTTTCCTGCTTGAGCAAGGAGTTGGACTAGAAGACCTCCAACTCTGCTAATATATGAGGAACTACTTTTCAAAAGATGTCCAGTAGCCACTGAGAAGATCTTCCTTCATGGATCCTGTAGAGAAGGGACCAGAAAAGTCTTAACAGAGGGGCAGAAACTATTAGTACAGATAGTAGAATATTTATAGCTCAGGATAGAGAAAAGGGACTTGTGCTCTCTGAGCTTGGTTGTTTTCTTGCAGTCATTTCATTACCCAAATTATAATTCCATCAGTGCACTAATGCTGTTACCTAGTTTGGGTAATGAAACATCTGCAAGAAAACAACCAAGCTCAGAGAGCACCAAGGACTTACTGGGCTAGGTAATCCTGGCAATACTAATTAGGGCTTTAAATGTACAACACAGGTGAAAAATGAGCTTCAGATTGGGACCAAAGCTGAACAAGCAGCCTTAAAAAAAGAGCCACAGGCCCCTTACCACAGGTGCTACCTCTCCCTGAGCACCACACACACCCCATTTATATTATAGACATTATAAGGTAAAGGTAAAGGTTCCCCCGCACACGCGTGCTAGTCGTTTCCAACTCTAGGGGCCGGTGCTCATCTCCGTTTCAAAGCCGAAGAGCCAGGGCTTGTCTGAGGACGTCTCTGTGGTCATGTGGCCGGCATAACTAGACACCAAAGGCACAAGGAACGCTGTTACCTTCCCACCATAGTGGTCCCTATTTTTCAACTTGCATTTTTACGTGCTTTCGAACTGCTAGGTTGGCAGAAGCTGGGACGAGTAACAGGCGTTCACTCTGTTACACAGCACTCAGGATTCAACCCGCCAAACTGCCGACCTTCTGATCGACAAGCTCAGCGTCCTAACCCACTGAGCCACAGCGTCCCTTTTATAGACATTATAGAAAGTACTAATTGTTCAGTCTCAAAGAAATGCATGTTGCCTCTTATTTTTATTCCAGCAAAACCAAGCCAAATGAAAATAGCCAACAAGAGTACAAGTCTCCATCTGTCCAGCTATGACAGAGATGCTACTTTGAAGATACCATTCTTCATATCAGGCCTGTTCTGAGTCTATGGAACACACTCTTTCAGAAGACTCTTCTCCTGGAGTCTGAAAAAATTGTGTCAAAATGCATCTCTTTCCCAAAGCTGTTAAATGATTTGTGGATCTGTTTTGATAGTATTTTAAACTTTTTATGTTCTGTTTTAATATTTTGTTTTAGCCACCTTGAATATTTTCAAAAGTAGAACAGTGAGGTATCAAGCAAATGGATGAATAAATGAGCAAATGTTCTTTGAAACAACTGCTTTTCTGCTGTGCAGATTTTCTGTTTCAGAACGATCATTAAGACTGGGGTCCTTTTAAAATATGATAATCATGTCAATGCTCTGTTCCCTCCTCCCCTCTTTCACTCCATAAGTAAGGAGACAAGAAAAAAAAGCATGGGCTGCACATTATCACTTGGATGACACTCTTCATATTTGAAATTGAAGTGTGTATGTGGGGGATGTTGGTTCATTTTGGGCCAATTTGGTATAAGAGATACACTTTCCAAAATACTGGAAAAGATAGCCGGTTCCCATAGGAGTCTGGAAGATATCTCAGTGACATTGCATGGAACATGACATCTTCCTACAAATTATGTGCAATATGCAATTCTATAATGACACATGCATCGTGCAATTGATGTGCCTTACACATTTATTTCAGACTGATGATACAATTGCATAATTGCATCCTTTATGGGTTGATGTCATAATACGTGTGACATCATTTTGATGTCATTGTGATTTGTTATAGATACTGCTGTGAGCATCTCTACCAACACATACTTAAGCAAGCGAATGGATTTGTTATGGACACTGCTCTGAACATCTCTACCAATACATACTTATGCAGGAAAATGGAAGGAATGAAGAAAAGCAGATCTTCTTCTCCTTGACCTGTTTAAACCACTTTTCCCCCAAAAAGATACCACTATGACTCATCAAGTCCAGATACAAAAAACATTGTTCTTTTGTTGAGATGCTGGGGGGGGGAGAATGTGCAGCTCCCCCCCACACATACAACTTGATTTATTCACCAAGGAAGTTTATATGTAACATTTATTTTTAAACTATAAATGAGTGTACTGCAGAAGCCATCAATAATTTGGAAACAATGATGTACAGCCACGTCGCCCCTCCCCCCAAAAGCTGGAAAGAATAGCTAAGAAAGGTGACCCATCTCAGGGAGTAAAGAAACCACACCAGAGCCTCTTGAGTCCCTCTGACAGATCGGTTCGCATAGTACAAAAAAACAACAATCCTTGACAATCAATATTTCAAAATTATATTTTCGTGTTACATAAAAGCGAATCTGACAGAGCATAAGTTCAAGACCACTTTGTGGCAATGAGGGAGATAAAGTCCCTTCACTTCTTTATCCTTATTGCATTGGTAGGCTATCATCCAGCTGTGGGAGGTTTTTTGTGTGTGTTTTTTTAGCATCGCCAGTTCCCTTCTAGAGAAAGCATAGCCGGCAGCATTCCAAACTGGCTACTGGAACTGTTTTGCACTGACTTTACTTGACAATGTCATTCAGATTTGCAAAAGTGTTCAATCTTCTTGGGATGTTTTGACTAATTCCAGCTGTGATTCTACAAATCTTTGTGTTGAAGGTGCAGAGTTATTATGAGTAGGGGAGAGCAGAGGAGCACCCTATAATGATTCTCCAGTATTGTGCGGTCCTTGGTGCACTATGAGCTTGGTTGTTTCCATGCAGATGATTCACTGGTGAAGCAGGAACAGCAGCGCCTGCATTTTCTGCATCGCATGAGAAAAGCACATCTTCCTTCCCCTGTACTTATCACTTTCTACAGAGGGACGATCGAGAGTATCCTGTCATACAGCATCACAATCTGGTTTAGAAGCATCACTACTTTATACAGGAAGGCAGTGCAGAGAGTGATGAGGATGGCTGAAAAGATCATTGGCAGTTCGCTCCCTTCCATCCAGGACATAGCACAGAAGCGTTGATTGAACAGGGTCCGCAAGATTGTCTGGGACGCCACACATCCTCTTCATGCCCTGTTTTCCTTATTACCTTCTGGGAGGAGGGTCTGTGGTATCCGTAGCAGAACATCCAGATTCAGTCACAGCTTTGTTCCATACAGTGTTAACCTTGTGAATTCTAAAGCTTCCTCCTGCCATTATGTATTTAAGATGGACAGTGATTAATATTTATATGTTACCTATACGTAAGGGTGTAGGTCTATGCATATGTTGTATATAGCATGTTTATATGTGTGTTATGTATGTGTACACTTTGAGGGCAAGCAACTAAATTTCATTTTTAATGTGTGCCTTTGTGCCCACAGGAAAAAATGACAATAAAGGTTATCTATCTAAAGGTTATCTATCATTACCCAGCTAGGTAACAACATTAGTGCTGGAAGGGAGTAGGGTTTGCTCTCTGTTTATGTATAAATGGCTTCCCCTGTCTACGTTGGTGGGAATGTTCTTTGCAGTTCATTGATTGCATTACAGTCTCTGCTATGGATCCTGAAAGTGACTGAAAAAAACCAAGCTCCAAGGAGCCCACATTTCAATCCTCAGCTACACATATTCCCTTCTATTGGAATCTCCAGTAATTTATATTATGAATGTTTGTTTAATTTATAAATGTTTGTTTCTCAAATTTCTACACTGACCATCATGCTTGCATTCCTCTGGGTGGATTACAGATAAAACAGTGAAATGATACAAATGCTATGGGTAAAAGCAGATTAAAATCAGATTAAAACAAATTTAAAAGGGACACTTATGTTGAAAAGACAGAGGGGAACACCAAGCTCCCCAGGACTTCATAACACTTTTGGATCTTCAGTCCATTTGGCAGAACTAGGTCTTAATGGACTTCTGGAAGGCCCATAGGGCAGGGGAGAAGGGCACTAAGATCTGTGGGGCAGGCAATGAGACTGGCTTGTATCATAGCCCAGGCTCAGGACTCATATTCTGAATTTGAACCAGACACTGAAGAGGAATCTCCAGCTGAACTGTGATATGACAACCTCAGGAGAAATCCCATGAGGCTGGTCAAAGAAAGGCAACATCTGGGAAAGAAGACGATGATGTAAGATCTTCCAGCCCACACACCCAACTAGTAAGAGAGGAGAACAGAACATCAAAGTTCTATTAGGCTCCTCAACAAGCAAAGAAGTTAATCTCCTGATTAGTGACAAGTGGCTGCAGCTTATATGAGAATCTGCTCTACCTCTGTCCTCTATGCTGGCAACAATGTCTGACCTCTGGCTTGTCCATGACTCCTGTATGTGAAACTACTCTTGAACTTCTGAACATTTGACTGGCTTGTCCTGCACACTCCTGTTTTAAAACAATCTTTGGAGACAAGCCTTTTGTGTCTTGATATTTCTTGCTTCTTTGTTAATTCTGTTACCTGAAAGTAAGATTAATAACCTCCTGTCAATCTATGTATGTATATTGTATGTTTGATTGAAATCTGAAGCAGCACAGGTTGAGGAACTAAATTGGGTTAGATGTTTTAGGTGTGTGTTGGGGGGGAGTGAAACAGGCTTAGTTGAAGTTAGTGAGAAGAAGAAGAAGTGGGGATAGAAAATCAAGGATAGCCTCTCACTAGTGATAGGGGCTGTTCTTATACTGTGTCCTCTAGATCAGAGTTCCCCCAGAGTTTTGGCTTTGTGGACTGGTGGGGGAAGAGAGGGGATGGTGCATGCTTGCCACCCCTTCCATGGCAGGTGGAGTGCTCAGGCAAATGGGGATACAGGTGTGGGCCACCCTTTCCATGGCCCGGTTATAAATGGCTCAAGGCCTAGTAGTGAGCTGTAGCCCAGGGGCTGGGGACCCCTGCCCTTGATTGACTTAAGAGTAAGGATGAGTAAGGTTATGTTGTGAATGTGGTATGAATGGACTGCCAACATGATTTGTACTGCTGAATCTCGGTTAACCCATTGTTGTTGTTCTTTTTGTTTTGTTCAGTCACTAAGTCATGTCTGGTGCTTCGCAACACTGTGGACCATAGCATGCCAGGCTTCCTCATCCTCTACTGTCTCCTGGAGTTTGCCCAAATTCATGTTCATTGTGTTGATGACATTATCTAACAATCTTATCCTCTGCCATCCCCTTCTTCTTTGGCCTTCAATCTTTCCCAACATCAGGGATTTTTTTCCCCCAATGTGTCCTCTCTTCTCATTTGATGGCCAAAGTATTTGTGCTTCAGCTTCAGTATTTGTCCTTCCAAAGAACAGCCTGGGTTGATTTTCTTTTAGGATTGACTGACAAACTATTGCTGAAATGTGAATCAGTTAGAGATAGATTCTGTTGGCAAGGAGAATGGCAGGTATAGTCTCATTGCAGTAGGTCAAAGAAGCTGTGTTGGGACAGGGGTTGGCTTCAAAGAGAAAGGTCTCCACTTATGGGATTGATCCCTGCCCTTCCTAAGCCCTGGGAGAGGCATTGTTTTGCAGTGGCTCCCTCCTCAGTGGGAAGGCTTGGGAAGAGGGCAAATGTGCACTTGGGGAATTTATGGGGCTTTTCATGAAGTAGCTGCAGTGGTTGGTATCATTAAATACCTATTTAGCAGAAGGAAAACTACTGCAGTTTCTTTTATCCTCCATTCTAGCTTTCCAGTGTATTCTGCCATCATAACTTACTGTCCTGTGCCTGACCTACATTTTTCAATTAACACCTGGAAGAGAGTCTGCTTCGAACAGCTAATTCTTCCTATTTATTCTTGCAAGTTGGGAGATAACAAACTTTTTGCTCTAACCCTGATCAGATAATTATTTTTCTTTTGTCATAGCAGGCATCCAATGCCTGCTAGATACAGTACTTAATCCTCATTAACATCTAACCTTCCTTTGCTGGTGCCTAAACTGAGCAACTCTGAGGGTGGAGGGGGAAAGAGAGGCTGCAGGGCTATAAAAGGTGCCCAATGAAATCAACCCTTTTGTGAATCTTATTCCAGAAATCATCCTTAATGTTTGGAATCATCTGGTAGATTAGGAGGCAATCTGTGAGTATATTTGAGGAAAAATCCTTCATAAACTCTAGGTAAAGTTTGTTGCTATCCTGGATCTCCCTTTGGTGCAATCATTCTTTGGAATCCATCCTGCACATTCTAAATAATGTGTGGACACACAAATTAGTAGCAAGACTTACTCTGATTAATCTTATTTAAAGATTAGGAAGATTCTCAGTCATCCAGGTAGAGTTGTCTGGAAGTTGAGTCATGGTAACTGGATTTCTTCCATTGTTGGCTTGAAAAGTTTTGCTACTTGCTTATCCAAGGAGCTTCTTCAGAAGCTTCTTCACAAGAAAAGTTCAGTTGCTATGACTCAACTTTCAAACTTATTCAAAGAAGGCACAGAGCTGAACCAACCAACCATTTTAATTTGGAAAAATACTCTTGAGATCTACATGGGATCCAGATGAATTACTGAAGGCACAGATTATGCCTTCATATTGATACCTAGATAATAGCCTGTGACAGCATTCACTGGTTTACATTTACTCCAAGAGATTCCATACAGTTGTGTAGTTGTGTTGTCTATAGATAGCTATGTAATTCTCTTCTCAGATGTAATGGATAGCAGCTTCAGCTGCTGGGCTTTTCAGATCTCATGATCTTGTTCCATATTTTAGACATTTAAATTGATTTAATACTTTCAAAATTTGGAAGGTTTTTTTGTTTAAAAGTTGGTAGTCTTTATTTAACAGTAACCTACCTTGGATTTTATTAAATTGATGAAAATGCAGGATAGACCTATCAATCCATCTGTCACTTTTCCATGTGACAATTGTGTTCTGAGATGGTTACAGGAATTGGAAGAGACTCCTACAACCTCCTTTTTGTTTTGCAAAGATTCTATAGGCCTTCAGATAATGAGCCTCCTGACAGGAGACTAGGTCCTAAGAAAACTATACCAATAAATTTATTCTTGCAGCACCGCTATTAAAAGAGAGATGGTGGTGGTCACCTAAAAGAAGATGGGCAAAAATCTGCCTGTCAAATTTGAACTTCTGACTTTAAAGGGAGCAGGATGAATAAGACAAAAAATCTTTATCATTCAGGAACTTATACGAAGATTGTAGAAAGGATTTTAAAATGACTCAAAACTATGATCAAAATCCACCACGTCAACTTTCACTAAACCTTTCTACGTTCTTACACTCGGTGTTATGTATCCAGGTGCAGCCCACCTGCATAGCAGCGGCCACTAGGGGGCATTGGCCTGGATGGTTTGGCGGGAAAACCTACTTTCGGTGGGAAACCTAGGGCCAACCCTATTGGCTAGCCACCTACC
Organism: Vipera ursinii; assembly: GCF_947247035.1. Lineage (NCBI taxonomy): Eukaryota > Metazoa > Chordata > Lepidosauria > Squamata > Viperidae > Vipera > Vipera ursinii. Next base: position 36,895,716 of record NC_139513.1, on the reverse strand, counting down.
TGGCTAGGTATATAAGGAGGCCAGGTAGCCCTTGTTCTCCAGTATGGAACCCCCCTCAATAAAGAGCTAAACTTGTACTCCGGCTGGTGTCTCTTCCTTGCATCGGACCCACTACTTTACACTCAGGGTCTTCACTGAAAAACAGTCCCCTTGTGTTAGTCTTCCTTTAGTTTATCTAATCACTGAATCAAGGACTGAACCTTTGTTAAGTACAAAACTATTCTTCCTCCCATTGTATGTATTAATGAGCTAGAGCAACATGTGTGCATGTTTGTGGGTATGCATATGTTTTCTTTTGCCACTGAAAGGGTTAAATTGTTAAAGATTTCATGCAGCTATTGTGATGGAATGTGCAGCTTAAGAAAAAGTGGAGGGAACCTTAGCAATTGCGTTGTTCTTTCCAGGAAGGTAGCAGCACATTCCAGAGAGAGGCCCAAAACAAGAGACTGCACAGTCCAAAGCTGAATGGGGGAGGGAGGAAAAAGTTCAGGATGGCCAAACCTTAGAAACTCCCAGGGTGTATGTATTAAGTTAGAAGGTTACAGCAAGATTTTATTAGGTGCAAGCAAATAAAGACCTGGACTCAACTAGATTTTACCATGTTGTCTTTGGGCTTATGCCTGACATCTATGTTTCCCTTTCCTTCAGAAATGCATTTGTCTCCTCAACAGAGAGTTCTAAGCATGAACTCAAGACAAGATTTATCAGCAAGAAAACAATGCATTAGTTAATTTCTTCACAACTCTGCATCAGCAACAAAATAGCTTAGAAGCTGTAGTTGAATCTATAATCTATGATTCTAAACAGCCATATCTGCCATTCATGAGAATAGAATAGAATAGAATAGAATAGAATAGAATAGAATAGAATAGAATAGAATAGAATAGAATAGAATAGAATAGAATAGAATAGAATCTTGGAGGTCTTCTAGTCCAGCCCCCCACTTGAGCAGGAGAACATATACTATTTCAGAAAAGTGACTGTCTAGTCTCTTCTTAAAAACCTCCAGTGATGGAGCATCCAAGATTTCTGAAGGCAAGCTGTTACACTGGTTAATTGTCCTCACTGTTAGGAAGTTTCTCCTTAATTCCAGGTTGCTTCTTTCTTTGGTCAGTTTCCAACCATTGTTTCTTGTCTTGCCTTCTGGTGCTTTGAAGAATAGTTTGACGTCCTCTTCTTTGTGGCAGCCACTCAAATATTGGTATACTGCTACCAGGTAGCCCCTGTTTCTTCTTTTCTTTAGATTACTAGCCAAACCCAAGTCCTGCAGACATTTTTCATTTGTTTTAGTCTCCAGGCCTTGGATCAGGGGCTGCCACAAAGAAGAGGGAGTCAAGCTATTCTCCAAAGCACCTGAAGGCAGGACAAGAAGCAACGGATGGAAACTAGTCAAGGAGAGAAGCAACCTAGAACTAAGGAGAAACTTCCTGACAGTTAGAACAATTAACCAGTGGAACAACCTGCCTCCAGAGGTGGTGAATGCTCCAACACTGGAGGTTTTTAAGAAGAGACTGGACAGCCATTTGCCTGAAATGATATAAGGTTTCCTGCCTTAGCAGGGGGTTGGACTAGATGACCTCCAAGGTTCCTTCCAACTTATTATTATTATTATTATTATTATTATTATTATTATTATTATTATTATTATTATTATTATTATTATTATTATTATTTTAGTTGCTCTTCTCTGAACTTTTCCCAAGGTTTCAACATCTTTTTTGTAATATGGTGACCAAAACTGGTTGCAGTATTCAGGTGTGGTCTTGCTAGGGTTTTATAAAGCAGTACTAATACTTCTTGTGATCTTGATTCTATGCCTCTGTTTATACAACCCAGGATTGTATTAACTTTTTTTGGCTCCTGCTGCACACTGCTGGCTCATAGTCAAGTGATCATCCACTAGGACTCCAATGTCCCTCTCACAGTTACTGTTTTTGAGCCAGATCTCACCCAGTCTATACTTGTACCTTTGATTTTTCCTGCCTAAATATAAAACTTTACATTTCTCTACATTAACATTCATTTTGTTGGATAGGGCCCATTGTTCACATTTGTCATGATCTTTTTGAATCCTCAGCTTGTCTTCTGGGACGTTGCTATTCCTGCCAGTTTAGTGTCATCTTCAAATTTGATGAGTTCCCTTTCAGTTCCCTCATCTAAGTCATTAATGAAGATGTTGAAGACTACTAGGCCTAAGACAGAGCCTTGTGGTACCCAGCTGATTACTTTTCTCCATGTGGATGTAGTACCATTAAGGACTACTCACTAAGTATAGTTTGTCAGTGTTAAGGAATTTGTTGTGCAGAGGTCTCCTTGTGCTACCAAAGAGTTGCACAGACAAGGAAGGGCACTGAGAGCAGCAAAAGTCACACAAGAATACACTGAGTTATAAAAACAAAAAGTAGTTTACTTTTGAAGTGGTGTAAGAACAAAAATACACAGTCAAAAATAAACAATCCAGGTCATTCACAATAGTAACAGTCCAAGAAGTAATCCAAAATACAAAGTCTTCTTACCGGTCCAGAGGTCAATACACAGTTCAGGTTTACAACAGTAGTAAACCAACAGCAGAGCAAAAACAGTAATAGTAGAGAGCAGTGAATTCAGAGAGAGAAAGAAGCTACGTTCCTAGCTTCCTCTTATGGCCATGAGAACACTTACACACCCATTGGCCAATTAACAACTTAAAGACATAGCATTATGGTTAATATATTTTCAACCCAACATTGTAGGCTAACACCATATGCCTAACAGTCAGTCAGTTACAGATCCATCTGGTGTTGTTGTCTATCCCACCTTTTTCTAGCTTACTAAGCAGCAGGTTGTGGTCTACTTTGTCAAATGCCTTACTGAAATCTAAGTATACTATGTCCCTAACTATACTATGCTCTGTCAACCTGTAGTTGCATAGAAGTTACTTGCTTGGTTCTCTGGCCAGAAGAAAATCCAACATTTGGATATAATAATTTGTATCTCCTGTGGATCATTTGGGTTGCTCCAGTAGACTGAAAAATAACTGCAGCTGGAATTTCCTTTATTCATGCAGTAATTGATGCTGTGGAATTACTTAGCGATGATTCCTACTGAACTCAATATACTTATACTTGGATAATTGGGCATAGCTTTTTTTGTAGTCCTAACTTGCTCTCCAGTTTCTGTTAGGCTCAGTTAACTTCCACTAATGCAGGGCTTTTCAACCACTGGTATGGGTACCACCTGTGGTACATTGGCAACTGGCAGGTAGTACGTGAACATCCTAGAAAAGTGGTAGTGGGGGAGGGGAATGAGCTGAACTGGTGGCAGCACCGCACAAGTCTGAGCAAGAGATGGCTGGAGCTACAGGGCTGTCAGGGCTCAGCAGAAGCACCAGGATCAGTGCCAGGCTCCAGCTGGAGCTCGCTGCTGATCCTGGTGCTTCTGAGCCCAGAAGAAGCACCGATCAGCTGGAATGTTGCAGCATCTCCAGGGTCATGTGATTTACATTCAAATGCTTGGCAACTGATTCATATTTATGATGATCACAGTGTCCCAAGGTCATATGATGGGAAGAAAACCTGCTGCAACCACCCAGCAGAGGGGGGGGGAATAAAAACCAAACACCCCCACCCCACCCCCATTGCCAATCCTCAACAGAAATGCTCACAACAATGAAAACCTCAGACAGGAGGAAGAGCGCTGCCGGGCGGGCAGGCAGGTGTCTTGCTCGGCTGTGGCTTGGGGGGCACTTTTTTCAGTGCCATTGCAACTGAAAAGTCGCTAAGCGAACTGTTGTAAGTTGAGGACTACCTGTACTTCATCACTTTTTTTCCTTTTTTGGGGGGGGTGTCATTAAGTTTTTGACACCTTGCTAGGCGACTGGTGGTACTCAGATGTTGCCACATCCTAAAAGTGGTACAATGGGTGAAAAGGTTGAAAAGCCTTGCACTAATGCTTCACATTTATTTTCCTTTAAGGCATTGTAAGTAACCTACAGTAAATTCTTGGTCTCCAATTTCTTATTCTAGTCATAGTATTCAGAAAATATAATTTAGGAGAGAAAAAGATTAAGCATATACCATAAGTAACATAATGTCTGTGATCCCTTGTTAAAAATATCTAAAGTAGCAATTGGGTGATAACTTTACTGAGACAAGCAAAAATGTAATAGAACAGAAAGCAACATTTTGAGTTTCCTTCAACTCTTATTCTGGCTGAATGGTAGAGAAAAAAAATGACAGGGATAAAGGGGAAAAGAATGGAACTCCTTCTCTGATGGTTGAGACAGATCAGAATGAACATTCCTTCTGGATATTATATCACAGCAACCATTTGGATAAAAAGAAATGCAAAGGCTAAATAAACACTTGCCACTAATGAATAAGGCAAGGAGTAAGGTGGACACCCATGTTGGTTAGCTGAGGAACTGGCTCACGTAAATGGAATTGGTCTGCCCTATTTGCACCAGCAGAAGCGGCATGCCGTGGACCCCACTGGCCAAGGAATTGCATTTGGCAGGGTCCAGGAGAAGAGTCTTTTCTGCTGTGGCTCTGTCCCTCTGGAACACTGTACCACTCAAAGTGAGATCTGCACCCACCCTCTTGGCTTTCTATAAGAACCTCAAAATCTGACTAAGCTGGTTGGCCTGGGGCCTTGATGGGGCATGCCATTCTGGATTGGTTACTAATACTTCCATATCAGAATCACTGTGGGGTACTTCTGTGAGGAAAGGATTTGCCGGTGAAATGCCAATTGGGGGCGCCTTTCACATCCTTGTAAAGTTGCTCACCAAAGTGGCACCCATTTATCCACTTGTAGTTGCCTGCTTTCGAACCATTGGCTCAGCAGGAACTGGAGTGTGTGATGGGAGCACACTCTGCCCCGCGGTAGCAATGGGTTTCAGTCACAAGGCTGTTGCTCACCAGCCCAGTGTTCTAACCTCACAAACCACCATGCTTCTACTTCTGGATCAGGTTACTGGATTAAATAGAAGGTTCCACCTTCACCCCATTGTACCTTGACTAATTCACTATTAATTGTGTTATATTTACTGTTTTAATGTTTCATGATTATTGTTTTTATCAAGATGCAAGCTGCTCATGAGGAAGCGAGATGGGCGGCATATAAATTAAATAAACAAACAAGTAAGTAAATAAATAAATAAAACAATGATATGCTATCATTTAAAATACAGTTACACCATCAAAATCAAGCCCTGAGCAAACCTTCATTGGCAAGCACTAAACCAATTTGTTTCTTAGAGACAGATCTGTACTACACGGAATCAGAGAATGCACTTCCCTTAACTGAGATTCTCCTTCTCAAAATTGCTTAAAATAATAAGCAAGTATTAAACTAAGTATCTTACAGTGTATAAAAGGCACAGGATTGAAAATGTGAGAAGATGAGCTACATTTTCTTGCAAAAAAGGATGAATGAGTGAACAATAATGTTGATTACCACCCTGCATTATACTATATTAGTAATTAGCAGTATAAGCTTGTTAGCTGTTTTGCACAACATATTAACTATGTTCTTCTTTTCTGGGTTACATGCCACATTTAAGACCCACTAAATTCAAATATCCACAATCAGATGTTTCATAGTTTGCCCCTGTTTTAATTCATCAGTCCCCTAAAATGTGCAGCAGTCTGTTCTTGCCAAGGGCTGTACTGGAATCTGACCATAATGAACTGGATTTGGAGAGTCAATTTGCATTTCATTAGCACATAATTTATATAATCAACATAAAAGTTGCATGATCATGTTGGATGCTAGCCGCAGTTGATGGATAAATTGCTTGTGCACAATTTGTATTATGAGAAGTAACTGTTCAAAGGATGTTTGGAGGGAATGAGCAGACATCAATTGAGATTTCAAGTTGCACTCATCATGGTTCAGCAATAAAAATGTTTGCTCATGAATGGAGGAGCACTGCTGAGAAAAATGAGAGTGGCTAAGAAAGTTTGTGAATAAAAAGCTCGCAATCTAATTTTTCAGTATCCACAGTAGGCTTTTTTATTACCAGTCTGGCACTCTTAATATCATTGTTATGAGCTGTTGCTAATGGATAACAAAATGATTCAAACAGTTGTTTAATTAAGGTATTGCATTGGGAGAGTGGAAGATGGATTTGTTGGAACTGGGGTTTGCTTTAGTGGATGTGACCACTACCTTTGCAGTTTTGTGGTGTGGAAGGAAAAGACATGCATTTAATATGATATTGAGAAGGTTGTCTACAAACATGAAGCTGAGTGAGCAAAGGATGGTCCATACAGACTCAGAAATACTGGAACAAGACTAGTCATACTGAAGCTTTATGGATTTAGGCAGTGCTTTTTTTCTAAAAATAAAAGGTGCCAGAACTCTCGTCTTGTTAATCTTTTACTTATATAATTATCTGGACAGAGATGCCCTACGTACGGTCACTCACGCACTCGTTACCTCCCGTATAGATTACTGCAATACTCTCTACATGGGGCTGCCCTTGAAGACCACCCGGAGGCTCCAGCTGGTGCAGAATGCGGCCGCGCGGGTAGTGATGGGAGCATTCCGATACTCCCTTATTACACCCCTCCTGCATGAGCTGCATTGGTTACCGGTTGTCCTCCGGCTGAGATTTAAGGTGCTGGTACTTACCTTTAAAGCCCTACATGGCCTAGGCCCGGGATATTTGCAGGACTGTCTGCTGCCGGGAACGACCTCCCATCGCCCAGTACGCTCACAAAGAGAGGGCCTCGTCAGGGTGCCGTCGGCTAGACAATGTAGGCTGGCGACCCCCAGGGGGAGGGCCTTCTCTGTGGGAGTGCCAGCCCTATGGAACTGAGATGGCCCCGGATCTCCAGTCCTTTCGCCGCAGCCTTAAAACATTCCTTTTCCATCAGGCTGACCTGGACTGATGACAGGGATTTTAAAATGTTTTTTAATTTTTAATTTTAATTTATTTTATTGGGGCTGTTAATTTAATTCTTTTTAACTTTTGTATTGCTGTATTTTATTGTTGTTAGCCACCCTGAGTCCTTCGGGAGATAGGGCGGCATATAAGTCCCAAAAATAAATATAAATAAATAAATAAATTAAAAAGAGGTGGAAAGAGAAATCGTGTCTGCCAGGCCTTGCCTCCCCATTGGGCCAAGGGTCTCACAGAGGGCAAGGTGGACTTGACAAATGCAAGTTATTTGAGGAGGGCGTTTCTTTTCCACTGTGTTTTCTCTTTCTGACTTGTGGTCAGCCTGGCTGACACGAGGTGACCACCAGGCAGGCGTGCACATATTTTCTGTGCTTCGGTGTCAATCTCTCCATGCTGCAGCATGGCATGAAGAGCCTGCCTGACACAGGTGAGCACAAGGCAGGAGTGCACATGGACTCTGCTTTTTCGGCTGCTCCCCACATCCCACTCCTGGTCCTCTCTTACTTACAACTAGGAGATGGTGCAGTTGGGCAGCAGGGAGGGGTGCAAAGTTCCTGCCAACTCACCTTCATTGCAGACAACTTGAATGTGCAATGTTTGCTGGCTGGGTCTTTTGGCACACTCAGCAGCAATTCCTATTGGCTTTCGAAAGCCAATAGAGGGAGTAGCACAGTTTGTGCAAAAGTTGAAAAAATTCATCAAAAAAGGTGCCGGAACTCCGTTCTGAGCGTTCTATGAGAAAAAAAGCCATGGATTTAGGGTAGGTATAAAATAAGAGAACCTTTATTGTCATTTTTTTACTGTGGGCACACTGGAACATATTAAAAATGAAATTCTGTTGTCTGCTCTCAAAAGTGTACACATATGTAACAAATATATCAGTATGCTATATACAATATATGTATATACCTACACCAGTGGTGGGATTCTAATAAATTAACAACCAGTTCTCTGCCCTAATGACCATTTTAAATATCAAAAAATGATCTACCGAAAGATAGTTTATTATTTCATGCATTTAATACTTAAATAAGAACACTAAAAGAGGTACACAAAACTTGATTATGTTATAAGAAAGAACCAGTGCGAAACTGGCTGAGTCTCACCACTGACCTACACCCTTACATATAAATACATGTGAATATTAATCACTGTCCATCTTGAGTATATAGCAGAAAGAGGAACCTTGAGAGTTCACAAGGTTAATACTGTATAGAACAAAACTGTGACTGGATCTGGATGTCCAGCTTCAGATGCCACGGAGCCTCCTCCCAGAAGGTAACAAGGAAAACAGTTTGTGAAGAGGATGTGTGGTGTTCCAGACAATCTTGCGGACCCTGCTCAAGAATGCTTCTGTGCTATGTCCTGGGTGGAAGAGAGTGAACTGTCAATGATCTTTTCTGCCATCCTCACCACTCTCTGCATTGCCTTCCTGTTGGAAGCAGTGATGCTTCCAAACCAGGCCGTAATGCCGTATGACAGGATGCTCTCGATTGTCCCTCTGTAGAAAGTGGCAAGGACAATGGAAGGAAGATGTACTTTCCTCCATACAGAAATATTGGAACAAGACTAGTCATACTGAAGGTGATGTTCTGAAGCTTTATGGATAGATTTAGGGGAGATATGAAGAGATATAAATAGAAGACAATCATAAGAGGTACATTTTAAAGCTGTTACCCTCCAATTGCACTTGATTATATTTACTACCATTCTCAGCCACCATGGTGAATGGGCCTGTTGACTGAGAAGTAACTGTTGACTGAGAGCAGTCATAGGCTGTAGACATGAATCTATATAGAACAGTTCTGCTCAAGAGATGGAGCTCTGTTTTCAGCTTGAAGCAACTTGTTATTCATACAGCTAGAGACATCCTAGTAGTGGCAAAACACGGCAGATGTATATTTTATCTTTATGTTAGTTGTCAACATGTGCACCTCCAAATTACAAAACATATGGCACATGCAAATATGTAAGGAGCACATTTTCTTGCAACATGAGGTCACAACATATATTTTACCATTTTGACAAATCTCAGATGGCTGCACAAACCATGAACTTATCAGGATTGGACAACATTCTTTGTTTCATATGTCATGTCTGTTCTTCTGTGAGAAAGAGAAATACCTATCAAGTAACTCTTCTGCCTTCACCATCTCAGATGGAAAAAGCTACAATATGCTACCAGAGTCAGGGGTGCTGCTTTTCATGCTGGGTTTTTTTTTTCATAGCATAGAATATAAGGGTTGGAAAAGAGATCATCTAGTCCAACCTAGCAACATCAGAATCTTGCATTACAACATCCTGGACATATTACTGTATAATGCAACCTCTGTTTAAACATCTGCAATGAAGGAGATATTATTACTTCCTGAGACAATTGTTGGACATCTTTTAATAAAAAAGGATTTTTTTTCCTGATGTTCAACCAAAATCTACTTTCTTGACATTTGAACCATAGTTTCCAATCCTGACATTGAAAGTATTCTGCAAAGTTATTTCTTCCACTTTTCATACAATTGGAAAGGAACATACCTCCTTACAGTCTTTTTTTCCTCTTCCAAGCTAAACATACCCAGTGCTTCCAAACATTCTTCTTATTTTGTTATTCTTTCCTGGTCCCTCGTTATCTTGTCTACTCTTCTCTGGACATATGTTAATTTGTGACTGAAAATGTGGAACCTTGAATGTGGCACCTAGAACTGGGTAGTCTAGAACATGACACCTAGAACTAGTCAGCCTAAAATGTGGCACCTAGAATGAGTCACATTATTTTAGGTACAGTCTGATCTAAGTGGCAAGGTTCTATAATTTCATGACACTGTACTTCTAATCAGTTGTATATGATTTTTATTTTTTGCAGTTGTTGTCTCATATTCACACCAACTTGCACCATATTATTGGTAAAGGTAAAGGTTCCCCCGCACATGCGTGCTAGTCGTTTCCAATTGTAGGGGCCGGTGCTCATCTCTGTTGTGACTCAGGGCCAGCCTGTGGGTCCGACAGCCGGCTCCGATGTATCGGATGACTCAGATGAGGGGGAGGAGGGAGACGAACCGGCTGATGATGGTTTGGAGGCTTTGCAGAGCCCTCAGCCGGGGACCTCTTCTCAGCTGCGTGAGCCCGATAGTGCGGAGGATGATGACCCACAGCTGGCCCTGTTCAAGGACGCCCGACGCAGGAGGCAGTCGAGCAGGAACAAACAAAGAAAGGCTGTGGGACTCCTCGGGAGGAGGCACAGGGAGACCACGCCCTGAGCTCTCAATAAAAGGAGTGTTTGGGGAGGGGCTGGTTGCTGAAAGCAACTCTTCCGCTTGAGGAGACAAGCTCTAGTGTTTTTGTTAATTGAGTAATAAATCTTGGCAGACGCCTTTTAGCCTTGGACGCTCTCCAGTCTCTTCTTTCTGAATAGGGGTTTGCCTTACTACAAGGCCAGAAGAGGGCTGGTTCAGAACAGTTTGCTTTCAGCCTCCTACCCCTTACTACTACGATGGATCAGCTTCTTGCCGAGAATGCTCAGCTCACCCAGCAACTCACTTTGCTGGCAGCTCAGGTGGCTCAACTGCAAGCTCAGGTACATGCTGCACCCCCACCCAGGAGGAAATGTCAGATAGCTATGCCGGATAAATTTGCTGGCAATCCAGAACTGTTTCCTGCCTTCCTGGGACAATGCCAGCTTTTTATCAGCGTGAGAGCAGCTGATTTCCCCACTGACCGAGATAAGGTGGGATTCGTGTTGAGCCTTCTGTCGGGAGATGCAGCTCGTTGGGGCACGCCTCTGTTGGCACAGCCTAGCCCTTTGTTGGATAACTTTGGGGGGTTTTGTGACCATATGCGCCTCATGTACGAGGACCCGATTAAGGCGCAGACTGCCACCCGACGTCTGAAAGCTTTGAGGCAGGGTCAGCGCCCCCTACAGGCCTATATCAGCGATTTCCGGCTGCTTAGCCAGGATTCCGCCTGGAATGAGGCTGCGCTCGTGGATGCCTTTCAGGATGGCTTGTCAGAGGAGATGTTGGATGAGCTGGCCCACGTGGACATTCCCTCAGACCTGAATGGGCTGATCCATCTTTGTCTGCGGATCGATGCCCGGCTGCAGCAGCGAAAGAGTCGCCATGCCACCCCACAGACCCCTGCCGCTCCTGTTGAGCGTGTGCCCCCAGTCCAGAGGGAGGAGCCAATGGAGCTGGGTGCCGCCAGGTCCCGTCTCTCGGTGACGGAAATGGACAGACGACGATCGGAGGGGTTGTGTTTTTACTGTGGGGACCCTGGACATTTGGCTGCTTCTTGTCCAAAGAAGCGTCAGCGGGCATCAGTGACCAAGCCGGCCCCGAGAAAGTCCCCTGCTTTGCTGTCGGGAAACGGCCCGAGCCCGATCAAGACGGCGTGATAGATCGGACGACCCACCACGACCACGCCGAGCAACGCCATTCCGACGGTGCCTGTGAACCTCCACGGCATTTGATTTTGGAGGCACGACTGATCCTTCCTGGCAAGCCAGAGGGGATTCCGGTCCATGCCTTAATTGACTCTGGGGCTACCACTAACTTTATGGACTCGGCCTTCGTGGCCAAATGGGCTGTTCCCCAGTGTCCGGTGGATCCGCCCATGCTAGTGGAGACTATTGATGGTCGAGTGCTCCTGTCCGGGCCTATTATGGCCGCCACGCAACCAGTGTGTATGGCCATCAGTTCCCATGTGGAGGCCATTCAGTTCTACATCACTTCGGATCTGCACTTCCCCGTGGTCCTGGGACTGGCGTGGCTCCGGGCGCATGATCCACAGATCTATTGGTCTCAGAACTTGGTCACCTTCCCAAGTTTGCAGTGCGTGGACCACACCCGCCATATCTGTGCCGGCCAGGTGGAGGGTTCCTCAGGGATTTCTTTGCCTCCCGAACTGTCCGACTTTGCTGATGTGTTCAGCGAGTCAGAGGCGGACCAATTACCCCCGCACAGGCCCTATGACTGTTCCATTGATCTAGTTCCTGATGCGCCTCTCCCAGTGGGGCGTTTGTATTCCATGTCGGAGCCCTGCATTGCGGGACTTCCTGACAAAGAATTTGGCTCGTGGTTTCATCCGGCCCTCGTCCTCGCCAGTGTCTGCGCCCGTGCTCTTCGTCAAAAAGAAGTCGGGCGAGTTACGGCTCTGCTGTGACTACCGGAAACTCAACGCCATCACGGTGCATAACCGCTACCCGCTGCCCCTCATCCCCGAGCTCTTGGACCGACTCCGGGAGGCTAAGATCTTCACGAAACTGGACCTGCGTGGAGCTTACAACCTCGTCAGGGTTCAGCCGGGTGATGAGTGGAAGACGGCGTTTGGTACTCGCTATGGACATTTCGAGTACACAGTGATGCCGTTTGGCCTGACCAACGCCCCCGCTGTGTTTCAGCATTTTATGAACGACATCTTTCGAGATCTGTTGGACCAGTTTGTCGTGATTTACCTGGACGACATCCTGATTTACTCCCCGTCGCGTGAAGCGCATCATCAGCATCTCCGTCAGGTCCTGCAGCGCCTCCGGAAACATCGGCTGTTTGCCAAGTTGGAGAAGTGCCAGTTCTACCAGGTGACCATCGATTTCTTGGGTCACCGCATTTCTCCTGAGGGCATCGCCATGGAACCGAGTAAAGTTGAGTCGTTGCAGAGTTGGCAACCCCCGCGTCGCGTGAAGGATGTTCAGCGACTTCTTGGATTTGCCAACTACTATCGAACATTCATCCCTGGCTTTGCTGCCTTGACAGCCCCCCTTACCCGGCTCCTGCAGAAGAAGACTCGGTTCCAGTGGAACGCCCCCGAACAACAGGCGTTCCAAGCTTTGAAGGACGCCTTCATGAAGGAGCCCATCTTGAAGCATCCTGACCCGCAACGGCCGTTTGTCGTGGAGGCGGACGCCTCCGACATTGCCATTGGGGCCGTGTTACTCCAGGCAGCGACGCCCAACGGTACCCTTTTCCCTTGCGCGTTTCACTCTCGGAAATTGAACCCCTCGGAGCGCAACTATACCATCTGGGAGAAGGAGCTGCTGGCCATCAAGGCGGCGTTCGAGGCTTGGAGGCATCATCTGGAGGGGGCGCGGCATCAAATCGAGGTCCGGACGGACCACAAGAATCTGGAAAGCCTGCAGACCGCTCGGAATTTGAACCAACGCCAGATCCGGTGGTCCCTCTTCTTTGCGAGGTTTGACTTCCGGGTGCGGTACATACCAAGCGGGCACAACCAGAGAGCGGATGCTCTGTCCAGGAAGCCCGAGTACACCCGAGTGGAAGACAAGCTTCCGCCCAGGACAGTGATCCCCGTCGAGTCTTTTGCTGCGGTGCGGGAGCCGGTGGATATACGGGCTCGGATCCGGGAGGCGCAGCAGCAGGAGGCGTGGGTGGCTCAGCGGAAGGAAGAGGTGGGGCCAGATTCGCCTTGGTCGGTCACGGATGGACTCCTGTATTATCGTGACCGGCTCTATGTTCCAGGAGGGCCACTCAGGGGACTCGTCCTCAGCCAGTGTCATGATAACCCGGCTGCGGGGCATTTTGGCCTGTTCAAGACTCTGAACCTGGTCTCCCGTACCTTCTGGTGGCCCCGAGTCCGACACGATGTCCAGTCTTATGTCACCTCCTGCGTCCCATACAGGCAGGCCAAGTCAGCGACAGGGGCCCCGCCTGGTTTACTGCAGCCTTTGCCAACGCCCAAGAGACCCTGGGGGGCTGTGTCCATGGACTTTCTGACAGATCTACCCCCATCCTCCGGCTTCACGACAGTGTTTGTGGTGGTGGACATGTTGACCAAGATGGCGCACTTCATCCCCTGTCGCGGCTTACCGTCAGCTCGCGCCACTAGTCGCATGTTCATCCAACAGGTGTTCCGGCTGCACGGCCTTCCCGATAGGGTCGTCTCCGATAGGGGGGCCCAGTTTACAGCCCGCTTCTGGCAGGAGTTGATGCGGGCGTTGGACATTAAGGTTTGCCTCTCGTCCGCGCATCATCCTCAGACCGACGGGGGTACCGAGAAGGTCATCGGCATCTTAGAGCAGTATCTGTGCTGCTACGTTAACCTGCAGCAGGACAATTGGGTGGACTATTTGGCCATAGCCGAGTTTGCCTTTAACAACTCGCAGCACACCTCCACGCAGATGACACCGTTCTTGGCCAACGTGGGTTATCACCCCAGGTTTTTCCCCCTTTCTCCCGTGGACTCACCGGAGCCGGCAGCGAACGAATTCATGGCAGAATTACAGGCGATCCATCGGTTGGTGCGACGGCAGCTGGAGAAGGCCAAGGCCGACTACAAGAGGTTCGCCGATCGGTCGAGAAGGGATACGCCTCCATTATCGGTGGGGGATCGGGTCTGGCTGTCCACCAGGAACCTACCATCCACTCGGCCGGCGAGGAAGCTGGACCACCGTTACCTTGGACCGTTCCCAGTCGAGGCCGTCATCAACCCGGTCGCCTGTCGTTTAACTCTGCCACGTTCCCTGCGCGTGCACCCCGTCTTCCATCGGTCCTTGTTGGTCCCCGAACAACCGGCTTGTCCACTTCGCCAAGCGGAACCTCCCCCATCAGGACCTCGTGATGGCGACAGCACCCCCGAGTACGAGGTCGCCAGCATCAGGGATTCCCGCTGGCTGAAAGGTCGCTTCCAGTACCTGATCGAGTGGAAAGGGTACGGGCCGGAGGACTTCACATGGGAAGACGCGACCGCCGTTCATGCCCCTGTGTTGGTGACTGCTTTTCACGAACAGTTCCCATCCCGACCGCATCCGGATCGGCAGACCCGGGGGAAGGGCCCTGCGGTGCGGGATAGTGTTGTGACTCAGGGCCAGCCTGTGGGTCCGACAGCCGGCTCCGATGTATCGGATGACTCAGATGAGGGGGAGGAGGGAGACGAACCGGCTGATGATGGTTTGGAGGCTTTGCAGAGCCCTCAGCCGGGGACCTCTTCTCAGCTGCGTGAGCCCGATAGTGCGGAGGATGATGACCCACAGCTGGCCCTGTTCAAGGACGCCCAACGCAGGAGGCAGTCGAGCAGGAACAAACAAAGAAAGGCTGTGGGACTCCTCGGGAGGAGGCACAGGGAGACCACGCCCTGAGCTCTCAATAAAAGGAGTGTTTGGGGAGGGGCTGGTTGCTGAAAGCAACTCTTCCGCTTGAGGAGACAAGCTCTAGTGTTTTTGTTAATTGAGTAATAAATCTTGGCAGACGCCTTTTAGCCTTGGACGCTCTCCAGTCTCTTCTTTCTGAATAGGGGTTTGCCTTACTACAAGGCCAGAAGAGGGCTGGTTCAGAACAATCTCCGTTTCAAAGCCGAAGAGCCAGTGCTTGTCCAAGGACGTCTCCGTGATCATGTGGCCAGCATGACTGGACACCAAAGGCACACGGAACGCTGTTACCTTCCCACCGTAGTGGTTCCTATTTTTCTACTTGCATTTTTACATGCTTTCGAACTGCTAGGTTGGCAGAAGCTGGGATGAGTTACAGGCACTCACTTTGTTACGCGGCACTCGGGATTCGACCCACCAAACTGCCAACCTTCTGGTTGACAGGCTCAGTGTCCTAACCCACTGAGCCACCACGTCCCTGAGCCACTGCGTCCCTGAGCCACCGCATCCCTATATTATTGGTATAGATTATTAATTCAAGAATTCTCCTCCGATAATTTTAAGGCACCTGGGATGATTTCACTGAAGTCACACCAGAAGTAGTTAGATGGTTAGCTTCCTTAGATATTGAATTATAACATCTATCTCCTTACAATTCCATGGCTCCATATTATGGTGATTTTATTATGGTTTTACATTAAGCTAAATTTGTGTATCAGTGATTGCCTTACCTTGGTAGATGCCATATACTAAATAAATAAATAGTTCATTAAGATTATTAATGAATTATTAATGAATTATTAAATTCTTTTCATGTGCAGTATTTACCAGCTTGTCCCTCCCTCCCTTCCCCACCACATCCTATACTAGGGGTGTCAAACTGGTGGCCTGTGGGCCAGATGCGTCAGGTGAAGGCCACGCCCACCCCGGCTCCACAAAGACAAAAAATGTTATGATACATCACATGACGTGATCGAGTTTGACATCCATGTCTCATACTCTTACCCTGAATTTTCTTACCCCAGTTGAGGTCATTTCCTTTACCTATGTTTTTTTTTATTGAAAAGTTTTAAAGTACAGTTTTCCTTTAAAAAGCCCCCCTTCCCCCTCCCCCCTCCCCCCCACCTCTCCCGCTCCCCCCCTCCCTCCTCCCCCCCTCCCTCCCCCCCTCCCCCCCGACTTCCCAGAGCTAAATACAAGGTATATATATATAAAAAAAGCAATCATAAACAACCATATACTAACAACTATAAATTCTAAAATCCCTCACTCTCTAACTTATATAGGATAATACAAACCTTAGCAATATTAAATATATATAAAAAACTAAAATAGAAAAAGAAAAAAGAAAACGAAAGAAGACTTATTCGAATGCTACATAAAACTTCTTAACCCTATACTTGTTCTGGATAAACTCAATCCATTTTCTCCATTCCATAATGTAACGTTCTTGCGAATGATCTTTCAAATAGGCCGAAATCTTCGCCATCTCTGCCAGGTCGGAAACCTTTAAAGTCCACTCTTCTATAGTCGGCAGTTCCTCTTTCTTCCAATATTGACCTATCAAAAGTCTTGCTGCCGTAACTAAGTTCAACATCAATTTGGTGTCCACAACTGTAGCGTCTGCAATTATTCCCAACAAAAAAAATTGCGGACAAAACTTTATCCTCCGTTTAAAAATCTTCTGCATATTCTACCAGACTTTTATCCAAAAAACCTTAACCATCTTACATGTCCACCATATGTGAAAATATGTTGCATCTTCATCACCGCACCTCCAACATTTAGGCTGGTAATTCGGATACATACTTGCAAGCTTTTTAGGATCTAAATGCCATCTATAAAACATTTTGTAAAAGTTCTCTCTTAGATTTTGAGCTTGAGTAAATTTTACGTTCCTCACCCAAATCTTTTCCCACATGTCCATTGTAATAACTTCCTGAATGTTTTGGGCCCATTTTATCATACAATCCTTAACAAGCTCTGTTTCTGAATCAATCTCTATCAATGCAAGATATATCCGTTTAATATGTGCTGGTCCCTGATTTCTAATTTGCTTTATCAAATTTTCATCAGTCATTGCAAATCCATTTTTCTGGTCTTCTTTCCACCTGGCCCGTAACTGAATATATTGAAACCAAGTTTGAACAACCTTCTCTTCTCGCAAGAGGCTATATGATTTCAAACACCAAACATTCCTTTCCAAGCTTAAGATTTCCTTGTATGTAGTCACATCATGTTTGAAACCAGCATGTATATTTTCTATTGCGTGTTTTGGAATTGCCCACAATGGTATCTTGCAGCTTAACTTATGTCTATACTTCTTCCAAACTCTCAGCAATGCCTGTCTTAAAATATGCATCCTAAACACAGTATCTACCTTCTTATCATACAACAAGAATTTCCGGTGGCGGCGCGGCGCCGAAGACAGCCTTCCCGGGCTGCCCGCGGCTCAGCTGTGTGTTTTTTCGCCCGAAACAGCGCCGATCAGCTGTTCGGGCGAATTTGAAGCCCCCTCCTCGGGAGAAGAGGAGGGGGTGAGGCCCCAGGTAGGGGTCGAGTTCTCCGGGGCCGCCTGAGCTTGGAGCTTGGGCGGCTGAAGGATTGAACTCCCCCGAAGCCTGGGTTGCTCCCAGCTGGCCAGCGTCTCTGCTCCGAACTTCTTGGAGCAGAGCCAGGCGTCTGCGAACCATCCCTGCCTGAAGAAAGGACTATGATTTAAAGGAGCAGGCAGAGTGGTACAAGAGGAAAAGGTGAAGAGGACTATTTTACTATACTCTCGAGCTTGTTGGACTTTTTAAACTTTAAGTGAAAGTGCGTCATAATTGAGGAGTAAAAGATGGCGGCTAAACCTCCCCCTAAAACTCTTCGGAGTGGTGGATCCTCGCCGGTGCAACAATCATCACTACAGGCATTGCACCCTCCTGAAGTGCTGACATCGAAGGATTTGCGAGATGCTTTGGAGAAACATGCCCAGGTACTTTTGGAATCAATTAATCAATCAATTGCTGACAAATTTGCACAGATGGAGGAGAAATTGGAGAAACTGGAGGAGAGAATGGAAGAGAGGATGGAACAGAAGTTCAGCGTGATGAAGGTAGACATTTTGTCTTCAGTGCATAAAGTGGCGGAATGTGTGGAAGATTTAGATGAAAAAATGGATGATCTGGCTCAAAGGAATGCAATATTAGAAGTAAAAGCACGGGAGAATGAGAATGTAAGAGACAAAATGGAAAGGGAGTTAAGCCTTGCCCAATATTACCAGATGCAGTTTGCTGTCAGAATCAGAGGTTTAAAAGAGAATACTAAAGAAGATTTAAAGCAGCTGATCTCTGAGGCTCTCGAAGTGGTATTGAACCAGCCAGCATCTGAAATAAGAGCAGCTATGGATAAAGTGTTCCGGGTGAATTCATGGATTGCCAGACAGAGAAAGTTGCCTAGAGATGTGGTGGTTTATTTTGCAAAAAGAGAAATTAGAGATCAAGTTATACAAGCTGCCTATGATGCTAAAGTTGTGATTGCTGAACAAGAAGTCTTGGTTTTAAAAGAAATCCCTCCAAGGATTTTAAGGGGAAGGAAGGACTATACATTTCTCGTGCATGAGCTCAAGCAAAGAGATATAAGGTTCAGATGGGAGATTCCAGATGGGCTGATGGTGATGCATGAAGGTAAAAGGTATCGGCTGATTACTGTGAAGCAAGCGCGTGATTTCTACAATAATGTCTTAAAAGCAACCCCATTAACACTTCTGGAAGCTGCAAAGGGACCTGGAGAATGAGAACATCAAGAGGATGAAACAGAGGAAAATGGTGCTGGAGGAGATCAAGCTACATACAACAAATATGCATGCCAGCCAAACAACAAATCATGGCCCTCAAGATTTAATAACCTCGGTTGCGTCAAATTAATCCAATCACTTATTCCTACTAATGCAGCAGCTTCATAATATAATTTAAAATTAGGCAATTTAAGGCCACCTCTCTCACGAGTATCCTGCATAATCTTAAGTTAAATTTCCTTTACCTATGTTGACATTCATCTTTCTGCCAATTTGACTCTCAAAACAGCCTCTGAGGTGTTGGCTATTTCCCCTATCTCTGTGCCATCCTCAGATCAGATAATAATATTTTCCAAGCCCATATCTAGAAAAGTTGCAAATATATTGAATAGAACAGGATCCTGCAACATTCCCATTTACTCTTGCTTTAATGCTCATTGATGGCTACCATTGTTTAACCAGCCCTTCATTCATCTAATGGTACAGTACCACAGTCCATCCACATTTTATCATCTGGAAGATTTTGCTGAATTCTTTGCTAAAGTCAGGGTGCTTAATATTCACTGCATTCCCACAGTTAAATAAAGGTCACTATTAAAAAAAAAGATCAAGCTGGTTTGGCATAATTAATTCTCAATAAAATAATGCTAGCTCCTGTCATTTTATCTTCCTCTGTGCAATTATTTAGCAACTTGCTGGTAGAGTTCCTTGGTGACTGTAGCTATTTAATTATTTATTTGTTTATCCAACTCAGGAGGCTGTGCACCTATCTCTGGCCAGCAAACAAGATAAAAACAAAGAATTCCATTGTACGCTCTGCCATCAGATAAAACGCCCTGGAGGCACACTAAAACCACAAAACTGCTAAGCAGATACATTTGAGCAAGAATTCCCATTCTAGCATCCTGACCTCAATGCTGGGGGGTGGGAGTGCAGATCTTCTATAGCAGGGGTATCAAACTCAATTTCATTGAGGGCTGCATCAGCATTGTGGTGCCCTAAGGGGGGGCAGGTGGGTGTGGCTCACTGAGTGGGCATGTCTGATGACCCAGAGCATGGCACAGAGGCAAAACAGTCAACTGGCAGTTCAAACTGCCCTTTATTTGCTCCATTTTTTTTTTGGTAAGCTGCAGAAAAAAGTAACACAGACACACTTTCAGCAGCCTCTGGCCATAAGTAGTTTCACAAGTTTTTAACTCTTCAGGCAGGGAAAGTGTGTGTATGGAACAAGCCGTCCTCCTTCAGGTTTTTGACACACACACAGTTAGATTAGAAGAGTAATTTACTCAAGGCCACATAGATAACAAGGAAAGAAACTTACACCCAAAATCTAACGAGTCTGTGGAAATACAAGCTTGCCTGAGCAGTTTCAGAAGAGAAGCCAAAATTCAATCTGAGGTCTTTGAACACCAAATCAAGTTTGTCAGGCAGTCCAATGGTCAGAGTTTCAAGGTTTCCGAGTAGAAATCACAACACAGAAAAAGACATCAGAGAGTTGTTTCCAAGATCAGCAATGGCACACAAAACTCCAAGCATTCAGCATTTGTTCCCAACAAATGCCCCTCCCCACAGCGTCTCCTTAAGTCTCAGTCTCCAGGTGTGTCTTGTGGAGAGGGACAGGGTGCTCTCCTACCGAGTAGTTGAGCCTGCCTGCATTGTTCCCTCCTTCTCTCCACCCTCCGTGCTCTATAATCAGGAGGGAGTGGCCCTTGCTCGTCGCCTGAGCTATGTCTCTCATGTTTGTCCTGTCCCAATCCTGAAAGGCCCTGGCCTGCTTCAGTCTGCTCTTCCCCACATTCCTCTGAAGCCACAAACACCCCTCCATTGGCTCCAGTTCCAGCTCATTTTCCTCAGCAGATTCAGACTCTGACGGGGGCATGACAGCATGGCTTCAGTAGTCACGGCTGACTGGGTAGGCATGGCCACCTCAACGTTGCTCATGGGGGAGGATGCCTATGGGGGCAGATCAGGTTGGGGGAGATCCAGGGGGTCTCTAGCAGGTGGGGCAGTGGGCAGGAGGCTCATCCTGCAGGGTGAGGTGAGGCAAGGCAGGGGCTAGGGTGGCTGCTGCTTGACAACATCGGCCCCTGCACACAGACGCCAGCGAGTGCATGGGGGCTGACAGTGTCTGTCAGCAGCAACAGCCTTCCGGCCTGTCACCTGTCAAACTCTAGGGCTCCGCAGCCCACGGCGAATATCAGGCCAGCCCACCAGCAGCAGGCAGAGTAGGAGAGGGAGAGAGGCATGTGATGCAGACCACCAGATGTGTCTACTCCATCCCATCTGTTTTTGCTTGTGGCTGGAGAGCAGTTCACTGCTGGTCATCTCCTCAGCCCCCTCACAGATCTTGCCCACCAAGGCATACCCACCAAGCAAAAGACCACCCCGAGTGGGAAAAAGCCATATCCCCATCAGTGCCATGATCATCTAGTCTCAGCTGGGATTGCATGCCTCCCCCCATCTCTGTTGGGCCTGGGCAGCCATGGTGCCAATGGGGATCTGGCTTTCCCCACTCAGGGTGGTCTTTTGCCTGCTGGCCTTGGGCGTGCTCTACTACCTCTATTCAGGGCTTCCTGGCTAACCACTTTGCCTCCTTCATGTGGGCCTGCAGCTCTGGGCAGCAGCCTAATGGACCTGCATGAGCAGCTGGCAGCCATGGCTACAGCGGGTACCAAGGTGCACAAGGGGGATGCGCTCCACCCACAGACCTCGGGCAAGACCCTTGAGGGGGCTGAGGAGATGACCAGTGGCAACCTGCTCTCCAACCAAAAAGAGATGGGATGGAGTAGGTGTGTCCAGAGGTCTGCATGACATGGCACCGCCCCCAACTTCGCGTGTTGCCGGTGCCACTGCAGCTCTGCTGCTGGAGGGCTGGCCTAGTATTGACAGTGGACTATGCAGCCTCTGCTCCCATTCACCATTGGCCCCTGCGCAATCATCACCTCCTGTGAGTGCGCCTTGGAGGCCGCCGAGCTGGCCAGGGCCAGGGCAGAGGGGGTCAGTCCCTCACCATCTCTGGAGCATCCCTAGGGGCTGAATATTGGGCAATTGCAGGCCAGATCCGGTCCTCATGCCTTGTGTTTGACATGTCTGTTCTCTAGCCTTGCAAAAGATCAATAGAGTAGGGGCAATTTCAATTTTGTGTGCATGTCGCTTTTAATTCTTAGCTCAGATAAAAACTTCCAATGCACCCACAGAGGTATCCTAAGCTTCCCCCCCCCGCCTCACTGTAATACTGTACAATCAAGTGGTGTGGTGGCCTATGGGTGAAGATGCTCAGCTCCCATATGGGAAGTTGAGAGTTCAATCCTAAGTAGCATCAGATGTTTCTCTCCTAGGGATATATACAGTATATCTATATCTATATCTATATCTATATCTATATCTATATCTATATCTATATCTATATCTATATCTATGTCTATGTCTATGTCTATGTCTCTATCTATCTATCTATCTATCTATCTATCTATCTATCTATCTATCTATACACTCTTTCGTGCTTCGCTCGCACAAGCACGAAACCGAAGACACCAGTCTGAAGATGACGAGTGGGACCTCGTCAAAACGTCGCCAAGACAACCTCAATCCTACATGGGAAAAGACCCGAATACGCCAAGACCTACATACCTATACCTGTGAAAATCTACGAATACGAAAACACACACACACACACACACACACACATGTGTGTGTGTGTGTGTGTGTGTCTTCTGCGAACTCCACATGGCATCAGGAAGGGCATCTGGCCAGTAAATGCTCAGCTTCATCCAGTCGCCTTGACTCTTCCCCAAATTAAGGGATTACAGGGTTGTAAAAAAGGAGTTTTTTATTGTAATACTATACAATCATATTTCCAGTATCTTATTTTGTAACTCTAATTAAATGCTCTAGTTTTTCCTTCTGTAATATCCTGAACTTCAGGATGATGTGATCTCTTTCTTGAAACAATCTGCTGCTGCATTTACCTTACCAATTAACTGTTCCCTATTATAGGTACAGCCAGATGTAGGCAAGCCAATCGATTGTATGTTCTTCAACTTTCTGGAAATTGAAATAACTTATCAAGAAGTTATGCGCTCGTGACCTCCCGTTTAGACTACTGCAACGCTCTCTACATGGGGCTGCCCTTGAGGACCACTCAGAGGCTTCAGCTGGTGCAGAATGCGGCCGCGTTAGTTGTGATGGGGGCTTCCCGACACTCCCATGTAACACCTCTACTCCGCGAGCTGCATTGGCTTCCGGTTGCCCTCCAGGTGAGATTCAAGGTGCTGGTGATGACCAATAAAGCCATAAATTGCTTGGGTCCGGGATATCTAAGGGAACACCTGCTGCCGGCATCAAGTTCCCTTCGTCCTGTGCACTCCCACAGGGAGCGCCTTCTCAGGGTGCCGCCAGTAAAAGATTGCTGGCGGATAACACCCAGGAGGAGGGCCTTCTCTGTGGGTGCGCCTGCCCTTTGGAACCAGCTGCCCGCAGAGCTTAGGACTGCCCCCGACCTTTGTTCATTTCGCCGGGACCTGAAGACCTGGCTCTTTGAGCTTTCCGGCCCAGGCTGAGAGTTTTTAATTGGGGTTTTTTATATTTTTTCAGGGATTAAATTTAATCTTTTTAATCGTTTTAAATTTTTGTATCAATGTTTTAAGTACCCTGTAAACCACCCTGAGTCCTTCGGGAAAGGGCGGTATATAAATTCAATAAAATAAATAAATAAAATAAGAGTTTGGGAGACCTTACATATTAGCTGAGTCGGTTTTCCAGACTATTGAAATGTCCACATGCCTGGCGGTTGAAGTGTTTTTATGTGAGGGTAAGTGTACCTGGGAGTTAGAGTCCAACCTAAGCAGTGAAAAAGGTTTATTTAAATATCAGAGCGATGACAGGAATAAGTAAAGCTCATCACCTGGCTAATTGCATTCTTCAGGAGAAGAATCAAATGATATGTTCCATGCTTGTGTGCCAGTTAAGAGAATCAGAAGGAAGTGACTTCAGAGTAGCAATCTCTTAGACCAGGGGCCTTCAAACTTGGCCCTTTTATGACTTGTGGACTTTAACTCCCAGAATTCTGGGAGCTGAAGTCCACAAGTCATTAAAAGGGCCAAGTTTGAAGACCTCTGTCTTAGACTCTTAGACAAAAGAGTGGGGAGATGGATAGAGAGAAAGAGAATACTTTATCCCTCAATCCATACTCCTACTAGTCTCTTATGGTCAATATATCATGAATTGTGGGACAATAATTGGATTTGGACATCAAATGAAGGTTTCTGTTATTTCTGCACCTTTCCTCAAAATTCCATAAACTATTTCAGAACAGCATTATCCTGATTTTCTGCCTAGCTTGGTGATCTAGAATGCTCCCACAATAACACCCTTGTGGTTTCCTTGCCTTGATATTCTTACTCTGATGTTCTCAACTGGATCCTTGTGTTAAAATTCCAGGATTTCAAGACATGTGAAATTTCTTTGCATCTAACGCTATTCCTCCTCCACTTTTGCCTGTTATTTATTTATTTTATTTTAATTCCATTTATATCCCGCCCTTCTCCGAAGACTCATGTTCATCTGGATCTACATAAGAATGATAAAAGAAGCATCATTCTGGAAGCTTTGTGTTATTACATGGCATGTGCAATGACACAACACATACGGTATCCAAAACAAGCAAAGCTTGTGTCACAACAGTGCAATGCTACTTTTGTTGCTTTGTCCCCATTGCTCCACTGGCTCTCTTCCTTTTGAACATACTGTAAATGTGAAGGTGTTTGCATCCAAAATGGGCAGGGGTTCTTCATATCTGATCTAAGCATATGGCACCTTAAAGATGCTATTCCTGGTCTTTTATGGCACCTACATAAAGGAATTAAGCAGAAAATGACATACAATTAATTGCAGCCTCAGTTCATCTCTTTAACATCTCCTGAACCCAGTCACATAACATGTGTACTTATAGCAGATCCGAAACAACTTTCCTGCTCCAGATTTGAATATTGCACATCTTTATTTTGGAGTAAGTTAGTTATACTCTTTAATCCTTGCACACATGTATGAGCACATGGTCTTTGATTCCTCTCCCGATACAGTGCAGATAACCTGGCACTTTGTTTATTTCTGTCATCTCCAAAATTGATTATGAGTTTAAGCCAATGAGGTTTCACAAAACTCTATCCAGAATTCATGCAATGTTCTTACTGAACATCAGACTTCAGATTAAGAATTCATAGAGCCTTTTCCAACTGGAGCAGTTTTAAAAACATATTCAACTTTTATTTTTTTTACCATTGCAAATTAATGATAGCCTAACTTTTAAAGCTCTAAATGGGACAGCACTAGGATATTGAATCTGCCCATTCAGTTGCTTTTAAAGGGACATAGGTACGTATGAAGGAAACAACAAGCTTTCTCTGAAAAGGTCTCCACTTTATGCAACTCTCACCAGCCTGCAATTCAATAAGCAGACTAAATCTGTTTTATTTCATACTGCCTTTGACCCCATATGATTGACTGTAACCATCTATCACATGTTTTATTTTGATTCTGTTCTTGATATTTATCTTGCTTTAACTTGCCATTATTGCCTAGGCATTTTTCTTTCTTTTGATATTTTATACCATCCAGAGTTTTTCAGGGGTTATAAATACAAATGAATGAATACCTCAAGGCAAAATAATTTAAAGCTATGGCTTGGGCAAGAATTCTGAAGAATTTCAAGGAAATCTTTTCAGTAAGGATTTTTTTTAAAAAAAAAAGTAGCACAAAGTGCAGGGAGGGAGAGAAGGAGTTATATTCCACAAATGTTTTCCCCTCCCCCCCCAACAATTTCTGCCAAGTATTTAAGAATGTCTAAAGTTGGATCCTAGTGTTTTAAACAGAAATAGATCTGAAAATGAAAAAAAAATAGACTCGCTTAGTAGCGCATTGCCAGGCTTTCTTTTGGATAGCAGTGTGTGAAAGCAGATGGCAGCGTAGAAAGACGACATGTGCTAAAGATAATTGCATTTGAGGAGCAAATATTCTGACATAAATGTTCAAAAGAGCATTGTCTATATAAAAAAAATAGTTTTGCAACTTACAGCTTCCCATTTGCATGTATTTTTTTCTTCTTCAAAGAATTGCCAATACTATGTGTGGGTGATGAAACAATATGGATCAAGTCTAAAAAAGTAATTTTGACATATGACATAACACAGTGACCCCAATGCAGCCTATTCATTTTCTGCATCTCTTTTCTTTTCTTTTTAGTTTCTAGTCCATAATAGCTTAACATCCTAAACCTCTATTATCTGATCTACCATGGGAAAATATTTAAATCCTTTTATAATTAGTAAAATGTGAGTTGATAACATTTTTGCATAGAAGACATGACAAACATTTTTCAGAGTCCTCTAGGAAAATTGTGATGTTATTAAAGATGACATGGGTGGACCAGACTTTGCATATTTTTTTCACACATTCTACTGTATTTGAACCCTCACAAACATATAGATGTTATCTATCTATCTATCTATCTATCTATCTATCTATCTATCTATCTATCTATCTATCTATCTATCTCTCGCTCTCTCGCTCTCGCTCTCTCCCCAAATGCATGTAGGGGCATATATACATACTTCAGAGAAAGAAGAACATTTGTAGCTCAGGGTTGAAATGAGGGGGTCCTTGGTGCTCTCTGAGTTTGGTTGTTTTCTTGCAGACATTTCATTACCCAAAATAGTAACATCATCCGTGCCCCACTGATAGTATAGTTTGCCTCACTCCTTACTAGCACTGATGATGTTACCTACTTTGGTTAATGAAACATCTGCAAGAAAACAACCAAGCTCAGAGAGCACCAAGGACCCTCACACACTTCACAACTAGACTTGCTTGGTGGTGGTGGTAGTTGTGAGCATGTAAATGTTATAATTATTTTACAATAGGGAAATTATTTTTCCTCCCATAGGCATTGCTTGGGATGAAGTTTAAACCCTCTCTTCCTTCTCTTTAGTATCCCGAGGTACTCTGTTTTTCCCTATTTAATAGTAGCATAGTGATTTTTTAATAGTAGCATAGTGATTTTTCCTATAGGACTTATGTAGGGGATGAGATAAAAGCTGCTTTTGCCTCTGCTCACCAATTCTGAACAAGATGCTGATGAAAAATGCCAGAATAAGTAAGGAAGCAAAGGGAATGAATGACACACAAGCCATCTATACTTTCAAATTTCTGGTTTGCTCACATGCACCTTATGTAATTCATCTTCACAGAACTGATTGAGTTTAAGAGCTAACAATGTACAGAAATAAAGACAGTGCACAAAACAGCAGAAGATTTTTATCTGAGTTAAGAATAAATCAGCTGCTCACTAAATGTCTTCAGGAAAAGACTCAAAGCAGCATAAGATTTTTGTGTTCTGTTGGAGAAAAATACCCTAAGTTTTGTTCCCATGTTTCTCACCCAAGAATAGGCGAAGGAACATTGAATGCTATATATCACCTGAAGTGCAGAAAATGCAAGCAAGTGCATGATTTTTAAAACATTTTAAAAACATTAAATCCCAGAGAAAGTAGTATGAATACAATTCTGCTCTCACCATACCAAAAATACCAACAGACAACAGACTCCCATTCTTTGACATCGACATAAGAAGCCTAGACAATGGACAACTGGAAATCCATGTCTACCGTAACCCCATGCACCCAGATCAGATCCTCAGCTTCACAAGCAACCACCCTACTACACACAAAAGAAGCTGTGTCCAGACCCTCTTCAGAAGGGCCAGGACACACTGCAGCACCACAACATTAAGAAAAACATCACATCAATTAAAAACCAGGATCCACGAACACCAGCTGGCAGTCAAATGCCAGGATCCCAAATCCTTAATCTCTACCCACACTGACACCAACCAGCACCAGTTTGATTGGAGCACCACAAAAATCATCAGCCACGCTACCACCCGCCATACTCATGAGGTCATCAAAGCCTGGCAGTCAAGCAATTCCATCAACAGACATATTGACCTAAAACCAGCCTATGAATCCCTCAGAATCCAAATCAACTGCACAGCCAAGCAGAGACCCTCAGTCAACCTATGCAAGCCCCGCTCCCACCAGCAGTTCACCTTCTGATGACCCTGACCTGATGTGACCTCCCCATCACAAGACCCATCACAAGCATCTGACTGATGACTCACATCTGACCGATCACAAGACCCTCCCATGACACACCCTCACCTGACCCACCACAAGACCTGCTGACCACAGGAGTCCCTTATAAACAGAAGAACACCGACACTGACATCCCCTAAATTCCACTGAAGATGTTACCTAGCCTGGTAACGAAACATTCAGAAATCGACTCACAAGCTTGGAGAATGAACCTTCACTCTCATACCAAAAATTGCTATAAAAATAGCTACAGAAAACTCAAAGTCTTTCCCCCCTTTTTCTCAAAGATATATCCTCTGGCTTGATCATGTGACAGGTTTCAGGACAAAGGAAACAACAATTCAGATTCTTTTCAGTTAATATACAGTATATCTCACACAAGGTTTTCTGGCAACTTTTTAAAAGTCTCTTTAGTTTTGGGCACTTTTTTAAAGCTTCCTTTCCACATACCTTGGTGGAGCAGTGGGCTAATGCCTCCTTAAGTAACACCAGCTGCCTGCAATTAGTGCAGGTTCGCATCCCACCAGCCTCAAGGTTGACTCAGCCTTCCATCCTTCCGAGGTAGGTAAAATGAGGACCCAGATTGTTGGGGGCAATTAAGCTGACTTTGTAATAATGCCGCTTGGGAGGGGTGTGAAAGCCCTAATAAGCAGGCATATACATAGAATGAAGGCTACTGCTAAGCTTGTAAGCCTCCCTGAGTCTTCGGAGAAGGGCGGGATATAAATGGAATTAAAATAAATAAATAAATAAATACAAGCCCTTAAAAAAGCA
The DNA here is from genome assembly GCF_947247035.1 of Vipera ursinii. Lineage (NCBI taxonomy): Eukaryota > Metazoa > Chordata > Lepidosauria > Squamata > Viperidae > Vipera > Vipera ursinii. The sequence goes on along the minus strand of NC_139513.1, from coordinate 36,867,040 downwards.
GCTGTTTAGTGTAATCCTGATGTTTTTCACTAGCACATAAGGAATAGCTTATGGCTACAATAAGAGAAAAAGAAAGATAACAATCTGTGTAAAATTTCCAAAGAGCACACCAAAATTCAACAAAGCAGACAAGCCAACAGTGATCTTAACAGGTATAGAAACTCAGCATCATTAGCAATACTTATCTATAAAGCAGATTAGTGCATACTTTGCATTATAACGTAGAATAATAGGGTTGGGAGGCATCTTGGAAGTCTTCTAGCCCAACTCCCTGATCAAGCAGGAGACCCTATACGTTTCCACACAAATGGCCGTCCCGTCTCTTCTTAAAAATCTGCAGTGATGGAGCACACACAACTTCCAGAGGTAAGGTGATCCACTGATTAATTCTTCTCATTGTTGGGAAATTTCTCCTTAGTTCTGTCTTTAGTGATGTGTCTTTAATGATCTTCCACTCATTACTTCTTGTCCTGCCTTCAATACTTTGGAGAATAGGTAGACCGGTTCTTCTCTGTGACACTCCCTCAACTACTGGAAGACTGCTATTATACCACCCCTAGTCCTTCTCTTCATTAAACTAGAGATATATCATTCCCTCAATCTTTCATCATATGGTTTAGCCTCCAAACCCCTTAGCACCCCTTAGAGTGCTCTTCCTGGCACTCTTTCTATGGTCTCAACTTCTTTTATGTATCATAGTGACCAGAGTTGGAGGCAGTATTCCAAGTGTGGTCTCACCAGTGCAGTATAAAGAGATGCTTCATGTGCTCTTGAAACTATCTCTTTGTTGATGCAACCTAGGATTGCATTATGGTTTTTTGGCAGCTGTAACACACTGCTGGCTCATGCTTGAGTGGTGGTCTACTAGGCCATGTAGATCCTTCTCACAGTGGCTACTGTTGAGCCACATACCATCTATTCGATATCTGTGCATTTGTTTTTTCTTTACTATGTTTAGGACCTCACTTTTCTCATCAGTGAATTGCATTTTTTTTTAATTGGGCCAGTGTTCCTACAAATTAAAGCACAGTACAGCACTGATGGAATCCACCAATATAAACTCTAACTTCATCACAGCAACATTTGTTTGCTTCTTTATAAACTAAGTAATTTCACTAGGATGCAATTATTCAGTCTTGAGTTACTGTTTTCTTCTGCCTTACCCGGATCTTAACTGCTCCTTTCATCTCTACGCCTGATTCCCACATCACCTGATCAGATCACAATCAATAGCAGCACTGATGATGCTAGTCTATACTTGCTAGAGGGGGAAAGGGTTGTAAAAACAGTATAGTCTTAATTCACAAAACAGCTGCTCGTGTTGTCTGAAACTCAAAGTTCTTAAAAAAGTCCAGCAACAATTACAATCCCCAAGCCCCTCTTTGCATATTCAAAAGATGTTTCAAACTCAGAATGTGTGAAGTATTTTTCCTGCTCCTATTTTGTACAGTAAGTGTATACATGAGGTGAATATACAGTATTATAAAGTTGATAGAACATACATAATAGCTTATGTATGTAGGGCATTTATACATCCCACAGTTCTAATAGAGTTTAAGTTCTTTTTTCAAGACTGAGTAATGTCAACTTCTATTCAAAGTATTGTTTTTCTTACTTATGGTGTGCTTTCAAGCCTACATGATGGCGAACAGGCCTGAAGGCCTCCTATGGTTTGCCTAGAGGAAGATGAAGAGTGTTAAACTAGTATCTTTACAGTTAAATTAAAAAAAAAATACTTTAATTCTGTGAAAGGCAACAGCAAAATAATGTATTCTTGTAACATTTTGGGCCCTGAAGCAAATGTAAACGGTCTGTGGTGATCAAGCAGAGATTTATGGCCAGTGCTTAACAGAGTGTGGGCTGATTTGTTTGGAATCTGGCTGGATATTTCTGAGAGATTTATGAAATTGTTTACAAAATTTCAGTCACAAAAGTTAATAGCAACTTTGAATGAACAGGATTGGTGGTGCCAAAATATGGCTAATGCACGAAACAACAGAGTGGTACAAGTATAAATGTGAAGCCAAATAAAATTATTAAACTGGACTGTAAACATGAACTATTACTACTTTATCCCATTTGTTCAGCTAAAGAACGCACTGAGAGAAAAATGTCAAGTGTAGAAGCAAAAAATCAGAATAAACTTTGCTGAGTTCAACTACCTTAGACAAATATAATTCAAATAATTTTGTAAACACCACACTAAAGTTCACTTCTATATTTGTTTTTTTTCTAGATTTCTTTAGAATGAGGTGTGTCTGACATATTTTAAGAATATATAATTTATCATATGCCCAGATTGACCAGCGTGCACAAATCATCCAAGAGAGAGTGGTATAGCTTGAATGGGATCAGAGGTGGAAAAGAAGATCTGTCCTCATATAATAATTTTTTGTGAAACTGTCCACATTCATTCTTAGTAGTAGTAGTAGTAGTAGTAGTAATAGTAGTAGTAGTAGTTAATTTTATCCTGGGTGGTAGATTAGAAAGAGTGAAATACAGTAAATTCTGTACATTGTTGTCTTGTTCATCTTAAAACTGATGTGCATTTTATAACAATTGCTTTGAGAAAACATAGTAATGATTTTGAAAGGTATTGCTTCATTATGAAGTAATACAGGTAGTCCTCAACTTACACCACAACCAGGCTGGAATTTCCATTTGATAACTGATGTGGTCATAGAGCTAGATGCTACATGACTGAATTGCTTAGTGATTGCAGCCCCAGCACTCCCAGTTGCTGTTGTTAAGTCCAAATGCACAGATCATTAAGCAGAGGGAATTCCAGGTAAGCAATGGGGGAGTGCCACAAGAGGGTGGGGAAGACCCTGGGAGGCCCAGAGTAGTCCATGTGCACGTGGGGAGTGCTGCAGCATGGCACTAACTTAGGTCGACCAAGAAAAGAACATACTGTAGCTCAGGGACTTCTGCTTGCCCCACAAAGCCATAGCTGCCCCTGGAAGCCTCAGCTGTCCCAACCTGACCAAAGAGAGTAGTGTGAAGCTGAACCCCAGTAGCTCAGCACAGCATGCCCAAGCCCAGTTCCTTTGCATTTGCCAGGCTCTGCCATAACCAGCTGGCCTTCACAGTTTCCCTCACATTGCTGACAAGATATGCCCGACCTGACCCTATCCTGGGGTCTTACGGTCTTTGAGATAATCACTCTCTGTCAATCCAATTTATCTACTTAACCAGATAATTAGGGGTAAAATGATGAAAGATCCCAAGACAGACCCTAGAAAATTTGGGTGGTACTGTAAATGCATCAATGCATCAATCAATCAATCAATCAATCAATACCTACCCATCACTGATGTGAATATGACACTAATGATTATCACTTGGATATGGCCTAGTTTCTGTAATTCCAGCATACAATGTCCATACATGTTAGGGATGGTTTAGTTCTAAAGAATTGGCTTAATAATGTGGAACATTATTTGCAACATCTAGTTAGAAGCATGAGTAACTATAAGCCAACTGAGCTCCCATTCTTCAGAACAATCAACCTTTTTATCACTGCAGCATTGCACTGGGATGGATGTTCTGGCATGCTGGCTCCTTTCCACTCTCTGTTAACATTAGGTTATTGGTTTGATGCTAACTGGAAAAGGCTTCTGGCATAGCAGCTGGCTGAATGCATGATAGGAACATGCTGAGAACCAAACCTCACAATAATACCATTTAATTCTGTGAGCAAAGAACATTTGTTTTGTTTCTCCAACAAAGTTATATTGCCTAGCTTCTCGAATTCCAGGAAAGTTCTTTTACATAATGCTTGGACTCTGAGTGGTGGTTCAACTATATGCTGGCTCAAGCACCTGCAAATAAATTGGGATGTTTTTTGTGACTTGGATGCTTTGGAGTGGAGCTCATGCTCAAAGTTTAGTTTTGGCTTCTTGCTGGTCACATAACCTTTTTGTTGGAAAATTGCTGTGGATCTGGTACATTCCCAGGCAATCCCTATATCCAGATTAAAGCAAGCAACACAAGCTTCTCAGTTCAGATAGCAAAGCATATAATTCAATATTTATTTATTAAACATCAGAAAACATCAAAACATTTTATTGGCAAAATAAAACAAAAGGCAGGCAAAGGAGAGGAGAGACAGGGGGAGAGAGAAGAGCAACATGTCTATCAATTTAAACATCTGTTTCATGCAAGAGAGCTCGGAGTGACCATATGTTTCAATAATGTTTCTGTAATTCCCTTAGATGAAGTCAATTTGTCTGATTTAATAGCTGACAGAAGAGACAGTTTGGTCTACTGGTTAAAGCGCTAGTTTAAGAGGCCTAAGACTGGGGAAAGGCACAAAGCGAGCTGTCTAAGTTTGGGCCAGTCACTGTCTCTCAGCCTAGGAAAATGGACAACAGCAAGCCACTTTTGAAAATATTGCCAAGAAAACTGTAGACATATGATTGATTCAAAGCAAAACACACACACCACAAAAAAATTGACAGGAATTTTCTGCCTGAAGAAAATGTGTTCATAAAAGCTACAGTGACATGCCTACTTTTGCCATATTCTTTAGGTTGAGACAACAGCTAACAAAAAAACAAGCACAATTGCCTGTCACAACCCCAACTCTCTTAACTCCAAAAATATTGATACAGAAGCATTAGCTGAAGATCTGGCATCTAATTTATCAAATCTTCCAATTTGGAAGAAAGTAGATGACAAAGCTAAGATTAGCAATGTCGGACAATGCAAACTGAAGTACAATAATCACATCCTGGGAAAAGAAATTGCCTCGGCAAGGAAATACATTCAGGAAGCTGTGGATAATAATCCTCTTTATGAAAACAGTCAATATGGTTCTACCTCTCAAGGGACAGGATAATATATAATTTATTTCTATTCATGCCCAGTGTTGCCAACAATGATCTTGATATAACTCATCCCTTCTAATTATGCTAAACAAAGTAATGTAGTCAGATTAAACATCCAGTTATTTTGTGCCCTGACCCAATGAATATATCCACTATATGGTGTAAACTGATAGGAATTGTATGAGCAGGAAAGGATCAATTCATCCATGAGCTAAAATCAAGATGATACTACTACCATGTTTCCCTGATAGTAAGACCTACCCCGAAAACAAGCCCTACCTTGATTTTTGGGGTGGGCCTAATATAAGCCCTATCCCAAAAATAAGCCCTAGTTTGGGAGAGAGGCGCATGCCTAAAAATCAAGCTAGGTTTAGGGGTGGAGGGGTGGAGCTACCCGGTGCAGCCTGCACCCACTTAATCGGCGTCCCATGAATTGACACCTGCCTTTCCTCGCCGGCCTACTTCTGTGGTGTCTTCTGTATTTCGCAGTCAGAGGCCTACCTAATAATGAAAATTCCAGCACAAGGGGCAACACCAGGCAACTACAGGCCAATTACCTGCTTACCAACAACTTTCAAATTGCTAACTGGTGTGGTAGCTGATGCAATACAACAGCATCTAGTTGAAAACAATCTCTTTCCATCTGAGCAGAAAGGAAACTGCCCCAATAGCAGAGGAACAAAAGATCAACTTCTAATAGACAAAATGATCTTGGAAAACTGCAAGAAAAGGAAGACCAACCTGAATGTGGCATGGATTGACTACAACAAGGCATTTGACTCTCTGCCGCATGACTGGATAATCAAGTGCCTAGAAATAACAGGAGTCAGTAGAAACATCAGAAAATTTGTGCAAAGATTGATGGCACAATGGATGACACTTTGCAGGTATGGTGAGAGACTGGGAGAGGTCAATATCAAGAGAGGAATATTTCAAGGAGATTCATTATCACCACTACTATTTGTTATTGCACTGTTTCCTCTGTCAACAATACTGAATAACTCAGGACATGGCTATCAAACATCAAAAACATCTGCCAGACTATCCCACCTCCTTTACATGGATGATCTGAAGCTGTATGGAAAAACGTCATTGCTGCTGAACACTGTCCATATATATAGCCAAGATATTGCAATGGAGTTTGGCTTGGACAAATGTGCCACACTTAATTTCAAACAAGGAAAAAATAGTGAAAACTGAAGGAATCAAGATGCCCCACAAAAATAACATTAAGAGTCTGGATGAGGAAGATTACCTCAAATACTTGGGTATCCTTCAAGCTGACAATATCAAGCACACTGAAGTCAAGAAAAATATTAGAGGTGAATACATCAAGAGAGTGAAGAAGATCTTAAAGTCCGAACTCAATGGAGGAAATACCGTGAAGGCAATCAACACCTGGGCAATTCCAGTCATTAGATACACAGCTGGAATAGTGGCTGGGGCTCAAGCAGAACTAAAAGCAATGGATAGGAAGACCAGAAAAATAATGACAATGAATTATGCCCTTCATCCACGCAGTGACATTGACAGACTCTATCTACCAAGGCAAATAGGTGAGCGGGGAATGCTGCAAGTACATCAGATGGTTGAAGAAATAAAAATGGCTTTGGAAGAATATCTGAAGGACAATGATGAAGATGCACTGAAATTAGGAAGGCAAACTGGCCTACAAGAAAGACCAAATGAAGAACAGAATAGAGGCATGGGAAGACAAAGCACTACATGGCCAGTACATAAAAAAATAGCTGGGAAAGCAGATAATAACAAGACCTGGCAATGGCTAAGAGCAGGAAAATTGAAGAAAGAGACCGAAGGACTAATTCTGGCAGCACAAGACCAAACCTTAAGGACAAATGCATACAAAAACAAAATTGAGAAGACAGCAAGAGACAATAAGTGCCGCCTATGCAAAGAAGCTGAAGAAACAGTGGTCCACCTAGTAAGCTGCTGCAAGAAGATCACACAGACTGACTACAAACAGCAGCATGACAAAGTAGCAACAATGGTGCATTGGAAGATCTGCAAGAAATATCATTTGCCTGTAAGCAAGAACTGGTGGGATCATAAAATAGAGAAAGTCATAGAAAATGATAAAATTAAACTGCTCTGGGACTTCAGAATTCAAATAGACAGGCACCTGCAACATAACACCCTGGACTTAACAATTGTTGATAAGAAACAATTGTTGAGGAATTTTGGGAATTGAAATCCACAAGTCATAAAAGGGCCATGTTTGAAGACTCTGACATAGATCATTGCTGGAAGCACCATGATGTTGGATCATATGTCCTTTTCATGATGTTTTCTCATCTATTTGAGATTTTTTATGTGATTAAAGTTGAGCATTTTGCTGCTCTTCTCTGCTATTTCTTGATTAATTTTGTGTATGATTTCTTGCCAAGATGTAAATATTTACCTTTTCTATCTGTTCATTTATTAGTTTCATTTCATGGTATTGGCAGATTTGGCTCACATATATTGGGTTTTGTCTTTCTTTATTGATCTTTATGTCAACTGTTTTACTTGTCATGTTGAATAAATTTAAGCATGTTTGAACTTCCTCAACTGAAAGTCACAACGTCATCAGTAAATTGGTGTATGAAGGTGTCATCTGTATTAATCCTATGTCATCCAAATTAAGCCATCTAAAAAGTTTTGAGAAGATTTTCTTGCCTTGTTAGCTTATTCAGGTATTAATTGAATGTAAACTGGCATGAATATTGGTTGATCCGCCTTCATTTAGACAGATGGAATCATTTGTTTTCATTCCCTTGATTTCTTAAGGTCTTTACAATTACATTTGACTTTATGTTGTCAAATGCTTTTTCATTTGACACAATGAAAATTTTTCATAGTAAACAATTGCAAGGGATAGGGACATTGTTCTTGTGCTTTGTTTCATGGTCTAGATCAGGGGTAGACAACCTTGGCTCTTTTATGACTCACGGACTTCAACTCCCAGAATTCCTGAGCCAAGGTTGTCTACCCCTGGTCCAGATTATTGTATGTAAGTGGTTCATGGTCAAATAAACAAAAGCCAATTTGTAGAAATTAGGCAGAACAAGTGGTAGTTTTTAAATTTTTAGGGGGTCTCCTTTGGAGATTAAGATTGTTTCTAAATTTCTTCATTGCTGAAGAATAGTTCCTGCATTTAAGTAATCATCAAAATATTTGGTTTTGCTAGTGATTTATAAACCTCTGAGTTGGTTGCATCTGGTCCTGGGGCTTTACTTGACATCTTATTGCATGAAGCTTGTTCATCTGGTTTTGGCACTGTTGAGTATCCTTCCAAAGAGTAACATATTTAGATAGCTAATGTTTAGGAGAAGAAACCAATATAGAAGCTCCAGCGCTCTTTTCCAGTTTCCCTTCAGTTGGTTGTAGGGGTATCTTTTTTCATTAGAAATTTGAAGTCTTTTGTTGTATTTTTTCTGGCCCATGATGATGTTACCTTTTGCATCTGCTGTTCTTAAGAGTTATTGTAATAGATAATAGTCTTCCTTTACTTGTTATTTTGTTTTAGTTCACAGACAGCAATCCTGTCAAGTTATTTCTCCTTTGCTAAAACTTCTTTTTTCAATTTTTTATTTTATTCTGAAGATTAAATTCAGAAGAAAGAGGTTTTACGTAGACAAAACAGAACTAGACAAGAACATTAAAAATATGAATTTTTTTAAAAAAGACAAAAACATATATTATCCCTCCTGGTTAAACGCTGAATCTATTGCAACAATAATAGCTTCTCGTCTTGCAAAGCAGATCCAAAATGTATAAGCTTTTTTTTTTAAATGGGGAAAATAGATGCAACACAAGAACTTTTAGCAAAGCTTATAAATTCTTTGCTAAAAGTTCTTGTGTTGCATCTATTTTCACCATTACAAAAAATATATATCACTTTCTCATGTCAGTTTTCCAATGGTTGGGACAAGCACTGTGATCCCAATTTATAAAAAGGGATCAAAATGTGACTTGTTTTATAAAATAAAGGCCTTTAATCTGACTGGTATTGTGGCTAATGTTTATGCAAGGTATTTAGCCAATAAATTAGATTATTGGGTTATTGACAATATTGGAAAAGAATTCAACATTCTATAACTGATCATTGTTTGTTTTAGGACAATTCAAAAAATAGATATGCAAAACATGCCAAAATGAATGTTTGTTAATTTTCTTGGTTTTCACACATTTTTTTTTCACTCTATCAATATAGTCTAGTTGTGGTCCAAATTGGATACGTTAAATCTTAATAGAAGACAACAGCTATTAATTTAAATGTTAAATAGGAATCTTCAAATAAGTAAGGGATATTTGATTTTAAAGGGGTTAAACAAGGATGTTTGCTAATGCCTGTTATTCAAATGTTTTCAAATTCAAATATTGCTTGTTTCAGAAAATGTCTTCCCAGTAAAACTGAGAGATAGTTTCCAGTATTATCATGTGCATATATTCTATTACTTATTTCACATTCTCAGACAGACCATAAATTATTATAAACATTGGACAAATATTGTTCTAAAAAATTCTTAGTGCTCACAGCTCGGCAGACGCCTTAGTGGAAGCCTGGGAAAGGGCAGCCACTGAGGCTCTTGACCGAGTTGTACCCCTGTGGCCCCTGACCCGGTGCAGATCCCGTCGAGCCCCATGGTTCTCCGTGGAGCTCCGGGAGATGAAGCGTCGGAGACGGGGCCTAGAGAGCGGTTGGAGATCCAGCCGATCCGAATCCGATCGATTGCGACTAAGAACCTATACTAGGTCTTATCTCGCTGCGATAAGGGAGGCGAGGTCTTATCTCGCTGCGATAAGGGAGGCTCCAACTGGTACGGAATGCGGCCGCGAGAGTTGTCTTGGGAGTTTCCCGGTACTCCCATGTTACACCTTTGCTCCGCGAGCTGCATTGGCTACCAGTTGTCTTCCGGGTGAGGTTCAAGGTCTTGGTTATGATCTTCAAGTCCTTACATGGCATGGGTCCGGGTTACCTCAGGGACCACCTGCTGCCGGCGTCAACTCCCCTCCGCCCTGTGCGTTCCCACAGAGAGGGCCTCCTCAGGGTGCCTCCGGTCAGAGAATGCCGACTGGTGGCCCCCAGGGGGAGGGCCTTCTCTGTGGGCGCTCCGGCACTTTGGAATCAACTGCCGGTGGAGCTCCGGATGACATCAGACCTCCGAACCTTCCGTCGCGGCCTGAAGACCCATTTATTCGAATTAGCTGGTCTGGCCTGATGGGGGAATATGGGTTTTTAAAATAGTTGTTTTTATTATTGTATTATTGTTTTTATTTGGGCATTGGTTTAATCTTATTTTAACTTTTGTATCGTAATTATATATGCCCTGTGAACCGCCCTGAGTCCCCAGGGAGAAGGGCGGTATATAAATTAAATAAAACCTAAACCTAAACCTAATCACTTCGCCACCCTTATCGCGTCCGCAGATAATCGCCCGGCCGCCCTGTTTAGGGTGACTCGCTCCCTCCTGAATCAGGAGGTGAGGGAGGATCCCTTGCAGGATCGTGCTGAGGAGTTTAACCAGCATCTGTCGGACAAAATCGCTCGGATTCGGACTGGTCTGGACTCTGACTGGGCAGAGTCTGTCGAGCAGGACACGGGTGGTCTTGTCGATATCACCTGGGAGGAGTTTGATTCTGTGACTCCGGAGGAAGTGGACAGGATCATGGGGAGGCTGAGCAGCACCACATGTTTATTGGACCCGTGCCCTTCCTGGCTGGTCTATGCAGTCCGGGAGAGGACACGCAGCTGGTTCCAGGCAGTTATATCGGCTTCTTTGAGTGAGGGCAGCTTCTCCGCCGTCTTGAAAGAGGCAGTGGTGAGGCCTCTCCTCAAGAAGCCTGTCTTGGACCCAGCTGTATTGAACAACTTTCGTCCTGTCTCCAACCTTCGCTTTCTTGAGAAGGTTGTTGAGAGTGTGGTGGCACATCAGCTCCCTCTGGTCCTGGATGAAGCGGATTATTTAGACCCGTACCAATCGGGTTTCAGGCCCGGGTACAGCACGGAGACGGCATTGGTCACGCTGGTGAATGATCTCTGGAGGGCTCGGGACAGGGGGCATTCCTCTGTTCTGGTCCTATTAGACCTCTCAGCGGCTTTCGATACCATCGACCATGGTATCTTGCTGCGGCGTCTCGGGGGATTGGGAGTGGGAGGCACGGTTTTACAGTGGTTCTCCTCCTATCTCCAGGGACGCTCGCAGTCGGTGTTGGCAGGAGGGCAGAGGTCGACTGCGAGGTCTCTCATTTGTGGAGTTCCTCAGGGGTCGGTCCTCTCGCCTCTCCTGTTCAACATCTATATGAAACCGCTGGGTGAGATCATTCGTGGTTTTGGAGTTGGGTATCATCAGTATGCTGATGATACCCAGCTTTTCTTTTCTACCCCAAACCACCCCAGTGATGCCCTCACCGTGATGTCCCGTTGCCTGGAGGCGGTTCGGGTCTGGATGGGGAGGAACAGACTTCAACTCAACCCCGACAAGACCGAGTGGCTTTGCATACCTTCATCCCGGGTTTATTCGGACATTCCACCTCTCGCTATGGGGGGCGAATCATTACCCCCCGTAGATAGGGCTCGCAACTTGGGAGTCCTCCTAGATTCACGGCTCACCCTGGAAGACCACATAGGAGCTGTGACTAGGGGGGCTTTCGCCCAGGTTCGCCTGGTGCGCCAGTTGCGGCCCTATCTAAGCCGGGATGATCTATGCACGGTCACTCACGTGCTCGTGACCTCTCGACTAGACTACTGCAATGCTCTCTACATGGGGCTGCCCTTGAGGACCACCCGGAAGCTCCAACTGGCACAGAATGCAGCCGCGAGAGTTGTGTTGGGAGTTTCCCGATACTCCCATGTCACACCTCTGCTCCGTGAGCTGCATTGGTTGCCATTTGTCTTCCGGGTGAGATTCAAGGTACTAGTTATGGTGTTTAAAGCCCTACATGGCAGGGGTCCAGAGTACCTTAGGGAACACCTGCTACCGGCGTCAACTTCCCTCCGCCCTGTGCGTTCCCACAGAGAGGGCCTCCTCAGGGTGCCACCGGTCAGAGAATGTAGATTGGTGGCCCCCAGGGGGAGATCTTTCTCTGTGGGTGCCCCGGAGCTATGGAACCAGTTACCGGTTGAGCTCCGGACGGCGCCCGATCTTCGCTCCTTTCACCGTGATCTGAAAACATACCTGTTCGAACAAGCCGGCCTGGCCTGAGGGGGGATTGGTGGGGTTTTTTATTATCATTTTATTGGGGTTTTATTAATGTATTTATTGTTTTTATGGGCATGTATTTAATTATTTTTTAATTTTTGTAACTTTGTGTTTTATTCTTGCCCTGTACACTGCCCTGAGTCCTTCAGGAGAAGGGCGGTATAGAAATATTAATAAATTAAATTAAATAAAATTAAAATAGACTTAGGTCCCGAAGGAGGATCAGGATGTCACCCAAGCAAAAAATTATAGACCAATATCACTTTTGAATACGGACTACAAGATATTTGCTAAGGTTTTAGCTAACAGATTAATGAGGATATTGCAACAAGTAATTCATGGTGACCAAACTGGGTTTATAAGTGGTAGACAAATGAAGAACAATGTGAGGCATATAGTTGATTTGTTGGAATTTCTGGAAAGAAACAATCAGATCCCTGCAGCGTTGATCTTTTTGGACTCTGAAAAAGCCTTTGATCAATTGGATTGGCAATTTTTGTTGAAAGTATTAGATAAAATGAATTTTGGGGATAAATTCTTACAACCAATTAGGGCACTATATCAAAAGCAAACAGCCCGTATAATAGTAAATAATAGTTTGACGGAAGTATGTAACATTGAAAATGGCACAAGGCAGGGGTGCCCGTTGTCACCTTTACTATTTGTTTTAACATTGGAGATATTACTGACTAAAATACGGGATTCGGAAAAAATTAGGGGAATTCAAATAAGAGATCAGGATTACAGACTGAGGGCATTTGCAGATGATCTGGTTGTTACGGTGACTCAGCCAGAAGATTAAGTTGTAGAACTGATGGAGATAATAATGCAATATGGGAAAGTTTCTGGATTCAAGGTTAACATACAGAAAACTAAAACGTTGTCTAAGAATATGACAGTATCACAAAAGGCTGTTTTAGAAGAGCTAACGGGATTTGAAATTGTTAAAAGGGTTAAATATTTGGGGCTATATTTGTCACCCTCAAATGTAAAGCTATATAAAAATAATTATGAAAAGCTATGGGAAAAAGTTAAAAAAGAATTGGATAGCTGGAAAAAACTACAATTATCTTTATTGGGAAGAATTGCAGCAGTGAAAATGAATGTTTTGCCGAAATTTTTATTTTTATTTCAAATGATACCTATTCTTAAAAAGGATTCAAACTTGGAGGAATGGCAAAAGGGTATTAATAAATTTGTCTGGGCAGGGAAAAGGCGACGAGTTAAATTTAAGATTATGCAGGATACGCGTGAGAGAGGTGGTCTTAAAATGCCTAATCTTAAACTATACTATGAAGCTGCTGCTTTGTCAGCGATAAGTGATTGGATTAATTTAACAGAAGTGAGATTATTAAATCTTGAAGGTCATGATTTGTTATTTGGTTGGCACGCATATTTATTGTATGATAAGAAGGTGGATAATGTGTTCAAGGTACATATTTTAAGACATGCTCTGTTGCGAATTTGGAAAAAGTATAGACATAAGCTAAATTATAAGATACCTATATGGGAAATACCGAAACACGCAATAGAAAATATAAGTGTTGGGTTTAAACATGATGTGACTACATATAAGGAAATTTTAAGTTTGGAAAGGAATGTATGGTATTTGAAGCCATATAATATCTTAAGAGAAGAAAAGATTGTACAAACTTGGTTTCAGTATGGGCAATTACAGGCCAGGTGGAAAGAAGACCAGAAAATTGGTTTTTCAATGACTGATGAAAATCTGGTAAAGCAAATTAGAGATCAAGGTCAAGCACATATTAAAAGGATATATCTTGCACTGATAGAAATTGATTCAGAGACAGAACTTGTTAAAGACTGTATGATAAAGTGGGCTCAGAATTTTCAAGAAGTCATTACAATGGATACTTGGGAAAAGATTTGGGTGAGAAATGTAAAATTTACGCAAGCTCAAAATTTAAGAGAGAACTTTTATAAGATGTTTTATAGGTGGCATTTAGATCCTAAAAAATTAGCAAGTATGTATCCGAACTGCCAGCCTAAATGTTGGAGGTGTGGTGGTGAAGATGCAACGTATTTTCATATATGGTGGACCTGTAAAAAGGTTAAAGCATTTTGGATTAAAATTTGGTGGAACATGCAAAAGATATTTAAGAAAAGGATAAAGTTTTGTCCGCAATTGTTTTTACTGGGCATTATTACTGATACTACTGTTGTGGACACTAAGTTGATGTTGAATTTAATTACGGCAGCAAGACTTTTAGTAGGGCAATATTGGAAGAAGGAAGAACTGCCGACTATAGAAGAATGGACTTTAAAAGTTTCCAACCTGGCGGAAATGGCAAAGATCTCAGCGTACTTGAAAGACCATTCGCAACAGAGATATATTGTGGAGTGGAAAAAATGGATTGATTATATCCAGAAGAAATATGGGACTAAAAAGTTTCATTTAGCATTTGAATAAGTATTGATGTGATATTTATATTGCTTGTAGTTATTTTATAAGAGTTAAAGTGCGATAGATTTAATAGTTTATTGTTGTTTGCATAAGGTAGATTATGATTGTTTGTATTTTTATACCCTGTATTTAGCTCTGGGAAGTCGGGGAGGGGGGAGGGGGAAGGGAGGGAGGTGTTGGGGAGGGTTGGGGAGAGGGGAGGGGGTTGGGAGGGGTTTTGTTTTGTTAAAAATAAAATGTACTGTAAAACTTTTTAATAAAATAAATAAATAAATAAATAGACTTAGGTGGTACCGCTTGGTGAACAAATGAAAAGACATGATTGAAGGCTTGGACAACATGCCATGGATAAAGTCTCCTCTTACCACATATTGGCATTTTTAAAATGTGGATTATTATTATAATAGTTCTGAGTGGTTAGCATTCTCACTGTCAGACCCAACAAATCAAAACTGACCAATTTGGCAAGAATAATAAAAGTTTGGTGCACAAGTAATAAACGTTAAATTCCCACAATTGTAACTTTTGAGAAGTAAATCATCCCACTATTTACCATGTGATAGGATATGGGAATTTCAACCCTCAGTGATGTGGCTATGGATATAAAAAAAAACCATAAATATCTTTTTAGAGCAATCTTAAATATAAGTAAGGACTCATCTGCTTTGTTTTCCATGCAGAATCTAGTATGCATCCAATTAAAGTTACAATAATTGTCAGGTCTTTTAATAATAAAATAATCGTCAGGGCATAAACTCATCTCATTACCTAACTCCTGTCTGGCCAAGCTGTTCCTTCTGGAACAAATGAAATCTGCCATCTTCTTGCTGATCTAGCTGATCTGTATTCCAACCACTTATAGGAATGTCTTTAGCTTTTCACCATAATTCCTTCAGAATTTGAGGAATTTAATTGGTACCCAGCTTTTTAAGAACAGGCTTTTGGATGTTGCTGATCAAATGATTTTTTTCTAAAGTCACACAAAATAACACTGCCCCTTGGTTTGCACTTTGCAGAACTAAAGCCAAATGGGTGTATTTAAAATGTATAGCAGAGCTAACTCTTCAATTTCAACAAATGGTCATCAACTATTAGGGAGGACTGACTCCATGAAACATCATATCATTTGTGCTTTTGTCCATGTTCTAATAATAATTCAAAAGAGCTACCACTTTAAAAAAAACTTCACTGCCTTATTACTTTTGTTGTTTTTAAAAGGAAAATCCTTCTGGCTTGATTCATGTAAAATGGAACATCTGATGAATCAAGAAGGAGACACTTATTGTGGTGGTTGGCAACCTTTGCTTGAATGGCCTCTAAACAAAACAAATATTTACTTATCTTGTAATTAGCTGTTGTTTATACAATCATTGTATTAACTTTGCTATTTACGTTTTAATAGCTTTCATGCATTTTTATGCATTTTGTTTATGATTGGCTGCTACCCTATCTAGACATTGTATTAATGGTTAATCAATACATGGATTGGTTGATGGATTGATTAACACTCAGTTTTAAAAAGAGACTCTTTCTTTCTAGAAATTGGATGATGTATTTGTGATGACAATAGGAAATTGCAATTCCTGTGAGAACAACTAGTGGAAGTGATTAGGGGAGGACAATATGAGGGGCATCAATTAGACTTTGATTAGTTACAAGTGGGAGATGTTTCACTAAATGAGAGTGAAACATTTAGGGAAGAAAATAGATGACAATGGAGTGATAATAGAAGCTACACAATGAGATAGGAAATAACTGCTCCCACCTGCAGAACCTGGAGTATGGGAAGAGGCCAAGACTGACCAACTGGAGTAGGTAATGAAGAAGAACATTGGAGCCCAAATGACTGGGAGGCAACAAGTTTGCCTGCATTACTTTGGCTTGCTATGAATGATATCATGCCTCAGCCAAGGATTCTGGGCAGTGAGTATAGCTAGAGATAAGTTGTTTGTCTGAGCCTTGCAAGTCTCACAATCAGGTGCTTGTGGACTCCTCCAGGGAGAATACAGCAGCAATACGAGCACTGTGGACAACATCTGTTGATGAGGAAATGGATGTTGGAAGGGGGGGAGAAAGAGAAATTAAGAAGAGAAAGATTGAGAAGCAAATTGAACAAACAGAGCAGCATTTTCAGTTCGATCCCTCACCAGTCTGGACCTCTTACCATTTCCAAAGGAGGAATGGACGACATTGTCTTCCTCTGATTCCATTCTACTGCAAATGTACTTGTGCCCATGTTTTCCAGTTTCATTTCAAAATTGCTGTGTTATGACCTGAAGTAGCTTATGTCTTTAGACCCCACTCTCCCAGGACTTTGACCTATTCTAGAAACAGCCCCAGCTTTCATTGGTTCTAGTCCTGGAACATCCCCTCCTCTCCAATGGTTAGTCATTTCCCTGTATAGATGTAGGTTATATGTGGGGCTGCTTTTTTCCTTCTGTTTTGCCCATCCTTCCATATCTAATATAGAGGGAATACTCCAGGCTCCTTCTGTTAAATCTTGTTGGACCCTTGAGTGGTAGATATTTGTTCTGGGGAGCAGCATCCACCTGAAGATTCAGATGGCACTAACCTTGTTAGCATTTTTGCATGACATTGAAGGTCTGGCCTTGCTTTGGTTACTAGGGGATGCTATGTTTGGGGGTTTGTTTTGTTTTTAACCTTGTAAGCAGCCCAGAGTCACTTGTGTGTGAAATGTAGCTGTAGAAGCTACAATGTGTGAAGCAACTATATAAATGATACAAACAAACTAATATTTATTTTTGTCTTGGGATTGTGCAATGCTATTTTTTCTGATGGTTAGTAGTTTCTGGTTTGGTTTGGTTTTTTAAAATCTTGGTTGATTTACTGATGGCCCATAAAACCAATGATCTATCCTGGAAGCTTATACTCCACTCAATCTTGGCATCCCCAACTGGGCAACTTTTTGAATTCTGCCCAGGCTGAGTTGCTTCCCATTTCCCCTGTTTTATGGGGCTGCTTCTTTCCCTTTACTTTTGCCTTCCAGTTGCAATATAAAAATGCTGCTACTACTTTGTTTCTATGAAGTTGAATTATCAGTTCTTCATTGCCACAAACTTTCCAGGGATGTAGAGAGGAAGGTAGAAATGAAACAACAATGTGGTCCTATTGGGATGATTATTATAGCATCAGAACTATCGTGGGTGGTATAGGGGAGAAGAAGAAAGAAAAAAAAAACAAGGCAAAATTGTTTTAGTGTCAAAGGAGATCCTGTGGGAAGAAGGACAGAAGAGATGAAGGCATCTCTGTGTGCAAATGTTTGGAAAAAAAAGAGTAATGGCAGATGCTGGGAAGCTGCTCCACACAGGACACAGCCAGTGACACTTGGGATCTCTGTGTGGATGGGAAGGACATGGAGCCAGGGGATAACCAATTAAGCCATTGAAGACATGCCTTCTCTGTCTCTGTCCCTGCCCTCTGGGTTTGCATCCCCCTCAAAGTCCATATTGTCCCAATCTATTCTCTCTCAGGGAAGCATTAAATATTGTTTTTTTTCCCAGTAGACACAGCCCTGGGCACAGCAATTTGTGAAGCCACATCAGAGGGTTTGTACTTTAATTCTTTTATAATTCCCCAGCATGGAACCTTGAGCATTTTGAGTTATTATTACTTGTTTCTCATTTGTTTGCTTTTGTAATGTGTTTTCGATTTTTGTACATCCTCTTGAACTGCTATGTTATTGGCAGTTTAGAAATCAAATAAGAAACCATCATCTTTGCATGCTCCCAATAGTATCTATACATTCAGTTGGATTTGGCTGAATGTGCTTGTTTCATATCTCTTCACTCAGAAAATGCCATCTTCAGGAATCACAGAATTCAACCACCTCAATTGTTTCCTGTCTGTGGAATCAGCTTTCCCAAGATCTTCAGCTCGGTACTTCCTTTGTTTTCAGGAAGACCATTAAACATAGCTAATTCCAGCAGTACTTTGGCCTAGAATATTTGATGTTATGGAATTGCTTTGACTTATTGAATCAAGTTGTTTGGCGTTCTACTATTTATTTATTAACTTGTTTGTTTGTTTACCATCTTAATTATTGTTTTACAAATAATTCAAAGGTGTGAACATCTCTAGCACACATTCTTTCTCCTATTCTCCCCACAACAACAACCCTGTGAGGTGAGTTAGGCTGAAAGAGTTATGATATGTATGATGTTCATGGGTTTAGATTTTTTTTATCCTGTTATGTTTTAATCAGAATTACTAATCTGACTCATAAATACTGGACTAACTAGTGTCCAAAAGTTCTGTTCAGAACCCACTGTTCACAGCTGGAGAAGCTATTGCCTGTTTCCCAAACGTTTTCCTTTCCCCCCCCCCTTCAGACTAGCACTTTCAGATAATTTTCTATATTTGCCTGGCAATTGATGGAATGTCTCCAAATGCCTTTTGAAATTACTGTTTACCTCTGGAATCTGCCATTACAATAAACTTTTGCTGCATCAGTTCACAGTTTTTTCTACTACATGTCAGTTTAATCACAGAAGCTTAGTTATGAACAACAGTTCTTAATTATCATCTGTTACCACTTAACAGTACTTTCCACTGTTCAAGCTGTCTTTATAAACCTACCCACATAGAGTCAGAAGGAAAAGATCTCAGATCAAATAAGCATTTCAGCAACTATTTGAAGAAATGAAATATACTAACAAAGACAATACATATGGAAACATCCTGATTAGACCATCACAACTTCATCTTCATCTTCATCCACACCCACACCCACATATACACATAGAGAGGCAGCATATATCTATACTCCCAGATTAATTTGGAGGAAAAAAAATGTACAACAGAAGCAACATTAAGTTCACTAATAGAAGAAACTCTGACCACAGTTGGTAAAGAGATTAGAAAGAGTTCCAGAAGCCAGGTTTGCATGTATACTGTATATACTAGATGCTTTGAAATATATTTCCATAGTCAATAGTAAAATAATTTGAAGCTCCTTATATATAAATAAAATATCAGCACAAGCTCTTTCAAATTAAAAATGAAAGAGCTCTTGCTATGAATACAGCAATATAATTCAGGAATCAGTTTATATATCTTTGTTGAATAGGAGGAAATCTGTGTTGTCCTAGGGCAATGTTTTTCAAACTTGTCAACTGTAAAATGTGTGGACTTCAACTCCCAGAATTTCCCAACGGTTGAGAAACACATTGTCTATGTTATTCTAAAATTAAGAGGAGCTATCAGCACCTTTTCCACATTTTATTAAAAGCATAAACTTTCCTGAGCTACATAAATAGGGACACTCTTTTCCCACACAACATTTTTACCCTTGTTCTTCATTCTTCCCTTTTGCTATATTCATTGGGCGTTGACACTTTCTGCATTGTACAAAAATCAAAGAGGCAAGTTTAGAAAAAAAAGCTCCGACAACTCAGCCATACTTTCTGCTAAAGTTAAAGGAGTTGATTCTCAAGCCCTAAGCCAACATAGTGCCAAACCAAACCAAAATGAAACTGGATATGATCAAGAAGCAGGAATAACACTAATTACTGGCCATATTATACATCTTATTATATAGAAGCTTCCAGCCTAAAATGCAAAACACACAGGGTGAGATTGTTTTATTATTCATGTTTTAAAGCAATAATATTTTTCTCATTACATTTGGACTCTTATCATAAAAGGGGGCCAGTTTACAAGTGTCAGTTGTGAGAAGTGAACTGCCTCTGAACAAAAATGTCTTGTTTACCATAAGAATGTGAATAACTGTTGATAGATATTCATAATTTGTAAAGTCTTTGTAAAGTCTTTGTAAAGTCTTGACTTTGTAAAGTCATAAAATGAACTGAACCAGCAGCACTCTAGTGGACAGTCATAAGCGCCTAATTTTAACCTGTTACGGTGTGGTCTAGTGATTAAGGCACCAGGCTAGAAAACAGAAGAATGTGAGTTCAAGTCTCTTCTTATCCCTAAAAGCCAGCTGGGTGACTTTGGGCCAGTCCCTCTCTCTCAACCCAACCCACCTCAAAGGGTTGTTGTGGAGAAAATAGGAGGAGGAAGAGGTGTTGGATATATTTACTGCCCCGAGTTATTTGTAAAAATAAAGACAGGATACAAGTAAATAATGATCAGCTGTGTTTAAAATGAATTGCATAAACACAGTCCCATATACAGTATACCCCTGTAGGTACCCTTGCCTTCAGTGGGACTTATAAGCAGGCAGTTCATAAATCCCATAAATCTCAGGGTTTGATTAAATCCAGGCAAAGATGTCAGCTCATATGTTACAGTTTATTTTAGTGTTCATGTTCCTTTATATATAAATATTATTATTTTATATTGTATGAAAGGTGTTTTAATTTTGCATGCTGCTTGTGGCTCAACAGTATGGCAGATGGTATACAATTTTTTTTAAAAAAATCAATCAAGTAAATGAAGAAATGAAAAATGCATGTGTTTATTATTCTGTTACATTAGCATATTTCTATTGCAACCAGCAAAAGCAAGAGGAAAATGTAAGCTGAACTCCTGTTGACTTCATGAACACATCCATGCAAATTTCCTAGCAACACAGTGGAAGTGGTTCACTGTAGTTTTCTTCCAATAATCTTTTTCAGCTTTCCTATCTTGCAAATGGTTCTAGGATTTCCTGTTGCTTTCTCATCAAATAACAGCCAGCTGGACCCTGGCTAGCTCCCAAGGTCAGCCACATCATGCCATGCTCTTACATAAGAGGGCAGGTGTGTACAAGTTATTTTAGCAAAATTGCAAAGTTAAACCCCCCCCCCCAAAAAAAGAAACAAAAGCTGCTGGCAACAATATCCATGTTAAGACATTAGTAGCATTAGATCTATTTAAAACAAAACTTCAGAAGAATGACCAAACAGAATGCAAATCTTTACTCTAAAATATGGCAGCCTCACATTAGGGGGGGGGGGGAAACTGACCAAGACTGTGCATTCCAGTTATTGCCCTTAATGGTACTGACTCAATTTCTGGAGATGGGTAGGAGGCTGATAGGTGGCAAATGCAGGGGATAAAAAGAGAGATCTTTAAGGAGAACATGGGGTTGTTCTTTAGTTATCACAATGTTAACTGACAGAACCAAGAAAAACCTATAAACAGAGGCATAGAATCAAGATCATGCGAAGTATTAGTACCACTTTACAAAACCCTAGCAAGACCACACCTGGAATACTGCAACCAATTTTGGTCACCGTACTACAAATAAGATGTTGAGACTTTGGAAAAAGCTCAGAGAAA
This sequence comes from Vipera ursinii, assembly GCF_947247035.1. Lineage (NCBI taxonomy): Eukaryota > Metazoa > Chordata > Lepidosauria > Squamata > Viperidae > Vipera > Vipera ursinii. Next base: position 36,845,342 of record NC_139513.1, on the reverse strand, counting down.
AGCATTTAAAATGATCCAAGGCCTGGAGACTAAAACATATGAAGAACGGCTGCAGGACTTGGGTTTGGCTGGTCTAAAGAAAAGAAGAAACAAAGGAGACATGATAGTAGTATTCCAGTGTTCCAGTTTCCAGTATTCCAAAGAAGAGGGCGTCAAACTATTTTCCAAAGCACCAGAGGGCAAGACAAGAAACAATGGTTGGAAACTGACCAAAGAGAGAAGCAACCTGGAATTAAGGAAAAACCTCCTAACAGTGAGGACAATTAACCACCAGAAATCATGGGCATTCCATCATTTGAAGTTTTTAAGAAAAGACTAGACAGTAACTTGTCTGAAATAGTATAGGTTCTCCTGATGGAGCAGGGGGCTGGACTAGAAGAGCTCCATCAGGCCTGGCTTGTTTAGAAGGCTCTACTATTGAGAATGGATGTACTCAATCTCTCTCTCATTTGAATTTATATTGAATATAACGATGATGATGTTATCCACTCATTCTGGTCTGACTTGTGGCAATTCTATGGGCTAGGTCTCTCCACATCTTCCAATCTTGCTCTACTTTGAGTTTCTATATATTTTAGCTTTAATTAATGTTTATTTTTAATGTTATTTTAAAAATATTTTTAAAGGCCTATTTTTATAAATGTATTGTTTTCATTTTTCACGAGATGACTTTATAAACTTTAATAATAATAATAATAATAATAATAATAATAATAATAATAATAATAATAATAATAACAATAATAATAACAATAACAATAATAACAATAATAATAATAATAATACCCCAGTGAGACACTATCTTGACAGGATGTGGGGTTTGTGTGCTTTGAGGAAGATGAGAGCTATGCCAGAGGTTCAATCACACTGGACAGGTCTCATCAGAGGAGTCAGACAAAGTGTCTCTCCTATAAAAAAATATTTGTTGTTAGTTGCGAAGTCGTATCCAACCCATTGTGACCCTATGGACAACGTTCCTCCAGGCCTTCCTGTCCTCTACCATCTTCTGGAGTCCATTTAAGCTCATGCCTACTGCTTCAGTGACTCCATCCAGCCACCTCATTCTCTGTCATCCCCTTCTTCTATTGCCCTCAATCTTTCCCAACATTAGGCTCTTCTCCAGTGAGTCCTTCCTTCTCATTAGGTGGCCAAAGTATTTGAGTTTCAACTTCAGGATCTGGCCTTCTAAAGATCAGTCAGGATTGATCTCCTCTAGGACTGACCGGTTTGATCGCCTTGCAGTCCAAGGGACTCGCAGGAGTCTTCTCCAGCACCATAGTTCAAAGGCCTCAATTCTTTGGTGCTCAGCCTTTCTTATGGTCCAACTTTCACAGCCATACATTGCAACTGGGAAGACCATAGCCTTGACTATACACACTTTTGTTGGCAGGGTGATGTCTCTGCTTTTTAGTGTGCTGTCTAGATTTGCCATGGCCTTCCTCCCCAGGAGCAAGCGTCTTTTAATTTATTGGCTGCAGTCCCTGTCTGCGGTGATCTTGGAGCCCAGGAAAATAAAATCTGCCCAGGAAAATAAAATTACAGCATTTACTGCTGTAATTTTGATCTTTAATAAAATTACTATTAAAATATTGTAATATGCTGGAATGAAGCCTAACTGTACAATAAAATAATCTTGTTAAAAGTTTTTTTTTCTCTCTTTCTCTCTCTCTGGTCTGGAATTTAGCATTACAAGTATGGCCACTGTGTTCCCAAAGAGCGAGAAGTACCTATGACAGACGGGGCTTGGGGTGCATGGAGCCACTTCATAGCATGCTCACAAACATGTGGTGGGGGTATTAAAAATGCCGTTCGAGAATGCAACAGGCCTGAGTAAGTACAAAAGATTAAATATTACAACTGTATTCTCACCACACTTTAAGGCAGGAATCCTGAATGGACAGCAACCTGTGTTTGCAGCACAGCAAGTATGTTTCTTCTTTCTACATGTGTAGAATCTGGAAGTGCTAACTTTATTTAACAACTGCATCCCTATTTGAATCATTGGGAATAAACTAACTTCAAGCCAGGATAAATTGTTGGCTTAAGGGTAATGACTTCTTGGGGTTTGCTGCATATAATATTACATTCAAATATCTCATAAAGTTATCTCTTTCTGACCTGTATTTAGTAGTCATCTGAAAGGGGAATGAAGCTGCTGGCAATAGGCCACATACATCAGAAAGTGGCTTGTTCGCATGATGGTTTATAACAGGATTCCTGTTATAAACAGGAATGTGGGTGCAGCCTGTTAGATAACAAAAGTAATGAGGGAGCTATAACATATATTGAACACTCTCACCCATTCCTGTCCATTTTAGCTTGCTGATATCTATGATGTCAATGTTCAGTCTTGTCATCTCTTGTTTGACCACGTCCAGCTTTCCTTGATTCATGGATCTTACATTCCAGGTTCCTATGGAGAAAAAAATCTTTACAGCATTGGACTTTTCTTTCACCACCAGACACATCCACAGCTGAGCGTCCTTTTGGCTTTGGCCCAGTCGCTTCATTCTTTCTGGCGCTACTAGTACTAGCCCTCTGCTCTTCCCCAGTAGCATATTGGACGCCTTCCGACCTGAGGCGCTCATCTTCCAGCGTCATATCATTTTGCCTTTTGGTACTGTCCATAGGGTTTTCATGGCAAAGATACTGGAGTGGGTTGCTATTTCCTTCTCCAGTGGATCACGTTTTGTCAGAACTGTCTGCTATGACCTTTCCATCTTGGGTGGCCCTGCACGGCATAGCTCATAGCTTCATTGAATTATGCAAGCCCCTTCACCATGACAAGGCAGTAATCCATGAAGGGGATAAAAAATATATATGGTGAGATGTAAATTTCAGAAAGCCCATACCAGCTCACAAGTCGCCCTGGTTAACAAGGCCACATTAGATGTTGGAGTTTCTGGATATCTGGTGAAAAATGGGCTACAGGACTCAGGCCTGTTGGCTGAGCAGCCAGGACCAACACCTACAAAACTACTGGAAGAAAAGGTGTTTACCCATCACAAGTATACAGTGATTGAAAACAAAGAAATAATGATCTATTATTAAGATCAAGTCCAACAAGAAGAGGATATTTGAAATGAATGCATCAGTGCTGGAAAGAACAATATCCAGAATCAGAAATAACAGAACAGTGGCTACCAGATCAATGTTGATTTATAATATGAAGTAAAGTATTCACAGAAGCAGAATTGGAAGAACTGCAAAGGTTTACTCAGGGCAAAGAAATCAAAACCTTGCCAGAAGTAACTCAGAATGTAGAGGCAAACCAGGAGGAGTTGGCAGTAAAGGAATCCAGCAGAGATATACAGCTATTTTCATTTGGAAACCAGTCACCCTTTCCTCCACCTCAAGAAGAACACCCTCTAACTAAAGAAGTAAAAGTACTGAAACAAAGAATAACTAAGCATCTAGAAGAGCATGAAAACATCAGAATAAGGCTGCCTGCATTGAAGCTTGTTCCAAAGAAACATCTAGCACAAGCATTAAAAGATGCAAATACTGCAGTATCAAGTATAAGCACCAACTCATTGCGAGAAACAAACCAACTAATGTACAGCACAGCTGCAGTTATAACTGAATACCTGGGATGCAAAATCAACAAAAAAGAAAAAAAACAAATAGTGCACCACAAAAATGGAAGATTAGATTGGAAAATAAGATCAGCAAGATAGAGATCAGACTCAAGCAAGCTAGGACAGATGAAAGTAAAGAATCTGAAGAACAAGAAGACCAAAGAATACCTAATCAAGAAATACCACTTAGAAACAAGTAAGATCAAGGAAGCACTGGAAATAATAAAGCAGCAAATAACAGCTATAACCAGGAAAATCAGCAAATACGAAGCTCGAATTGCAAATTATAGGCAGAACCTCCAATTTCAATCCTATCAGAAATGTTTCTACCAATCCACGAATGGAGAAACTGCAGTGAATCATTTAGTACCTGACAAGGAAGAAACAGTGCAGGTCTGTCCACAGATATGGGATAACCCAAAGAAATACAACAAAAACATCTGCTAGACTATCCCACCTCCTTTACATGGATGATCTGAAGCTACATGGGAAACACCATCTGGAATAGAATTGGTGCTCATCTCTCTCTCTCTCTCTCTCTCTCTCTCTCTCTCTCTCTCTCTCTCTCTGTGTGTGTGTGTGTGTGTGTGTGTGTATGTATGTGTGTGTGTAGCCAAGATATTGCAATGGAGTTTGCACTCACTATCAAACAATCAACACCTGGGCAATTCCAATCATTAGATACACAGCTGGAATAGTGGACTGGACTCAAGCAGAACTAAAAGCAATGGATAGGAAGACCAGAAAAATAATGACAATGAATTATGCCCTTCATCCACACAGTGACATTGACAGGCTCTACCTACCAAGGCAAATACAGTAGGTGAGCATGGATTGGGTTACATCAGATGGTTGAAGAAGAAAAAAAGGGCTTTGGAAGAATATATGAAGGACAATGAAGAAGATGCACTGAACTTAGTATATCAGGAAGGCTAACTGACTACCTGAGAGCCCAAACTGGACTACAAGAAAGACCAAACGGAGAATAGAATGGAGGCATGGGGAGACAAAGCACTACATGGCCAGGACATTAAAAAAAAGTAGCACAGAAAGCAGATAATAAGAAGACCTGGAAATAGCTAAGAGCAGGAAAGTTGAAGAAAGAGACTGAGGGACTAATTCTGGCTGCACAAGACTAAGTCTTAAGGACAAATACAAAGCCAGAATTGAGAAGACAGGATCAGACAGTAAGTGCTGTCTATGAAAAGAAGATGAAGAAACAGTGGACCACCTGGTAAGCTTCTGCAAGATTACACACACCGACTACAAGCTGTGGCATGACAAAATAGCAACAATGGTGCATTGGAAGATCTGCAAGAAATATCATTTGCCTGCAAGCAAGAACGAGTGAGACCATAAAATAGAGAAAGTCATAGAAAATGAAGAAGTTAAATTGCTCTGGGACTTTGGATTTCAAACAGGCATCTGCCATATAACACCCCAGACTTAACAATTGTCTATAACAAAGGCAAAAAAGACTGGATAGTGGATGTGGAAGTGCCTGGAGAGAGCATGAGAGAAGAGAAGAGAAGAGAAGAGAAGAGAAGAGAAGAGAAGAGAAGAGAAGAGAAGAGAAGAGAAGAGAAGAGAAGAGAAGAGGAGAGGAGAGGAGAGGAGAGGAGAGGAGAGGAGAGGAGAGGAGAGGAGAGGAGAGGAGAGGAGAGGAGAGGAGAGGAGAGGAGAGGAGGAAGAACTGGAGAAGATAACAACATACAAAGACCTACAAATAGAAATAGAATGAGTGTGGCAAAGGCAAGCAAGGGTAGTACCAATAATAATAGGTGCCTTGGGTGCAATGCCAAAACAACTGGAGCACCACTTAGACACCATTGGCATTGACAAATTTGCCATCAGTCAATTACAAAAGGTGGCCTTATTAGGAACAGCTTCCATCCTGTGACGATACCTGTAATATCATCAATTCAAACATCCACATCTGCCTATCCCAGGTCCTTGGTAAGGACTCAATGGGTAGACAAAAATGCCAAATCCAGCTTGAATATCTGGCTGACTGTGTGAAATCATCATCATCATCATCATCATCATCATCATCATCATCATCATCATCATCATCATCATGCCACCACCTCAATTATTTGTGCATTACTTTGTGCCCTGCCCACAATATTTCATTTTTATTGTTTATGTAAAATCTTGTTACTCTTTGAAATAAACAGAATTTAGTGACTTACTAATTTTGAAAATGGAGAGAACTTTTAGGCAGCTCTCTTTCAAACTTAGAAGAGTTTATAAAGGAAAGTTGCTCCCAGATATTGTCATAAAAAAAACAACAAACTATTTTTCCCAAGGTTTCTTTTTCCTTGTTTAATGAAAAATTAAAACTCTTGCCAAAATTAATGGTCACTTAAGAACAAAGCCTTCCATATTGAGATTTCTGCTTTGGGAGAAACGTGACATAGTGAAGTAAAAGAATAAGACTAATTAATAAAAATTCAGGTTTTTGCTACAATGATTTAAGATTTTGCTGAATTTGAAATTTTCTACCGTTGCTCAGTGGGCCAGAGATATAGATAAATTAAGGGCCATAAATCAGCTGCAAGCTGGTTTGCATGTAAAATCTTTTTATTTAATGGGCTCAGCTCTCATTATGTTAAAACATTTCCTTTCTTGGGATTACTGTCTACCCGTCTCATTTTTTGCAAAACATACAGCTTCTCAGCACAGCAAAACTTGAGGCTGACAAAATCCTTGTTTATTTGGATGCTAGCCAGCTGTGGCATCAACCACTCAAACATACTACACAGACTCTCCAAAGAGCTGCCCCAGTTCCCCCCTCCCCCACTAGCATACGTTTTGTTCTCTCCCAAGAGGTTCAAGCCCCTGATCTGACTGCTGTTGCTGTCAGTCGCATGACATACAGAGAAACAACCAATTCAGGCTAGTTTTGACACGTGCTGTGAACTAAACTCATAACCCTTAGAATGAAAGTGCCGTGACTGATAAGGTCTTCAGGAAACATCTGTGGAAAGATGAGCAAGTTTACTCAAAGCTCCCCAGTGATACCATAGAATAGATACTTTTCCAAATGAACTAGCATACAGTGCCAATCTTGCCAACAGGTGATGCTTGGCATAACTGCATTGTAAATGTGCCTCACCTTCAGTTTTGGAAGAGGGGGAAGGTTTGTGTGCTGCTGACTGAAGGTGATAGCATAATATTGAATAGTAGGAATGCAGATATTACTAAGAATGAGGGGTGTTTGGTGCTCTCTGAGTTTGGTTGTTTTCTTGCAGATGTTTCATTACCCAAACTAGGTAGCATCATCAGTGATAGTGCTAATAACATTACTTAGTTTGAGAAATGAAACATCTGCAAAAAAACAACCAAATTCAGAGACCTCCCCCCCAAGACACCTCATTTCAGCCCTGAGCTACAAATATTCTCTTTTATTGATTACTAACATTTCTTCCTAAAGCATTTCCACAGCTATGAGATTTGAGAAAGAAAACACTCAGTCAACAATAATCTGTTCCTTGTTTATTTGTTAAACTGAAGAGACAATTTTGGTGGCAATTGTATATGCAGCCCAATTATCTATTTGTATAAAAATATATTCGGAGTAGCAATAACCCAGCAATCAACTCAGCAGAACATCTGCAATATGAGCTTCCCAGTTAGCCTAAAATCAGTTCTGATTGGGGCACTATTTGTACATGGAGCTTTCCACCAACAAATTCCGCTCAATCGCTGTAGACAGCCAAAGAGCAGGAAATACAAATGCTTTGTGTGTGGCCTGAGAGAGAGAGAGAATCTAAGTTATTGTTATAAAATATGAAGCAGATGTAATATCTATTACAGACCTGCAATTTATTTACAGGAAAGATATCAGGAGGATAGGCAAAGTTTGGCACCTAGCTAGCTAAATCTTACTAGGAAGAGAGGCCAATAACATTTGTTCTGTACATGGGAAGAAAGACAGAACTAAACTCAGATTACCAATGTCCTAGACCAGAGGTCTCCAAAAATCAATAGCAATACACATTTTCTTTCAACAGAGACTTGTTTTGTCATAACTGCCAGTTTTCCTTAAGCAACTTTGTACACATTTGCTCTCATGCTGGCTAGGGAATTCTGGGAGTTGAAGTCCACAAGTCTTAAACTTGCCAGGTTTGGAGACCCCTGTCCAAGACAATAAGCAATCAGACTCATAGACAAGGAGGGGACACAGAGTAAATTCTTCTACTTCATGTTTGGTCAGTAGGCTATGAGGTGCTAAAGAGTCCCATTATATTGACACTTCAAACACTTCAAACCCACAGGAAGATTACGGAGGGTACACTGCATTCACATAGGGTGCTCAACAATTTTACTGAGAGCAAACGTGTACAAAGTTGCTTGAGGAAAACCGGCAGTGATGGCAAACAACTGTCTGTTGTAAGAAAATGTGCATTGTTGTTGACCGGGACTAGAATTTTCTGTACACCTTTGCTGCTCTCTTGTGCTTCTCCTGATTTTTGCAGCCAGATCTGGGAACGCTGCTACTGATATTCTTGCTAAGGAACCCTAACTATCTTCACTGAACTAAGAAATGCTGCCAAGTTGCTTCTACAGTGGGGAGGTTGTGAATGGACAAAGAATAAGATAAAAGGGTAGACAATTCTAAGCAAATATCAACTCAGTGGGCTTCTTTACATACTGAAGTTTGCTTAGGGCTTAGTGTGAATCTATTTCTGGATTAGTGCTATATAAGAGTCATTCACAAGGATATGGCTTTAAAAATCCTGGCTTGATGTTGTATATAAAAGCAGCCACTGAGTGGCAACTATAGAAAAAGAAAATTCATACCAGCTTGTTGGGAAACAAAAATAAGGCAAAGCCTTTTTTAAGTTAAGCTCGACTGCTGAGATTTGTAACTTTCTTGATAACAATATGGGAGCAACTCCTTATGATCTTCTGGAAGCTCTTTATGACTCTTCATTGTAGACCATATTTCATCATAAGATGAACCACGTTTGACCCTGCTTTGCCTTTTCCATGATGCACACAAGCTTACAGTTTAGTTTCCTTTTGAACAATATTATGTGGGTCTCACATCAACTAAAGAAATAAAATCATAGCAATGGAAGGGCTCATAAGAATTCCAACTGAACATCTGGAGGACTACAGATGTACAACTGGACTACAGCAGGAGAAGAAATAGGAGATGGGAAAAGCAGCTATAAAATAACCAAAACTAGATACGATAATTTACACTGCTATTGCTTATTGTGCATATACAGTATGGACAGATTTCCCATTTATAATTTGGTAAGCTGTCCCAGAAGACATTGACCTCAATAATGTTAGTTTGCAAGTGTTGTTGACAGTTTTAACTTTTGAATGTTTTTTGCTGGTTTTTCCCCTGAAATTTTGGTCTTTGGTGTAGTCAATATATCAGCCATTGCAACTGAAACATGACCTTACTGTATTCTCTTTTACTAGTTAGAACATGATGGAACATAGGACAAAGCAGGCAACTGGAAAGTTAATAATGGTGTCATTATTTAAAAATATTCTGTTGTACTAATTTTCTTCTGTAGAGAAGCAAATTAAAGCCTTGCATTTGAAGTTTAGCTGTGAAGCCCACTTCTCAAACATGTTTGGTGATTAATTTTTAATCCTCTGCTGATAAAATCCTGCACACAATGATATTAAGATCGCACTTCTTTTAAAGCCATTAATCTGAAGCTCTTTTGTTTGTACAAATGGGGTTAAAAAAAACCCTGCCAAAACTTGGCACAAATATGAAAAGGAGACGACTGAAATGAAGGAAGATTTTTCTGTTTTCATTTTTTTTAAGAAATGCATGCCAGCTTTTTTGCTAGGTTATAATAAAGGCACTTTAATATTGCTCTCCAGTTTTAAGGAAGAAAATTCGCACTAGCTACTCAAAAAGGCACTTTTGTGGCACTAAAGGAAAACATTTCTTTACTGCTTTGTATCTATTATGAGGTTTTAAAAAGCATAAGTTACTCATGCCTTTTCATACCTCGGATCAGCCAAGAAAATGAAGGGGGGGAAAAGGCAATTTTATTAATAATTTACAATAGGTTGGTATTTATAGCCTGCTTACTGAGCAAGCAAACTGAACGTACATAGCAATAAAGAAATTATTAGAAGCTACGAGATTGAGAAGGTTTTCAATTTACAGTTAATTGTGTGCAAATAACATGTAAGCTATTCAACAGGCACTTTTTAAAAAGAGATGCACATTTTCTACTAAACAGGCTTGGAACATCACAAGTCAATGTTCTGGCTGCATTACTCCTCGCGTTCAGATATCTGAGAGTTGACATGAAAACCTTCAATCTGTAACGGTTTGATGAGTCCCTAGAACTGAATTATCAAACTTTTTAGGGACAATATTTCTTAAAATATTTATTAAAATATTTCTTAAAATATTGGAGTTATTCTAATCGTCGAGGTTGGCTGTTAGGTTCCTTGGGCCTTTCTCCACTTGTAACTAACCATAAATCAAATCCTGGAAATCATTCTTTTCTGCCTTGTTCCCCTGAGACATTATTTCTGCCTCATCCCCTACCCATAACAGAGGCAGCCTTTAAGTTATTGTTAACAATAACAGTGGGTTGTTTCTCTCTCTTTTGAACTGAGAACAAGCTGAAACTGTTTCAGCTTGTGCAAATTATGATGTTATTTGCATTGAAAATACAGCCAGGTGAGAATAAGGGGTAAAATTAGCCAATGCAAAGGTTGCCACATCCAGACACTTTTGTCAAGGGCTACTCTATTTGGAGTAAGTGGAGAATCCAGATCATTCATTCACCTGGAATGTGGCAGATACAACAGAAAAATGTGCTGCTTTTAAAACTGATCCTTCTGAGAGTGCACAGATCACCCCTTTGGTGAACCTGGGAGATGCCAGGTTTGGACAAGTAGTTTCACTAGCAGACTTGACAGTCTTTCAACTTTATGCCTGTGCAAGCTTGTCTTACAATTGTAAATTCTGAAGTTAGATTTGGATTGATGTTACAGAGGTGCACAAAGTTGCTGTCTGTCTGAACAGACATACCATGCTGTTTCATCATTTGTTTGATCTTATGCACAGACTTTGATTTAAAGCTTACATTTTGCTTTCATTTTGTTTTTGGTATAAGTAGCCCAGGTGGGAAAAACTGGACAAATTGCCATAAATAGAAAGCCTTGGGAGTTTTTTTTTCTGCATCGCCAAGCATAATAAATAACTGAATAAATGAGACATGGTTGTATACTTCTGCTGAAGGGGGATTTTCCTAAGCAATACTGAATTATGCTCCAAGCATCTAATTAAAAGCCACTATGTACAATAAACACGCTTAAAAGAATTGTTTTTTGTGTGATGGGTGGCTAGTTAAATTTGATTGATGATAGATAGAAGAAAGAAAGAAAGAAAGAAAGAAAGAAAGAAAGAAAGAAAGAAAGAAAGAAAGAAAGAAAGAAAGAAAAAAGAAAGAAAGAAAGAAATGCAGTTCTTTCAATGGGTGAAACGAGAAGCCATTGGCAGAAAAAAGCAACTCACAGTTTTAAAGCATCACTGTCAATTTCAAGGTTTATGACAGAGGAATAGCTGTAGTGTAGAGGTTTCCCAACAAAGATCTTGCCCTATCTAGATTTATTAAGGTAATCATCAGTGCTTTTTTTGTAAAAGAAAAAGGTGCCAGAACTCACACATGTCATACAACCTGCCTTGCCTACCCTACAAGGTTCCATCCAAAAAAGGTGCCGGAACTCCGTTCTGAGCGTTTTATGAGTAAAAAAGCCCTGGTAATCATATAGCTCCAGGTTTCTATTCATTGTTTAGGATCACATATTAGTTTCTTTAACTTGGTTAATCCTGAGCTCGCCTAGATATCAAGCTTTTGAAGCATTTATCTAGAAGTCTATAATCACTCCTGAGTGCAGATAACCATTGACTTTGCCTTAGATAATTTGTGCCTGTTGCTTTATGGCCAATTCACCTCTTAAGATACTCACCCAATTATGTGGCTGAAGAAATTGCTCTGTGTTTATTTTGGATCATCCATAATTTTCTTTCTAATCTGGTGCCTAGTTTCCAGTTCTAGAGTTTGGATCAACACATCTTGCCATGACCTCTTTCAACTGTTATGGTGCACAGAGATCTACATCTTTTTAGAATGAGACTCTGAGGAGAGATTCTACCAGCAGTTATAAGAAAAAGGTCATTGACTTCCTGCAATTACTACTGAAGGACGATGCCATTGACAAGCCATAGTACTACCACCTTTACACTAGGAAAGTTACTCCATGCATGTATGGCCTTCCCCAAATCCACAAAGAGTAACTTCACTCAGGCCAATTGTCTGCAGCATCAACTCTGTCATCTACAAAATTGCAAAACATCTAACCACCTGATTAGCCCCTCTTGTTGGCAACACCATCCATCACATCAACAATTCACAGGGAAAAACAAAGTTCAGTTGCTCTTTGAAAAAGCATCCTTGGGACAATCATGACCTGGATGCCTGAGAATCTCCATAAACATCCATCATCATCAGAACAGAGCTGGAAGGGACTTTGGAGGTCTTCTAGTCCAGCCCCCTGCTCAAGCAGGAGTCCCTATATCATTTCAGACAAGTGGCTGTCCAGCCTCTTCTTAAAAACCTCTAGTGATGAAGCAGCCAGAAGGCAAGCTGTTCCACTGGTTAATTAATTGTCTCCAGGCCTTTAATCATCTTAGTTGCTTTTCTTTGCACTTTTACCAAAGTCTCAACATCATTTTGTAATATGATGACCAAAACTGGATATAGTATTCCAGGTGTGGCCTTTTAGAATGCTTTATTTCTTGGATACGTATCCAGTAAGCCCAATTCCTGGTTCCATGTAGAATTTGTTTGGGCTGATAAGTTTCTTTTCAAAATGCTGTTTTATCACCTGATAAGGATTTTCTCTCCGCCCCAATATAGAAATCTGTTTCTATCATCTCTATCTCTTTTTCTGCCCCTATCTTTGTCTCTCTATCTCCTCTACCTCTATCTCTATCTTTCTGTGTGTGTGTATGTTTGTTTTCATGCATTCTTATGGTTAAATAGGTGGCACATAGCTACTGTAATATACTTTAACATTACTATGACAAGCTTTCTATGGTTACTGCTGGCTTTCAAATATATTTTTTCATCAAAATGTTTTGGACTTTAGTATCTCATAATGGATTAGATCTCTGTTTTGTATCCCTAAAATTCCAATCATACACACAAACAAGAGAATAATACTGTCCTTGGCTTTTTCTACAAAGCAGTTCACAGCACATATTTTTTTGTACTCAGTCTCTCTGAATTTTAGTTTTAATTCAAATTCTAGAAATACGTTTTTTCTTATTTCACTTCAGAAATAAAATGTTATGTATTCTACTTTTTCTGGAACAGGTAATTATTGGATAAGCATCTGTCATTTTAGTTCTTCTTCTTTTTCTTATCTATCAATTTCAGTCTTAATACTCCTTGTTTTCACCAGTAATTGAATTTCCATTTTTCCTCATATCCAATGAAACATTATTTCACTCATACTACCTTTTCATCAGTATATGATAAGTATTGTCTTCCTTCTCTGCCTTTCTATCCTTGGCTTGAGATATCTAGAAATAGTATGCCGTCCAGGTGCATAGAATAGCTTCTTAACAAATTGTCTATAAAAATGAACATTGCTATTTATATGTGTAAATATTGGTAAAATATTATAACATGTCAGATCTCAATTTTCCTACACAAGTTGTTTTGCTTTAATTTCTTTGTATTTTGTAAACTTTAATTTACCTCAAATTAATAATGATGATTATATTCCCAAGTAGTAAAAATGGCACTTGAATTTATCCTACTACAGTATAAACAGGACAGAATCAAAATTTATTAAAAATGAGCAGGAAAAAGTATTTCAGAATGCATGAGAGCATAAGCACCTTTTCTTTAAAACAGCCATACCTTTAAGCTCTAAAAACATCCTTTAAAATGACAACTGCTTTAAGGAGTCAATTAAAGCAGCCCTGTCTTTTTCTAGATTAGCAAGGGAATCTCAAAAACAACTGCAGCTACATTAAAAAGGCCATTGTCACCACATTTGCAGAATCCATGACAGCCATAGCATATTATATCCATATAATGGTGGTCCATTTTTAGATTTCAAACTGTATTGTTCCAATTCATTTCTGAGATTTAAGCTTCACCTGGAGAGGCTGTGTATGAAAGAGACTCAATATGGTAACCCAAAGTGTTGTCCATTTGAATTCAGCCACGTACATGAATATCCTACCTACTCAAGCTGTATCCTGCAATAGCCTTGGTGGAGCAGTGGGCTAATGCCTCCTTAAGTAACACCAGCTGCCTGCAATTAGTGCAGGTTCGCATCCCACCAGGCTCAAGGTTGACTCAGCCTTCCATCCTTCCGAGGTAGGTAAAATGAGGACCCAGATTGTTGGGGGCAATAAGCTGACTTTGTAATAATGCCGCTGGTGTGTGTGTGAAAGCCCTAATAAGCAGGCATATACATAGAATGAAGGCTACTGCTAAGCTTGTAAGCCGCCCTGAGTCTTCGGAGAAGGGCGGGATATAAATGGAATTAAAATTAAAAAAAATAAATAAAAAATATCCTACCTACTGAGTTTGTGTACTATTGCAACTTTCATTTCAAGAAGTAGAATGCTGTCCAATTTGAATTTCCTTTGAATAAGAATTAGAGTGAAATTATAATTTACATTAACTTCCCTGCTCTAGCAAAAATATTCAGAGAAAGAAATATTCCTATCCATATTGGAAAAAAGCTCTACAACATCAAGGTATTTTCAGCTAACTTGTAGCTTGGCCACACTAAAAGAGTCTTTCTAGATCAATGAAAAATATAGTGTAGTAACTATTTCCCTGTATCTCCATTCCTGACTATAAAACTGTAAATATAATTAGCAGAGATAGAACACATTTTTCCAAGCTTTGTTGAATATCTCATACACAAACTCCTATAGAGGTTCCAAGCTACGGCATCTCCTGAAAATTTGCTCCCATCAGTCAACCAATCTGGACTATTAATTTACAATCTGCCCAATGAAAATTACTACCCAGTTAGTGTGCTGGAATTGATGTAACTGACAATTCCCAGCTCACCTCCAATAAAAATAATGCCTTATTTAATGCAGTGTTTATGTCTGACATGTGACATCATTCTCACATAATGATAATACTAAAAATCCTGTTCCTGTAAAATATAATCTGTGAAAACTGACACTAATTATAGTGTCTGTCTCTCTGGAATAATCAGTTCCAAAATTTATTCAAAGCTTTAAAGGAAACAAGTCTGAGGAATGAGGGAGGGAGTTCCACCTTTATAAAATCATGTTCAATTTTCAGAAATTACAAAGAAAAGAAAGAATTGTGCAATACAATTGTGACACAACTATATTATTCAAACGTACTGTACATAGTTGAATTAAGCGTTTAAAAGTAGTATACTACTTTTTATTTGTATGACAACATACAAATATTTAATGATGAATGAGGATGAGGATGATGATAAAATTGGTATGCTACCAAATCAT
This sequence comes from Vipera ursinii, assembly GCF_947247035.1. NCBI lineage: Eukaryota > Metazoa > Chordata > Lepidosauria > Squamata > Viperidae > Vipera > Vipera ursinii. The sequence continues at coordinate 36,830,228 of NC_139513.1, read as the reverse complement.
TCAGACTCCTGATAGCTTGCAACAACATAAAATGTGCTAATAAAAAAATAATAAAACATGCACAGTTAGGAAAGACAAATAGTTAAATTTATTTTAAAATAATAACATCAGGACTCCCCCACAAAAAACCCTCAAAGAATCAAGCAGTAAGAGTAACACTTTTAAAATATGTAATGATGTTGAACAATCACATCCCAAAAACCTCTGGAAGAGTTCAGCCTTCGCTAACCTTTAAAAAGCCAATGTCAAGGGGGAAGACTTTCAAAGGAAGACTGTTTCAAAGCATAAGTGACATTAAAAAATCCCACACTTTCTGACTTCAGTCCCTCTCATCTTACAACAATGGGATGCAATCAGCAACTTATCCCAGAAGATGTTGATGAAGATTCTCAGTCATCCAGTAAAGTTGTCTGGAAGTTGAATCATGGCAATTGAACTTATTATCTTTTGTTGGTTTAAAACTTACCCAAGAAGCTTCTTCACCCTGAGTAAGTTGATTAAGGGGAATCCAAGTAGATAGAAAGTCATTGGAATGTACCAACTAGTAAAAATTCTTAGGAGTCATTATGTGTAGTCTACCTGGTGAACTCTGATTTCAAATATTTCAAACCAACAAAAAATAAAATTCCAATTGCCATGATTCAACTTTCAGATATCTCAGGAGGACCTTCTTGGATAGGTAAAGGTAAAGGTTCCCCCGCACATGCGTGCTAGTCGTTTCCAACTCTAGGGGCCGGTGCTCATCTCCATTTCAAAGCCGAAGAGCCAGCGCTTGTCTGAGGACGTCTCCGTGGTCATGTGGCCAGCATGACTAGACGCCAAAGGCGCACAGAGCGCTGTTACCTTCCCACCATAGTGGTCCCTATTTTTCTACTTGCATTTTTACGTGCTTTTGAACTGCTAGGTTGGCAGAAGCTGGGACGAGTAACAGGCGCTCACTCTGTTATGCGTTACTCAGGATTCAACCCACCAAACTGCCAACCTTTTGATCGACAAGCTCAGCATCCTAACCCACTGAGCCACCGCATCCCTTCACCTTCTTGGATAGCAACCTCCAAACTGTTTATCAAAGAGCCCATAGAATCAATGTAGAAAATGTCCTATACCAATTGTCAAATAGAAACCTTTGGAGTTGTTGACCAACTCTGTGGAGCTAAGCTTTGCTGCCTCTTAATTCCAGGATACCAGGGATATTGCCATAGCTGTTTGGCAAAACTGGTTATTACTGGCCTAAGTTATGTCCCAAGCTGTGTGGGCAGACTAGTTAAATTGATCACTTTTGGACAAGGCTCAGAAGAATTACCGACTCATTCCTATTGGATGATACAGTTTTATTGTGTTTTTTGGGGTTTTCCGGGGTTCCAGAGTTGGCATGTTTCTGGAGCTTGATCCCTCCTGGAAAAGAGGGTCTCCCTCATAACTGACAGCAAAAAATAATGTAAAGTGTGGGACTTGTAGGCAATAATCAGTGTTAGTGAGGAAACACAGCAGAAGCAAGATGGACGAATGAGACACAATGCTATCGAGAAAGACAAACCGCGGTGAAAGAATAACCAACCATTTACCCTACCCCTCACACCCTTATTTTTAGCCAGTAAAAGTGTGGGTCAGTGCCTTTATGTAGCACATTTAACTTATTGCCAAGAGGCTCAAACATGTTGCATTTGTGCAGGAAATAGTATGGTCAGTCTCGAGTCCACAATCAGAATCCTGAGAGCTGAACTGAGTTCTCAGTTGGCAGGACAAATAGGGAAGTGTAACATTCCATTAGCACGGGAGAGAGCAAAGTTAGACCTTATGTCTGGCCACATTAAAGAACTTGAAAGCTGAGAAAGTAAATGAAGCCCAAAGCAGTGTGAACCTTGCCATTTCAAAACAGGTCTGGTAGGCAGAGTTTAATGAGGTGCTACATCTCATTGGCCAGCTGTTCATATCAATGTCAGCCAACCCATCATTCTACTAAATCTCTTTTCAGTGTTCTCCAAGTAAGAAACTGAAATTACAGAAAAAGCCAAATAAAATTTTAGCTTTGAAAAATTGTATGCCCTGTAGATTGCATCCAATTTATCTTTCCTTCAAAGCAAGTCCATGCTTTGGTTTGTAAATCTGACTTGATGGTGTTGTTTGATTAAAGTTTTGCATGGATGTGATTGTTATCTCTGTCCCTTTGCCAACAAAAGTGTCCATATCAGAACTGGTGGGAGAACTCAGGTTAGGGTTGTTGTTTTTTTCCTTCCCATGGTCCTGATTTAAGTTTATTCTCCTTTCTCCATATTGGTAGCATTGGGAGAAGCAACCATATTGTTTAGGATGACGGACAGATAGAATCTTGATGTAGAACAGGGGGCTGTGTAAGTGTGTGGGTTGTTGTTGGAGAAGGAATGGTAGAATTTAGGGTGGAGTGAAAAGAGGGATTAGCCTTGAATCCCTATGTAGCCACAAGGTACTAAATCCATCCTCCCCCCCCCAAATGCTGATGACAATTATTTAACTCTAAGCAGATGCTGACTGTTAGTTGAGAATATTCTTGTGTGCATAGGCTTTTAGCAATAAATCAGTTTAATTGGACTTTTTGTGCCTGACAGATGTCATATGGAGTTATGCATAGGAAATCCTACCACCTCACCAGGTATTAAAAAGCTCTGCAAAAACCAGTATAATCTACATTTCCCATATATTACCATCTTCTATTCTATAAAATGTAGGTTATATTTTCCAGCCAGAAATTTACCTTCAGAATTTTTACATTGCCTTCCTATTTCTCTTGACCATTCATCCGCACCAGCACCAGATTACCAATGGGCAAAATGATATAGATTTTTGCCTGTATCATATTAATTCATTTCATGTTGTTTCAGCTTGCATTTGATAACTCTGAACAAAAGAATCATAGAATCCATATAGAATCAGGTCATGCTCTCAGTGAGGATCTGAAAAAAACAAAGGAGGGTATGTATGCCTCTTCACAAGGCAACCTGTTGTACTGTCTAACAATTCTCACAACAGGTACGTCCTCCTAAGAGTCACCTCATTATATCTCATTGGTCCTGCTCTTGACTCATAAGGTAGCAAAGTCTAGCCTCTTGTCTATGTAACCCTTTAAATATCTGAAGACTGCTATCATTTCATCTCTCAAACTTTTCTTTTGCAGATTACGTTTACTTGGTTTCTCCAAGGATTCCTAGAACATTTACACTTTTATTTCCATGCTTTCTCCTACATTTTAAAACAAATTATGAAATATTGGTAGATGTCCAAATTTAGTACGTATTTAAATGATTTTCAAATTAATTCAAGGTGTATGGATCTGGTAAGTTCGTAACTGAATTTAGAAAGAATGAGCTCCTTAGACATTTCTGTTCAAGACTCATTAATTTCAGTATTGTTTCCCAGGTCTGCAGGCCCCGAGGCTCTAGGGCAGAAGAAGCAGAAGAGACCTGAAAGAAACAGGCATGGTCCTGAATTTCCTCCAGAAGTTGCCCTGGAAAATTTTCTGTAGTAGAAGGAGAAAATGGTTAAGTGCATGTGAATAAGGAAAAAAACAACAGCTGTATTACTTTGCTTAAATATAAATTTGAAAATCAGGCTTGTCAGATGTTATATTTTTTCTGTCCTGCTCTATGGAGTAGAGAGTTGGTCTCTGACGGAAGGCCACCTGAAGAGGTTAGAAGCATTTGAAATGTGGATTTATAGGCAGCTGCTACGTATAAGCTGGGCTGACAAGATCAGAAATGAGGAGGTGATAAGCCACCTGGGAAAGCTAAAATCAAAACAATTAAAAAATGAAAGTTAGAATATTTCGGACATGTGATGCAACACCCAGAAAAATACAGCATACTCCATCCTCTAGGGAATGATTGAAGGCAAATGAGGTCCAGGTAGAAGAAGAATATCATGGCTTCAAAATCTAAGGGAATGGTTTGGACAAAACTCAGTGGCACTTTTTTGTGCAGCTGTTGATAAAAACAGGATCACCAACATAATCGCCAACGTCCGATAATGGATATGGCACAAGAAGAAGAAACATAAATTTAATTATTTAAATTAAATAACACACAGTGTTTATCCTAACTGCCTTTCTGATTCTCCAAAACTCCAAAATTAAACCAATGGACATTTCAATTTGGACAGAGTAATCATCTGTATTATACAGTATGATCTATCAAGATGGATATAAACTTGAGAGGCACATCATTGCATTTGGCTTCCCTGCACTGTCCTGAATCTAGTGGATAATTTGGGAATCTGATTTAGAATCTAGTTTGGACAGAATAATTACTGGCATAAAGCATGTGATGAAAAGCTATTGCCCAATATATATAATTAACACTTTATTTAAGCAAAACAGTTTATGAGCAGATAATGTACTATAATCATTTCTGCCTTGAACTTTGGACTGATTGATTGACTAGTTATGTACTATCAGATGGTTGTCCATGGTGATTATGTGCCATCAAGATTTTCTCAGTGATGATTTGTCCCAACAATAGACAATTCAAGAGTGGAATAAGATAAACACACCATCATCTCCTAGAGATCTTCCAATATACATAATATTAGACTCTCTATCTGGCTGATGCAGCCCAGTGATGGTAGGGCATAGCTTCTGCATAATTATCTGGAATACTCTTAACGACAGACGAAACATATAGTACTGTTTCCCCAAATCTAGTTGTTCTTGTCTTTTGGTTAAAATACATACATACATACATACATACATACAGTTCCATGATGGCACAGTGGTTAGAGTGCAGTACTGCAGGCTACTTCTGCTGACTGCCGGCTGCCAGCAGTTTGGCAGTTTGATTCTCACCAGGCTCAAGGTTAACTCAGCCTTCCATCCTTCTGAGGTTGGTAAAATGAGGATGTGCTGACTCTGTAAACCACTTTATAAAGCACTGTGAAGCAGTATATAAGTCTAAGTGCTACTGCTATTCTAATATCCATCCCACTAACACTCATACCATTGATTGCTCTGGAAACTATCCAGGCAAGACCCAAAACACCTAGGAGGAACTGCCATTCAGTGATCACTGATCCCTACTTTATAATAAAAAGCAAGCCTGAGCAAAAGAAAAGAAGGGATTTTTATACATATCGGGGAACTGTAACACAGGACGTTCTGGGGGATCTGATTTGCTGACAGAGTTTGGAGAAGGTGAACAGTTTTCTTTGGATATAAATGAGCATGTTCTGTTTTAAAGCAAAAGCAAAACTTTTTTGCTTTGATAAGATTGCAAGGGAATCTTTGTGAAGGTGGGAACAATCCTCCCTGGGACTGACTGGGGTTAGTGTCAGCACAAAGGAAATCAGGACATCCAGGCAGTTCAAATGTGTATAAAGATTTATTATAAGCATAAGCTCTCTACAAGAATCTGAACATTAAGAGCAGTTAAGAACAGAAAGGAATCCAAGGTGGACTGGACTTATATCTGTTGTGGGCATGAAGGGACTCATGATTGATGGTGCATTTAACATCCCCCTCAGGATCAACCTGGTCATCTCCTACAATTAGGCACAGCCTGGGGTTGGTTCTGTTTCTAATCATGTCTACGGGCCAGGGAGAGGAAGGGAAAGAGTCTGCAATCTCCATTTTATTATTTTATTTTCTCCACCACAGTAATTTCAAAGACTCTCTTGTGAATATGGATTCCATACTAGACTTCAGAGCACATACCCAAGGAAGAAATGTTCATTGTTACTTACAGAATCAAATGATTTCCCCCCAACACACAATTTTTTTTTGCAGGATACAGGGGAAAAAATGGTGTTTCAAATTTGGTGATTAACTCACAAAGACGCTATCAGGACTGGGGAAAAAGAATGGGATTCTTTCCATCCCCCTGGCAACTTCAGATTAAGATTTGGAAATCCCAGAAAAAAGGAAATCTGGCTAAAAAGAAGTAGTGAAACTTTACTGCATACCATCACAAAGTTGGAAGGGATCTTGGAGGTCATCTAGCCCAACATCCAGGCCAATGAAACTTTGACAACTGGCTGACCAATCTTTTCTCAAAAACATCTAGTGATGGAGCACCCACAATTTTAGGAGGCAGGATATTTCTCCTTAGTTTAAGCTTGAGTGTTTCATTGTTCCAGCTTTAAACCATTGGTTATCTTACCCTCAAATCCAGACATTATCCCTTGTGACATCCCTTCAAATATTAGAAGACTGTCCTCATGTTTCCCCTCACACTACTTTTTTCATATTTAGAGATTTCTGTGAGAGGAAGTTTCCTATCTAAATTTAAACTTTTCACTGTAGGCTGTTTAATTCCTGACTTTTTTAGCCTTACATATTGGCTTAAGTATTCCACAATATATATTTTTGGTCCCTCTGTAAATAATTTATAAAAGAAATGGAGGGACCTGGGTCCAAGTTGCTCCAATCATTTGGCTGCCAACAAATGCAGACTCTCTTCATTTATCTATCAAGCCATCGTGGTTCCCAGTTAGAAAAGGTGCAGATATTTTCCCCAGATGTAAATGAGGAATTGAATTTAAATAACCCTACGTTGTTTCCATGCTGGTGTTGAACCTCTTTTTTTTTTTCCTCAGTTCCATCTGAAATTACACCTTTTTTAAAAATCTCCAATCCCCTCTGCACCTCTTTTCTCTTACCATATTAAATATTCAATACTTGGCTGATTTAGAATTTCATTTCATATTGTGGATTCTTTTTTCAGAACTCCTTTTAGTCGAAAACAACCGCTACACTGTTTTCTATTCTAGCTCCTTCAGAATTTTTTTATTAAGGTAGCTTTGCTTGGTATCCAGAATCTGGCAGCTATTTCTATCATAACATTTTTCTTTTGTCTACCATCCCTTCTACTGCCCCCCCCATTGCTAGAGCGTAACTCCTTCTCTGTTGTTTGTTTCTAGCATTTTATGGTCCTTTTAAAACATTTTTCCTCAGTGCTTGAGAGTTTTTTTATTGCAGCCCTGTTTTTCCTTCAGGTATTTTTTTTTGGTCAAATGACCTCTCCTTCCTGGAATTTGTGTCCCACTGTTCTGGCACCATGTCACTGTATATTTCCCAAATTACCTGCTCAAACAAGGAACTGGCAACACAAAAAGCAAAACTGGGTGAAACTTTGCAAAGCTGCCTTCATGTGGGCACGGAATATATCATTTAGCACAGTTAATGGTGATCTCCCATCGTGTTGCAGAGAGGTACAATAAGCATGGACATAATTATTGTAATTGAGTAATTTTATTAATCCTTGCTTTCTTTTTTAAAATACATAAAGATTTTTATTGCAGGTAGATGTAGGCCTCAGAACTGAGTGCTTTAGAAATGTATAGATATCATTAATATACAAATATAGAGCCCATTGCTTTTGGTTACACCCAGTGCTTTTTTTGTAAAAGAAAAAGGTGCCGGAACTCACACATGTCATACAACCCGCCTTGCCTACCCTACAAGGTTCCATCCGAAAAAGGTGCCGGAACTCCGTTCTGAGCGTTCTATGAGAAAAAAAGCCCTGGTTACACCTATCTTGTCTGAAATATAGCATCTAAGACTGGAATGAACTGAGGAACTTCTTACATTTTATTGTGTGGCATGCATTAAAATATATTCATCTTGCACAAATTGTGTATGTGTGTGTATGTGCAAAACCCATTAATATGCTTGTTTACCTGTTCATCCTGGGATTAATGTACCAGCAAAAGAATCAGGCATTTGAAATTGAATTGAAGAGCACAGAGAATAGTTTCCTTGAAATAAGATTCCATAAACATGTTGGGTTGTAAATCTGGATACTTCTCCTGACAGAATAACTTACAGAGAGATGCTGTAGAATTGTAAACAGGATCCTGAACCAGACATTTCAACATGGAAATACTTTTCTGGGTTATGCTGCCAAAGAAAAGCCATCAAACTCATGAATCAGGTGTCATGGTTCCGTTAAATGAGACCAGTAAAAGCACAACTCCAAAGCAAGAGGTTTCTTTAAAGAACATGTTTATTGGCTACAAAGTATTGGCATAGTCAAAAGTGTAACCAAGTATGGAGTTCCCTCCAAATTGTTACAATATTACGAAGTTTAACTTCCCACCCCAGCACTATGTAATCAACTACATTTCCCGATAGAATACTTTGGCAGGCTTTCTAACGGAAGGCTCAGCCTGCCAAAGGTCAGGCAGCAGTGACCTTGGTTCCCATGGGACAGAATATTGTTTAGTCTAACATTAAAACCACCCATCCCCCCTCCCAGTACTGTGGCAACCGAATAGGAAACAAAAATGGCCAAGATCGTTGCAGTGTTGACCTCAGGAAAAACTTTTTTTATTTAGAGGATTTTTTTTAATTTCTAGAAATATGTCACATGACAGTAGCTAGATGGCTACTCTGTTTATATTGTGAAGACAAGCAAACCAATGAGTAGTGACTGTATTAGTATTAGAACCTTTTTTAACAAAACGTTTAAGATTACATTTAAAAGGGGGGACAGAAAGGTATTGTGTATTTTTATGGTGGGGCAATATTTCAAAAAATATGGCCTACCACAGATGCCGCTAGTATAGCCTTCCCTCAGTGCCTCCTCTGGTAAAATGGTGAACGAAAACAACGGATCTCAATTTGCATCTGCCTTTCAGTCCATCAATAGAAACATTATTAAAACCAGTGAGCCAAAAGCCCATTAGAACCACTCTCACGTAGGAAACAATGCAGAGGTCTGCTTGTTCCCCATTTTTATGCACTGCTACAGGACTATAAATATTCACTGTAATGTAACTGAAAATTATTGAAGTGAGAAAAAGAGAAACAGGGAAGCCATTTGCTTCAATTCATAAACAGCATCTGTTGGGAAGTTATTCATAGATTGCTTCAGGGCCTGCTGAGCAGTAAGCCCATGGAAAAAGGATGCCATTGCAAGCAAATTGGCCCAAACTGCAATGGAGATGCTATTAAACATGATTCACTGACAGCCAGGGAGAAGGATCAGGCAGGGGGTTGTTTTATGTCTTCTTTTATCACTGGGACACAGAAGTAGCCTCTAGCCAAAGCTCACACAGTTCAAATTAGAAGAGCAGCCTTCTAAAGTATAATACGGCCCAAAACCAGCGGTTAGAGAAAGTTGCAGGAAGCGATTTTACAGATGACTGTGGTTGTTTATTTTGTGTCTACCTGAGGCACATGCAAAAAAAAAAATCTGTAGAGCTGATCTGACCCTTCTTTGTTGCATTTTCTTCCCTCTGTTAGAAGATGCTAAAATGGTTGCAGTAATCTCCTCCAGAAGAGATGAATAGGAAAGGTAATTAATAAGCTGCTAAATAGGTCTGACACTGAAGCTAAAATTATCATTCTTGATGAAACTGTACAGAATGAAGAATGGCATGCTAAAAAATAGAATCACAAAAGACTGGCTTGAGCCATACTTCACAGCCTAAATACAAATATTAATTTGGTATCCAATAAGATGCAGTCCAGTGATGAGAAAAATAAGGTCCTGCATTTAGGCAGGGGAAAAAAACATATGCACAGGTACAGAATAGGTGACACCTGGCTCAACAGTAGCAAGTGTGGAAGGGATCTAAATGTAATTACAGACCACAACTTGGTATGAGCCAGCAATGGGCTGCAGCTGCCAAAAAAGCCAATGCAATCCTGGGCTGCATCAACAGGCACATAGCATTAAGATCATGAGGAGCGATAATGTAGCTTATATCACACTTGGAATACTACACAATTCTGGTCACTATAATACAAAAAAAATTGTTGAGACCCTATAAAGTGTGCAGGAAGGGCAACAAAGATGATAAGGGGTCTGGAGGCTAAATCACATGATGAATGGTCGAAGGAGCTAAGTATGTCTAGCCTATTAAAAAGAAGGATTGGGGAAACATGATAACTGTCTTCTAGTACTTGAGGAGCTGTCAGAGAAGAGGGGATTATATTATTCTCCAAAGCATCAGAGGGCTGGACAAATAGCTTCAATCTAGAAGTAAAGAGAAAAGAGTAAAAAGAAATTTTCTGACAGTGAGAACAATTAATCAAAGGAACAGCTTGCCTTTTGGAGCTCCGGGTACGCCATCACTGGAGGTTTTGAAAAATAGACTGGACAACCATTTGACCGGGATGGTATAAGGTCTCCTGTCTTCAGAAGAAGACTTCCAAGCCCTATCATGCTATGTTCTAAATTTGTAAGTATCACAAACAAATCTCCAAATGAGGAGAAGGTCAGTTTGGAAAGTCTTGCCCAAGAAACATTGGATTTGGGCTTTGAAGTCCAACTGGCACAGCATCACTGCAACCAATACTGAAAAATCAGGGTCAACAAAGTGATGCATAGGTCTCCCAATGGTGATCTGATGCACGAGCAAAGGGCTCTAAGCCAGGATAAACTGATCACTGCTCATCATTATGTTAGAAAATCTGTCCTCTTGCCAGTGTTGAAGTGAGGGTTACATTCCAATTTAGTTGGCTTTTGTTCATGGAACAAATTAATGGACCTCACCTCAAGCAGAAAATGTGCCTGGGGTCTTGAGTTACTGTTGCATTGGTGGGAGAAGACAGAAGAATAAAGAAGGTGAGAGAAGAAAAGAAGGTGGCAGCAGACAAGGTAGAAGAACAAAATGGGTTCAAAAAGATGGCAGGATAAATGTGACTATCTCGCTTCAACTTTCCGATGTTTTAAGCATCCTCTATCGTGGTATCCTTTTAAGTGGGCTAGATTGGGCTTGATGTAGGCTACTCATACTCAAAATGTGTCTTTAGAATCATCTAAAAAGTTTGTCAATCCAAAACAGGACAGAAAATACCCTGGATCACATAAACATGATATAGTAATCTACAATAGTACATCGATGACACCACTCTAATGGCAGAAAGTAAAGAGGAACTGAAGAGTCTCTTGTTGCGGGTGAAGAAGGAGAGTGCAAAAGTTGGGTTGAAACTAAACATTAAGAAAACCAAGATCATGGCATCCGGCCCTCTCAATTCCTGGCAAATAGATGGGGAAGAAATGGAGGTAGTGACAGATTTTATTTTCCTGGGCTCCAAGATCACTGCAGATGGGGACTGTAGCCAAGAAATTAAAAGACGCTTGCTCCTCGGGAGGAAAGCCATGGCAAATCTAGACAGCACACTAAAAAGCAGAGACATCACCCTGTCAACAAAAGTGCGTATAGTCAAGGCTATGGTCTTCCCAGTTGCAATGTATGGCAGTGAAAGCTGGACCATAAGAAAGGATGAGCGCCAAAGAATTGAAGCCTTTGAACTATGGTGCTGGAGAAGACTCCTGCGAGTCCCTTGGACTGCAAGGCGATCAAGCCGGTCAGTCCTAGAGGAGATCAACCCTGACTGCTCTTTAGAAGGCCAGATCCTGAAGCTAAAACTCAAATACTTTGGCCACCTAATGAGAAGGAAGGACTCACTGGAGAAGAGCCTAATGCTGGGAAAGATTGAGGGCGATAGAAGAAGGGGACAACAGAGAATGAGGTGGCTGGATGGAGTCCCTGAAGCAGTAGGCGTGAGCTTAAATGGACTCCAGAAGATGTTAGAGGACAGGAAGGCCTGGAGGAACGCTGTCCATAGGGTCGCGATGGGTCGGACACGACTTCGCAACTAACAACAACAAATAGTACATCAGCGTTGACTTCTAGTCCTATTTTGAAACTATATACAGTGTTTGCTTTTTAAATTATATAGCATTATAAATTTGTTAAATAAATGGGGACTGCAAATAGAGAGATGGCGCCAATCAAATGATTGATTTGATTGTGCTGACGCTGCCATGGCATGGTGGGTGGGTGTGTTATGTGTTTGTGTTGTGGAGTTTTAATATTATAAGCTGCCCAGAGTGTGTGAGCTGGGTAGCCATATAAATTGGTTAAATAAAAAAATAATAAGTAAGTAAATTAAAGCTAGATTATATGGAGTAGTGGGTCCTCCAGATATATGAGGGGTCCTTGGAGCTCTCTGAGCTTTCTTGTTTTCTTGCAGAAGTTTCTTTTTTTTTCAATTTTTTTATTAATTTTCTATTATTACATTTGATTAGTGCTTAATAAACATCATGTTGTCTGGGTTAATTTGTTTGCTTAATAATACAAGTTACATACTTAGTCTTTACCCCTTTTTTCCAACGGTTGATAAAATAAATTCCATGTTTGAAAATATTCGGTATCTTCTTTCTCTTTGATCCTCAATGTAAGTCTGTCCATTTCAGCACCATCCAATATCTTCTTGATTATCTCTTCGTCTAGTGGTGTTTCTTCATTCTTCCAGTGCTGAGCAAATACAATCCTCGCTGCTGTTAGTACATTCAGTGTTAAATATACACTTTGCTTATCAGATTTTTCTGGCATTATACCTAGTAAGAAAAGTTTAGGTTTAAAATCTACATGTTTTCCTAACATCTTTTCTAACCAAATGTGTATTTTTATCCAAAATATTTTTGCTTTAACACAGGTTCACCACAAATGATAATATGTGCCAGATTCTTGGTTACATCTCCAACATTTACTAGACATATTTTTAAACATTTTTGCTAATCTAGCAGGTGATAAGTGCCATCTACAAAACATTTTATATAAATTTTCCTTATAAGAAGTTGCCATCGTCAATTTATAATTTTCCCCCCAAAGATTTTGCCAGTGATGATGTTACTTAGGCTAATGAAACGTCTGCAAGAAAACAAGCAAGCTCAGAGAACACTATGGACTCCTCATGTCAACCCTGAGCTACAAATATTCTCCTTCATTGGCTCCAGATATATTCTTGAACACTAAGATCATCTTTTGAAGATCGTCTTCTTCTGTGTATTACATTCAGACTCTTTTCAGTGCTGGACCACCACCAATGAAGCTTTATCCTCTGAGCCATTTTCCTGCAGCTGAAACTATAGACATTTTGTTGCCAGGCAGAATTATTTTTGCTCTCTCAGATTTTTTTAAAAAAATATTTCAATTTACTAATGTTTTTAAATAACTGTGTTGCACTGCATTTTGTTATACTTGCGGGTTTTGTATTTATTTGTATATCACGTATAATATACAGTACACTACACTAAGCGTATCATAATATGCATTGTTTTTATGCTACTTAATGGCATAAACATGCAGAAAAAAGCATTTCTTTAGTTAGCTAGTTGCTTCTGTCTTTTTGTTTTACAGTAATCATTACTTTTCACACGATGTAAGTTGACTGTTCCATTAATTCAGTACAGATGGATTGTTGTTTACTATCAGAATGAATATCTAGACTGCTTCATAAAAAAATCAATAAACCTACCAAAGTTTTACTACATATTTTGCAGTAAAATCCATAACAAGAGATGTAAAAAGGGTGTTTTTTGTAATCAGAGGCATTCAAGGCAAACTATGGATTCTTTTAGCATATGCAAATTGAGTACACATTATTAAGAAAGTAAGAAAAAAACTTTTCTATAGTACAGGTTTCTATGTGAAAAGATAGGATTAATCTATTATTATGATTGGTTGCATCATCAGCCAGATGTTTAGAATGGATATGGCATTTTTATCTACCTCCCCTAGTATCTGGGATTGGCAGATATTGATGCTTTATGGTGTATCATCACAGGTTGTAAGCTGTTCCATGTAAGGCTGCCTTTTGCAATTGATTGATCATATTTTGCCAATGCCAATAGTGTTCAAGTGATAGTTTAGATTATTTTTCAAGCTCTATGGCTATTTTTTCTTTAATTTTAAAATAATAGTTTTGAAGGTGTGTCTTCGTTTATGGATAGGGATTCTAGATCCCCAATCAATATGCACCCCCGGAATCTTATTTTCTGGATTGAACCACTTTTTCACTACCTTCCATGATCTATTACATCTAATAACACCTTTCCTCAATAATACTCTTGTGAATGAATGAACCTTTATTGTCAAAGTACAACATGTATACATTGAGAATGGCTGAGCCTCCCTTTGTGCCCCCCACCAACTCACAGTGACAACAAACCCACCATCTTGTTACACCATGTAAGCTAATTGCACAACTCACTTGCCTCACAAGTCAATCATACATAAAGTTATTTCCCGTTCAAAAGCCTGACAACCCATGGATAGAAGCTGTTCTTCAGCCTGTTGGTATGGCTGGCTATACTCCTGTATAGCCCCTCCTCCACCAGGGGGTTGGACTAGATGACCTCCAAGGTCCCTTCCAACTTTACTATTATGATTACGATTATGATTATGATCTCCTACCCGATGGTAGGAGAGTAAAGAGGTGCCGACCAGGGTGTGAGTCATCCCTGAGAATTTTCCTCACTCTTCCAAGGCAACGAGCCCTGGCGATGTCATCCAGTGGTGTCAGGGGACAGCCCACAATGTTTTATGCTGTGCTCACCACCCTCTGTAATATCTTCCTATCCGCAGCTGTCAGGCCAGCATACCAAACCGCAATACAGTGCGAGAGGATGCTCTCTATAGTAGACCAATAAAAGAAGGTCATTAGCTGTTGTTCTACCCTGTTCTTCCGCAAGACCCTGAGGAAGTGGAGTCTCTGTTGGGCCTTTCTGGCCACCTGGGTTGTATTGACTTTCCAGGTAAGATCTTCACAGAAGTAGACTCCCAGGAATTTAAAGGAGGAAAGTCATCTAGGTCATGGTTGTCCCAAAGGTGCTTTTTCAAGAGACAGCTGGACTTTCTTTGGGTTTTTCCCTGAAGACATTTTGTTACTATCCAAGAAGTTTCTTCTGAAAAACTGAAGAATCTTCTTGGATGAGAAGTGCAACATCTTCAAGGAAAAAACAAAAAAGGCCAGTTGCCTTTTGAAAAAGCACCTTTGGGACAGTTCAGATAATAAGTATAAGTAGTATAAGTATAATCTAATTAGTGTAATAATAAATCTGACCTATCCAGAAGGAAAATTTCCAAGAACTTAGTACACGTTTTGAGTATCAGGGCCCAAATCCCATGATCATTAATTTTCTGCAAGAGTTTTTCATCATTCCATAAAGGATTGAAAGTTATATCAAATATCAGGACAGTCAACACCATCCTGTGTACTATATAACCACAGAGAAAGAAAGAAAGAAAGAAAGAAAGAAAGAAAGAAAGAAAGAAAGAAAGAAAGAAAGAAAGAAAGAAAGAAAGAAAGAAAGAAAGAAAGAAAGAGGCAAAGGCATTTGAGAAAAAGAGATCAAAGAATTCGTTAGAAAGCCACAGTGGGTTCAAAAAGAAGTGTGAGAATTATATCCCAGTTTTCTAAACTTGAGCAGGGTTTGGCATGGGACAAAACATTTGGAAATAAAAACCTTTCTTCCAACGTAATAGAAAACAAATATTCCCTCGATGAATGTACTTCACACTTATTCAGAATTTATTTACACTTTTAAATCACTTAGGCACAGCATTGATTCCAAGTAGAACTGAAACTGTAATCCTGTTAGCACATTTCTGGAAGGCCCCATGCTACAGTAACCAAAAAGTGTGCCAAGCCCCTGTACACCATAGAGGTGACACAGTGGTATCCTATTCAATTCCCATCAGGATAGGCAGAAATGTTGTTAGTCTCCCATGTATTAGTGCGGATAATGAGCTGAATGAAAAGCCATAAACCTGAAGATCTATTGGAGGAATGGTGATTTTCTCAGAACTTACTATCTTACTGACCATAGTAAGATATTCCAGAACTGTATTTGATATCTGCTTTTAGTATTAAAGTAAAGGGACAATAGCAATAGCACTTATCTATTGAGCTATGGTGGCACAGTGGTTAGAATGCAGTATTGCAAGCTACTTCTGCTGACTCCTGGCTGCCAGGAGTTTGGCAGTTTGAATCTCACCGATTCAAAGTTGACTCAGCCTTCCATCCTTCTGAAGTCAGAGTTCTGAGCAGACAATTAGTCATTGTGCCCAAAGAGAGAAATATCTGCCAGTACCTAGGGTTGAGCTCTCAACCTTCTGAGCGGGAGGCAACCATCTTCACTCTAGGCTACTGTGCTGCTACAAACTAATTTACCGTGTATTTGCCCAATACAAAGTACAAAGAATAACAACAACAGTAACAATTCCTTCAGGGTGACAGAAGGCTCCACTGAAGTTCACTAAAGTTTGTTTTGAGTAAAAATGTGCAGAATCATTAGGTATTTCTCCAAACATCAATTCTGATTCTTGATTACAGCAGACTAAACCTCTCAAGTATCTCTTGGCTACCTAGGTCTAGCTTCTGGAGAGAGTGATACATTAAATAAACCTGTAGTTGGACCCATTTTAGAGTTTGCTACTTCAAAATATGGGGCACACTTCTAAATAGTACATTTTGTTTGGTATTTCTAGTGCCTTTGATAAGAAAGGCAGTTCTCCAGGAACATAAGAAAACAACTAGGAAATGCTACGTTTTTGTTAAAAAAACACAGTTTGTGTTTCCAATGTTAGAATACGTAATGCCTGTTGTTATCAAAGATATAGCTACTAGAAAAGCTCTTGATAGAGTTTTGTCTTCATATAACTTTTAATATAGTTTCTGGCAAGATTGTTTGTAAGAAGCGTGTATCAAAACTGAATAGTAAGTTCCTAAGCAGGGCACAGATGGAATTAATAACCGGCTGGCTTATCACATCAGTCTCAAATAAGCAACAGATCACACAGTGACAGTTTGCAACCAATCAAGGAAGGAAAGCAAAAATAAATATATAAATGAAATAACCGAAAAAACACAAGATTAACTTCTTGATACAAATTCAGTCAAGATTTTAGTAAGCTGAAAGTCAGAACTGTCAATGGTACAAGATGGAAAGATGTTCAGTCATACTTCATAGATGCGTTGAACTCCAGTAAAAGTGTGTGTACCTTTACAAAAGCAAATTTTAATGAGATTAATGGGGCTCTTTTCCAGGTAAATGGGGACTGGATTTCAGCTAAGTACTATAATATTAATTGACTTTTATCAGGAGTCAAACTGTCTGAATAGAACACAACTTTAACTAAGATAAAAAATCATGCATTGTAAACACAGGAAAAGCCAAGCTGAAGAGCTGTTTAGATTCATCTGACTTATGAGGCAATAAATCTAAGAAATAAATATTTTATTTTATGAGATTTATTTTATTTTATGAGATTTTCTGATGAGGGGTGACACGATAGCAATGTTCCAATATCTCAGGGGCTGCCACAAAGAAGAGGAGGTCAAACTATTCTCCAAAGCATTCAAAGGCAAGACAAGAAGCAATGGATGGAAACTAACCAAAGAGAGAAGCAACCTAGAACTAAGGAGAAATTTCCTGACAGTAAGAACAATTAATCAGTGGAACAACCTGCCTCCAGAAGTGGTGAATGCTCCAACACTGAAAGTCTTTAAGAGGACACTGGACAGCCATTTGCCTGAAATGGTATAGGATTTCCTGCCTGAGCAGGGGGTTGGACTAGATGACCTCCAAGGTCCATTCCAACATTATTATTATTATTGTTATTATTATTGTTGTTATTGTTGTTGTTAATCATCACCAAAATAGGGAATAGATGTTCATGTGTGAACAGAATATGTATATTTAGAAGAAAAGTACAACAAAGTATCCTCTATCACAGGGCTTTTCGACCTTTTCGCCCATTGTACCACTTTTAGGATATGGCAATATCCGAGTACCACCAGTCGTCTAGCAAGGTGTCAAAAACGTGAGGACCAAACAAAAAAAGGAAAAAAAAGTAAAGTACAGGTAGTCCACAACTTACAACAGTTCGCTTAGTGACTGTTTGAAGTTACAACGGCACTGAAAAAGTGACTTATAACCATTATTCACACTTATTACCATTGCAGCATCCCCAGGGTCATGTGATTTACATTTGCATGCTTGGCAGCTGATTCATATTTATGATGGTCATAGTGTCCCAGAGTCGTGTGATCCCCTTTTGCAACCTTTTGACAAGCAAAGTGAATGGGGAACCTAGATTTACTTAACAACCATGTTATTGATTTAACAACTGCAGTGATTCATTTAACAAATGTGGCAAGAAAAGTCGTAAAACACACCTCTTCAAAAGCCTTTCTCCTCTCTCCCTCCCCACTCTCTCTCCCTCACTCACACTCACACACACACACACACACACAGAGAGAGAGAGAGAGAGAGAGAGAGAGAGAGAGAGAGAGAGAGAGAGAGAGAGAGAGCTTCTCTAACAAAAGCCTTTTCTGCCTCTTTCTCCAGAGTCTTTTTGTGCCGATCCTGCGGCCTTTGTCTTCCCTCAAGCAGCTCTGCAGCTCCCAAGGACTCTCTCATGGTAAGTCCTGCACTGTGCCACTTTGGCTCATTCCCTCCCCCGCTACACTTGGCTGGGCTGGGTAGGGCCACGTACCACCTGACAGGTGCCAATGTACCACCGGTGGTACACGTGCCACTGGTTGAAAAGCCCTGCTCTACTGTATGTACTTCCTCATTCTTGGATATAGGCAATAGAATCTTAGCTTGCAGGGTAGTGTCTAGATGAAAGATGCTGGCTTGCATAGAATGGTGTGAGAATGCTTAGGCTAAAACTGTTCTTTGATGGCACGTGTGACATACTGATAAAACTGAGTGGAAGTACCCACAATTAGCAAAAAATACTGCAGATAGAATGGATTAAGACAACCTGTATTTTCTCTATTATTTTAAAAAGCATTTATATGAAAATACTAATTTTAAATTTAATTTTTTTTAAATTTTAATTCCATTTATATCCCGCCCTTCTCCGAAGACTCAGGGCGGCTTACAAGCTTAGCAGTAGCCTTCTATTCTTATTAGGGCTTTCACACACACCCCAAGCGGCATTATTACAAAGTCAGCTTAATTGCCCCCAACAATCTGGGTCCTCATTTTACCTACCTCGGAAGGATGGAAGGCTGAGTCAACCTTGAGCCTGGTGGGATGCGAACCTGCACTAATTGCAGGCAGCTGGTGTTACTTAAGGAGGCATTAGCCCACTGCTCCACCAAGGCTCTAATTGATGGGCAATGGAGATCAATGTGTATAAACCAATCTAATAACGATCATGTTATATGGAAGATTGTTGCTTCCATATAGTAAATTGTTGAAATGGAATAAAATTAAATGAATTATGCTTCTTGTCTGTCAAATTAAGAGAAAGGGGAAGGTTATGTAGGGATAAACGAAAGTGCTCTGATCTTCTGGAACAGATTTGATGAAGGTATCCGCTTAAGAAAGTGGGGATATGTGTGCATATGTGTATCTGAAAATATCAGTTGATGTCCTTTAGGATGTTATGGATACATGCAGGTCATCCTGGGGTTATGATGGTAATTGGGCTAGAATTTCCATCACTAAGCAATGACTACATGACATAGCCACAGCAATCCCAGTAGTCCCCATTGCTGCTGAAACCCCAACACTGTGTAAATCATTAAGTGAGGACTTCACATGACCATGATGTGGAAGGAGCAGGAATTCCAGACAAGCAGATTGGTGCATGAGAGCACTAGGGAGGGGGGAGCATATGGCCTGGGGGCAGGTAAGCAGCAAGTGCCACAGGTGGGCAGGGGGGCACTGGGGAGCATAGGTGGATTATTACATCTCAGAAATCCAGTTTTGAAGGAAACAGGGTGAGAGTTGACTTGAAGACATCCAAATTAATTCCACCTGTCTCCTTACTTAACATGTCTAGCAGTTTAGGTGGCTTAGATTTAATTGAGTGTTCTGAAAGATTGCACCACACAAAGTAGAGCAGGGGCTTAGATTCCTTTGTTTCCTTTGTACTGTCAACTGCTGCTCTCTAGAGAAATTCAGGGGAATAAAAGCCTCCAGCTAACTCTGCCCTGATATTTAATCTCAAGGGGAAGGTATCATTCTTGCTCAGGGATTTAGCTAACAGATCCCCATAGACCTCCGTTACCAGAAACAAAATGGATTGAATTCTAGATCAGTTGGGGGCCCATTTGGATCAGCAATAGCTTGCATTGCTTAAAGCAGGGGTGTCAAACTGCCGGGCCAGATGCATCATAGTAAAACCGCACCCACCCCATTGCCGGCAATGGCAAAAAAGTTGCGACACATCACATGATGTTGTGCGTTTGACACCCCTGGCTAAAGGATCATTCATGAATTAAGTCTCTGATGATACCTCTCTCTCTTCCTCTCCCTCTCCCACTCTCTTCCTCTCTTCCTCTCCCCTCACCTCTCTTCATCAGAAGACCAACTTCATCCATAATTGTGCCAGGGACATTTTCTTCTGCTTACATTTCCAGAATATCATTTTTGTGTTTGAAATGGCAAGGTTTTTAGAACAGTTGGGAGAAACAAGGTGGCATCCAGTGTTGACTATGAGAGGATGGAGGCTATTTGGGTTAGCCTGTTAGTTGGGTGGCTTGTGTTCTGCTCTGCTCTGCTCTGCTTTGCTTTGCTGGCAAGGAATTAGGAATTGCAGCCCTTCAAATCCGGTGCAATCCTAGAAGCCTGGATGAACAGAGGTAGAAGTGGAAGTGATGAGCTCAGCAGGAGCAGTGCAGATGGAAGAATTGGTGGCCAAGGAGTGGTCATGTTGAGACCAGGGTGATGTGGGAAGGCACTCTTTTTATCACAACACCATTCCCTCATTGGCTGAATGGTGACTTGGATGCAACTGAAGCCTCAGTATGAAGAACTGTTCCAAACTAGATAGGAGATTTGGTTAGGACTGGTGATAGGCACTCCTAGAGTGTTTTTTTTAAACCACGGTCCAGAAGTAGGGTAGGAAGGAATTGGAGCAACAGAAACACCACTAGGTTGGGAGGAAGTCAGTGCTCTAGATTATTGCTCTCCAAGCTTCAGCCTGAGCACTGGCCTGTCTGGAGCTTTCTGCTGATCTTGGGCTCTAGAGGTTTTGCTAGCTGACCAATTATTTTGTGAGCTTATCCTGTCTAACCATATGTGATTCACAGTTCTGTGTGCAATTCAAGATGGTGGTTACCACCTTCATGGCACACGTCCTGGTTATCCGCGGGACTACCTATCTCTGATTATTTATCTCCTATAAGATTGGGCAAAGTGGGTGGATTCCAGGCCCCTTTGATCAAATAGGGTCCTCTGTTGTGACACAGGAAACCTGGCTCCTCTGATGCAGTGTCTCCAAGACATTCATCTGGCTCCCACCTTGATGACGTTAAAAAAATAATAATCCAAAAACATGCTATTTATCCAGGACTTGGTTTAGGACAGATGCTGAACCTTGTGGTATTTTTTTTCTGCTTAATTACTTGTTTTCTCTTGTACATGTATGATCTCTGCTTTTAATTAATTAATTAATCATTTAACATTAGAAGTTGCCTGGAGTCTTCTGGAGTCAGGTGGCCTTTTAATCACATAGATACATACATACTTGCAGGCATTATTTAGTGAGTATATGCAACAAATAATGAGGTATATTCCTGGTTATTCTGCTCTGTGCTTCTGTCATTAAAAAACAAACCCTTAGCATGTGGCTTACTAACCCAGAGCAAATATTACATCATGTTAAAATAAAATTAGGTTACAAGGAATAATGAATCCTTCCAGCATGTATTTCTATAGCATTGTAGTTCATTAGGCAAGTTATACTTTAGGCTAGTCTTCCCAAGCATAGCATCTTTCCGATGTGGTATATTTCAACTGTCATAAATACGTTGCATTTCCTTAATTGCTGCACAATGATTTGGAAAATAATAATAATGATCTAGATTCAGTTGATCTAGGCTTTCTTTAATTCTTATCCAGCACCAACTCCATCACAGTGCTTTGCTTCTTTGTTTGGTCCGTTTCTTGTCTTATTAATCAAGAGAGATCCATTTGCCTTAAAGAAAAAAAAAACTTTTCTCTTGATAAACCATCTGTTCAAACCAACACTTGATTCTATAAATGTAGAATTATTTAGCCTATGGAGTGTATATTTAGCTGTTCCTTGCTGGGAACTGGTGGGAATATTGCTTTTGATAGGAGTTTTTTTTTTCTATTGTTGATCAAAAAGGGTAGAGACAAGTTTTCAATATAACATTTGAGGGACGTTTTTTTGCCTTCCAATACAAGTTTTGGTCTTGCTATGTGTTCCAATGTTATACTCTTATGTTTCTTAGCAGTAAGAGGGCCTTCAAATCTGTAGAACTATGTTGTCAAAAAAAATTCCTCACATTCATCTTTATTTTGTAAGGAGAAAGAAGTGAAGAAATGTATGCAATGAAGAAATATTTGGCTTGTCCTCCAGTTTCTTTTCTTTGACAACGGGGATGTTTGCTTTTTCTTTCTTTTTTTCTTTCAAATAAGCACCTGCCCAATAGACAATAAACACAGAAGCTTCACTTTAAAACCTGAACAGATGCAGAGTTCACATTTGATCAGAAAGATATTGTTCTTCTATCATAACAGCAGTACTATTATTGCAGATTGTGGCATATGCTGTTGCTTAAAGCACAAATGAAGAAGCCAATGTTATGTTTCTGTTCCATTTTATTTCTCACACAACTGCTGGGCATCTGGTATACGGTACTTCAGCATGGTATAAGCACCGAGAGTATTCTACTTCATTCATTCACATATGAACACAGCACAGTAATTGCTTGTGAGAAAAAAAAATCACCAGAGTTTCAGTATTTCAGAAATCAAGTGGACAGTAATACAGCTTTGTATTCCTTCCCCTCCTATCTATTGTCTTGCTAAACACAATGGAATAATTTTCTTATAGGATGCTTCAAAGCATAATTATTCAGAAAGAAATTGTGTTGAATTAAATGGGATGTAGCCTCGGGTGTAGCCTCGGATGTAGCCTGGGATGTAGCCTGCTGGAGAAGACTCCTGCGAGTTCCTTGGACTGCAAGGCGATCAAACCAGTCAGTCCTAAAGGAAATCAACCCTGACTGCTCTTTAGAAGGCCAGATCCTGAAGTTGAAACTCAAATACTTTGGCCACCTAATGAGAAGGAAGGACTCACTGAAAAAGAGCCTAATGCTGGAAAAGGTTGAGGGCAAGAGAAGAAGGGGACAACAGAGAATGAGGTGGCTGGATGGAGTCACTGAAGCAGTAGGCTTGAGCTTCAATGAACTCCAGAAGATGGTAGAGGACAGGAAGGCCTGGAGGAATGTTGTCCATAGGGTCGCGATGGGTCAGACACGACTTCGCAACTAACAACAACAACAAGCCTCGGGTAAGTGATCATAAGGCCAGAGCATTAATCTCTATACCATTCTTAATATATTTATAACAGGATCATGTTCAGGACTAACAGATTATTCATTTCATGTCTTTTGATAGCACCACAACTATTTGCATTTTTATTCCTGGGGTGGACACAAAATTGTAAAGTACAGTTTTTGCCAGCAAGGAGCTGGAAAGCTGTTAGAAATGACAAGGAGAAAAGCTAGGAAGAGTAATCATACCCAATTGCCCTCTTTTTCATAATGATGCGCCTCCTTTTCTGGTTGTTAAACCACTTTCTTTATTTTTCACCTCTGGGGCAGCTTGATTTACAGCACAGCAGGCCAGTAGTTAAAAATTGATTCATGTATTTCTAGCAGATGTAAGATAGCTGTGTCCTCCCCACCACCCACAAGAGAACTGAAGTAGAATTTTTCTGTATCTGTTTGTTGTCATTTAAAAGTCATCCAGATTTTTGCTTGTTTTCTAAGCCAGCATGCATTAAGGAGCAATATTTCCGATTTTGAATTGCTGACCTTTGGTCACAATGCCTGGATGAGCGAATTGGTTTTTCTTTTCTTTTTTTCTCTTTTCAAGTAACTTTTGAATGGAAAATCTGCAACCCGGATATTTTTTATGGCCTTGGAGCACCAGTGAATTTCTGTTTGACATCGTACTAAAGAGGGAAGGATGTGAAAATGTATGCAGTAGAAATATAAAACAGAAAAGAAAAACTCTGCCACCAGGCCATCCCCTCAAAAGATGAGATCCCATCCAAATGTATGAGGTCTGTTTTTCATGCTCTCTTCTTGTGTTATACCTTAAAGCCCAGCCTCCAACATATTCCATACCTCTGCTTTTTTATTGCATTTTTTGTTCCTTCAAGTCAGTGTTGACTCCTGGTGACTCCCAGAATCAGTCCCTGCAGTTTTTTTTGGCAAGATTTCAGAAGTGGTTTGCTCTTGCCTTCTCCTTCTTAAGGCTGAGAGGGTTTGACTGACCCAAAGTCACCCAGCTGACCTGATGGGACTAGAATTCAAAGTCTCCCAGTTTATAACCTGGTATCTCATCCACCATGCCAAATTTTATTGGTGAGTCATGGCTTACATCTTCTGTCTGTCTGTCTGTCTGTCTGTCTGTCTGTCTGTCTGTCTGTCTATCTATTTATCTATCTGTCTGTCTATCTATCTATCTATCTATCTATCTATCTATCTATCTATCTATCTATCTATCTATCTATCTATCTTTATATGTCTCTCTATCTGTCACCTGTCTGTCTATGAACAAGTTTGGTATGGCGGTTAAGGCATCAGGCTAGAAATTGCCTTAGACATGAAGCCATATAGTTGACTTCGGGCCAGTCACTCTCTTTCAGAAATAGGAAGGAGGCAATGGCAAACCATTTCTGAAAAATCTTGCTAAGAAAACTGTAGGGATTTGTCCAGCAGATTTCTGAGAATCAGAATCGAATGAGCAGCAGGAAAAAAGAAATGTAAATGGTGATTTGATTTTCTGCAGGCAGGATGTGATATATCAATGCTTCCGAGTTGCTTTTATAGGAGCAGCTGACCATTTAGAAAACAAAAGCAATTATATGACTAAGGTCCTTAAATACTGAAATTAGTGGCCTTAAAGACTAGTTCTCCAGAATGGAATCCTGGACTTCCAGTAGCACTACTTACAGGTTGCTCTTCTTTATTCACTGTCTCTAAAGTAGCTTTAATTAAATCTAATGGGATTACTCCAGGAATGATTTGAACTACAGGTAGTCTTCAACTTAGGTCCAGAAATGGAAACAGAATTTCTGTCATAAATCATTGTGCTTGTAAACCAGTTGCCAAGCCCCAGAATTGCAATCACATGACCGCAGGGGTGCTATTATAAGTGTGAGCACAGATCGTAACTTTTTTCCATCGTAGCTTCAAATGCTTTTTAAATGAAAATTTATAAGCAGAGGACCACCTGTAAATAGTTTAGAGAATGAAGTTCCATGCTCAGTTACACACACACAGATATCAGCCTAAGTGAAATTAATGGACTGTGCATTTACATTATGGAATGCTGGCGTGAACCACCGTTCTAGTAAGCTATGTTTTTTTGGCCTAAAGTTGTCTAAACTAGATTTTTCCTCCCACATTTGGAATACAGAATTTGAAACCCTCATTTATAAATTAATAGAAGGGGAAGAAACAGACTAAAACTTTGCTCCATTTGTACCAAACAATGTTAACGAGGTACCTGTTCAAAGTATCTATTGATGCTGTTCCAGGCTGAATCTGAACACTATTTTCACTTAAAAGAAACCTCACAATGCTTATATTTACACCTTGGTAACAAATGTAAAAAAGAGCTTTCTCTGCAGAGATTCTAAGACAAGATGCTAATTTGTAGTTTTTCAAATATGAAACATTACAAATATGAAACATTTCAAGAGTAAGGGAAGTTTGGTTATGAACTAAAGTATAGCTCCAGTTTATGTCAGAATCTTACACTTTGTAAGAGAATGTGGATTGGCACATAATGTATTAGTCTCTTGCAATACCTAATACCTTAGAATACTGCCATCATCTTACTGAATAACCAGACAGGGCCACGTGGTTGAACCTCTCTCATAAATAGGAATTCCAGAGGTTTGTGAAGCACAATTATTGGCATTCTCAACTAGAATGGCCAATGGGAGGGATGTGGGGAGTTGTTCTCCAGGGCAACTAAGAAGCATCCATAGCAAACTACAGTGATATTAATAGAAAAAGTATTCGTAACTCAGGATTGAACAGGGGGTTCCTTAGTGCTCTCTGAGCTTGGTGTTTTTGTTGCAGACATTTCATTACCAGAACCAGGTAACAACATCAGTGCTGTTACATTACACTTGTGTCAGAAGCACTGAGGCATTTCCAAATTGACAGGATTAGCTGGTGACATCACTGTTGCTTAGGAAACACCCAGTTGGGGGCTCCTTTCATGTCCCCAGCAGGAACTGGAGCAAAGGACGGGAGCTCACCCACCCCATAGCAGCACTCAGGTCTCAGACACAGGTTTGCTAACTCCAACCCAGCGTCCTAACAACATGAGCAGTCCTTATTAGTGCTCTGATGTTACCTAGTTTGGTAATGAAAACCACCAAGCTCAAAGACCATCAAGGACTCCACAAACTGTAATGATACCAAATGGTGACATGTGTACAGTGATGTCACCATACATATGCCAACTTTACCCTGAGACATCTGAGGGACCAAGGCTTTTTTATCAAGATAGATGTCATACTCTCATAATGCAATCTCTGCCCTTTTGGCTGCCAAGTTGGAGTTTCAAGAACAATGCTGCTTTTTCTCTTGCCATTCCCGCATGACTTCAGAGTACCTGAGTTGTAGCATTTCTAGGATTTACTGGTATTTATTTATCACATTTAGGAACTGTCCATCCCCTTCAGGGAAGGGCAGTGTACAAATGCAATAAAAAAGAGGGGAAAAAGCTAAATATAAATTTTAAAACAGGGATCGTTAAAATTGACATTAAAAATTAATTAAAAGGCAGAGGAAACTTTCAGGGTGCTAACCAACCTCCTATCTGCATTGGTCCTCTAGGAGCCCCAAAAGCAAGATGGCAGACCAGAAGACAGGGGCAAGAAACTAGCAGCTGGGATAGAGTTCAAAAGTACTATGTGTTGATCTTGTATTACCTATAAACAAGAATCTGATCTACTAATGGTAAAGGCAAATTGGCACTAGATAAGAGTTAGTGGACTTCATGGATGCTCCAAGGGCAGGAGCAATAGCAGAGATGCTCCCTTCCTGGATCTTACCAGTCAGAATCCTTTAAGCGATGCAGTCCACAACATATACTCCCTACCATACTGGGTAGAATGAGCTGAGGTGATGGGGTAAAAACCATAAATGATGATATAGTCATGCATATATCATCATTGCCCCTTTGTTGACCTCCACACCAACAAATTCTGGAGAGGTCCTCCCCAAATCTAGTCACTGAGAGCCTCCAATAGACAAATAAAAAGTCCTTGCACAAAGGGTACTATCTCAGCAGTTCTTAATGCTGAACTTCTATGCACAATTCTTTGTCAAATTCCATAAACAATCTCAATAAACATTGTTAAAGAGAGATTTGCAGAAATTCTGATTAAAAGGAGGAAAGGTGATTCGGAATGTGTGTCGACCTGAAGCATCTGTTAGCATATCCAAACTCTGGTGCATCTTTTCACAGGTTTCTTTAATAAAAACTTCTTAAAAGAGATACCTACACATCAAATGAGTTTTGTCTTTCTTCTTCAAATTCACAATCACTGCAAAGTGCTGTTGCAAAATTTAACTTTGTTAGTTGCTGAGACCTCTTTCCTTTCCAAACTAGTGATGCATTGATAGAAAAGAGAATATACTGAAGAGTTCTTCAGGAGAGTTTTAAGAGTCAAGATAGAAGGAAAAAATTACATACTCGTTAAATGATTTTTTTTCTTTTCTTTTTATGAACCTGTAATTGCTTAATTCAGGGTAGAGTCAGGGCAACTGAATGGAGCTGAGCTTTTATTGGCCGGATACCCTTCTTGATACTTATGCAGAGTTCACAGCAGATATTTCTTCTTTCTTCATTATTTTATTTTACCCATCAACTGATAATACAGATAATCCTCGAATTACAACAGTTTGTTTAATGACCAAAGTTACAACAGCACTGAAAAAAGTGACTTGTGACTGTTTTTCACACTTATGACAGCTGTGGCGTCCCAATGGTCATGTGATCAAAATTCAGACCCTTGGCTCACAGTTATGACAGATGCAATGTCCTGGGGTCATGTGATTGTTGCGGAACAATTAACATTCCAACCAGAGGAGGATGGACCGTGGTTCATTTGCATGGTGAATATCAAAGAAAAGAAATCCAAGGCATGTTCTATTGTAAAACCTTTAATGAGAAAACAAAAGACCTAAACTGACTACATTCTCTCATCAGGCAGAAGAGAAAAGAAGTAACTGTGAGAAACTTTTTCTAGGCATGCGCACAAAACAGTCTGAAACCATAACATAGCTGGACATATGAGAGTCACTATGGTTACATGATAAAATAGGAACACAGGTGCAGAGAGCAGGGGAAAATGTACAGATAGAAATGAGCGAAGCTGGCAAAACTAAAAAACACGCAGTGACAGTGATCACATTCTGGCATGCAAAGAAGGAGCCAGATTCACTTAGCAACTGTGTTACTACTGTGTTTCACTTAACAACTATGGCAAGAAAGATCACAAAATGAGGCAAACAACCGTCTTACTTGGTAACAGAAATTGTGGGCTGAACTGTGGTTGTTCAGTCAGAAACTACCTATATTATCCCAAAACCAGCCTGTAAGCATATCTGTACAGAATTTTGAAATTGCATTGCATGTTTTTCTTCCTCCCCTTTTATTAAATTATGGAAAATGCTGGATTTGTTCCCCTTATCCCACCCCACCCCCATTCATTTATATGTGTATTAAATCACTGTATTTTACATGCTCAATCTGAAGGCCGACTAACAACCATTTCTTTGTTGATGGTTATGACTGCTTAACAAGATTACGGGGGTTTAAACACGTTCATGGCATCCTTGAAAGTAACAACAGTTCATTATATAATCTGTGAAATATTTTATGAGTATGCCCTGAAATGGCCCAAAATGCTTGTTTCTGTTTTTTATTGTGTCCTATGGATTCTTAAATAAAGGCCCAGCTCAGGACAGTTATTTATGAGCCTGCAATATACGTTCACCACCTGAGGTTTTCAAAGCAATAAAAACACCCTACTGTTTTAATTAATCCAAGCCATTTTTGTAAATGATCCCAAACTTTTACTCCATTAATCTCAGCAACTATTAAAGGTTCCAACTCTGTAAAAAGTGAACAGTTACGTTTGTTAGAGTGGTGTTTTTTTTTCAGATGTAGATGATAACAATATCTTTCTGGATTGTCGTAACTATCTTATGCTGCTCCTAAATTTATAAAAGCCCCTCCCCTGGGAATGGCATTAACTAAGTTCTCATTCTTTTTTAATCAGCCTTTTCTGATTTCAGTATAGTCTTACAGCGTTTATAGATTTAACTGTTTTTATGAGATTTTATTATTTTTACTGAACGTCATAGGGTTAGAAAGGCAAGGTAAAAACATATCCATGTTATAACATACCTGCCACTACCAGTCTGCAAGGAAGGAGGGAAGGAAGGAAGGAAGGAAGGAAGGAAGGAAGGAAGGAAGGAAGGAAGGAAGGAAGGAAGGAAGGAAGGAAACCAAAAACTAAATATATAAGATGGCAAGAGTTACTAGCAAAGACAGATAGATGTTGTTCGGGGAAGACATTTTTTTCTCTTATTTGAACACTCAGGTCATGAAATTCTTGGAGGTCAAAAGCCTTCATGCACATCAACAGTGCCAGGTAGGCTATGAACCCCTTGATTTGTTTTATTTTTTAGTTTTTTAGCATGACAGGTGTACTTAAGCACTTCTTGTTATAGCCTGACAGGCAGTATTTATCTCCTGTCAGCTGAAAGGCACAGGACTAGCTTTCCTCCCTCAAGCATGCATGTGTTCATAAACTCTGTTCCAATTCTGTCCCTTTGTAGTAGACAGACATCATGTAACTTTTTCCCTAGTTACTTTTTTTTTACAATGGATAGCCCATATAATATGCATGATCTTCAAGTGAAGATTTACACATCAGCAAAGAAAATCTCTGATAAAAGGCTGAGCGCCAAAGAATTGAGGCCTTTGAACTATGGTGCTGGAGAAGACTCCTGCAAGTCCCTTGGACTGCAAGGCGATCAAACCGGTCAGTCCTAGAGGAAATCAACCCTGACTGCTCTTTAGAAGCTAAAACTCAAATACTTTGGCCACCTAATGAGAAGGAAGGACTCACTGGAGAAGAGCCTAATGCTGGGAAAGATTGAGGGCAATAGAAGAAAGGGACGACAGAGAATGAGGTGGCTGGATGGAGTCAGTGAATAATGATAACTTTATTGTCACTTTGAATGTACACCAATCGGCATACATCAAAATGAAATTTCGTTGCATACAGCTCTCAAAGGGTCACCACCTCTGATATATACTCCTTGTTCGGGGCCCGCTCAAATTTCACATTGTCTATTTTAGTCTCTAGGGAGTGAACGATGGCAAACAGGACAGATGGAAATGGGGCTTCATGTGGATTAGCCCTCAAATTCGCTTGTATTCTGACAACCTCGCCTTCTTTCCTTTTTCTGATCCTGACTCTTCCACCTTTTCCTTAAAGAGGCCTTGCTTCTTTTCGCCCCTGGAGCACGCTGCCACTGCCACCAACTCCTCCAAAAGCCTCTCTCTCTTCCTCTGGGTCTGCCGACAGCCTCATCCAGTTCACCTTCAAGAGCCAATGCAGCCGCAGCCATTCTAGGCGCCGCAGTAGGCGTGAGCTTAAATGGACTCCAGAAGATGGTAGAGGACAGGAAGGCCTGGAGGAACGTTGTCCATTGGGTCGCGATGGGTCGGACACAACTTCGCAGCTAACAACAACAAGGAAAATCTCTGATAATTTCATTTTTTGTTGTTGTTGTCTCTTGAAAAATGGTGCTTCTTTTTTTTTAATAATCCATGTTTTATTATTAAAATATTAGCATGCAAAGACACTAAAAAGACAAAGCAAAACTATTGCTATATTTATATTAAAAAATAACAAAGGAAAAGAAAATAAATAAATTACTTCCTGGTAATTTTATATCCTCTAGCCACAGTTTAAATATTTGAATTTTGTATCAAACATTGGTAATTTGCTAGTTTTTATTCAAGTCCTAAAAACATATTCCAGATGTCTAAATCTGCCTAGCTGTGTAATACAGCTGTGTAATACTGTTAAGTCCCTGACTTACACCCAAAATGAGACATTTGTTAAGTCAGTTCTGCTCCATTTTACAACCTTTCTTGCCACAGTAGTTAAAATAAAAAAAGATAGTTATATGCCCTCAATATTTTCTTCTTGTGGATTTTTGCTTGTTTTTCCTGTTCTGAATTATGTGTGTCTCTGTGTGTGTGTGTGTGCGCGCGCCCCCCCCCCATACTGAAGAAAAACAGGTTTCAGGAATTTTTGATGATCCCTGAACTTGGTTGTTTTCTTGCAGATGTTTCATTACCCTATTAGGGTATATCTTCTGCGCAAAAGCAGGTTTCTTTCTTCTTTTTCAACATGGTCTCATTGCTCGTCCTTTTGTATTGAGGGCCAAAGTACAGGGAGTCCTCATATTACAACCAGAATTGAGCCCAAAATATATGTTGCTAAGTGAGAAATTTGTTAGGTGAGTTTTGCTCCATTTTATGACCTTTCTTGCCACAATTGTTATGTAAATCACTGCAGTAGTTAAGTTGGTAAGTCGGTTGTTAAGTGAACCTGTCTTCCCCATTTCTTTGCTTGTCAGAAGGGGATTACATGAGCTTGGGACACTGAGACTGTCATAAGTATGAGTCAGTTGCCAAGCATCCAAATTTTGATCACATGACCATGGGGATGCTGCAACGGTCGTGTGAAAAACATTACTTTTTTCAGTGCCACTGTAACTTCAAACAGTCCCTAAATGAACTGTTGTAAATTGAGGGCTACCTGCATATGTAAATGTTTCTGCCTGAATTTGGTTAAACTTCTATTGTAGTTATACACTATCAATTTTGCCATTGCAACATATTCTCGAATTTTGCTTTCCTATTTGATATCGCCGGCGAGGTATAACATTTCCAAAGAAGTGCTAGGTACTTCAACTTGAATCTTAGTCAATCGTGATTTGGTTTCATTTAAGTTTTCTGGAATTATACTAAGTAGACATATCTGTGGTTTCAGTTCAAATTTTATTTTTAGATTTTTTTTTTAAATTAAAAGTGGATATACTTATTCTCAATACTTGTGAATTTTCTGGGCATGGTCGGTGGAAAAATGTTTCTTTATTATTGTGGCATTTTGAAACTTTATGGTAAAATGCCTTAGCTAACTTAGCAATCATGGACAGTGTGATATATCATCTGTAAAACATGTTTTTACTAATTTTCCCTTAGATTGTAGATTTCTTTTAGATTGTAGGTTGAAGTATCAAACTTGATGGTAGATTGTAGATTTCTCTTATATTGTGGATTGTAGATTGGAGTATTTATTCTGATCGATCCACTGTAATTACCCATTCTTTTTTGTACTTCTTTGAAGTGGGCAGGGAACCTTTTTTTCCCCCACCTGTTGCCTTCTTCTACATACTAGTGTAAATTATTTTAAGAATTGTACAATCTATTAACAAAGAGTTCTTCCTTGCTTTTTCTTTTCTTTTTACTTTGAACCTTGCTGTCTTATCTTTGCCTTCTAGAGCAGGATCCTGTGCTATACTTGTCATAAAGGGTGCACAAGACAATAGTTGACGTATTTGCCTTGTACTCTCTCAGTTCTGCCAGTTGGGTCTGTGCCTAGCCCTGGAGCCTTGAATGTGTGAAGCTGTCTTTTAGTTGTAATAACAACCACTGACTGTGACATCCTCCTTGTCTGTGTATTTTAATTTTTCTATTATTTGTTTTTCCTTTATTGCAATTGTTTGCTGCCAGATTCACTGACTGGGATGGGTAGCCACATAAATTGAATGAAGGAATCATTTTCATACATTCATTCATGGGTTAAACCCTGAAGTTTCAGCCTTCTTTTCCTTTAGGTTGACTATTGTCAATGCTGAAAATGCATTAGGTAGTCTGTGTTCCCACTTGCGTATAACCACAGTACAAACATGACTTGACAATTTTGTTATTCATTTGTGACTTTATAGTTTTCCCTTCATCTTGTCATCAACCCATGAGTGAGAAGGGTTTAAATCAGGGGTGTCAAACTCCATTTCATTGAGGGCCGCATCAGCATTGTGGTTGCCCTCAGGGGGCCAGGTGGGTGTGGCCTGGGTGGGCGTGGCCTACTGGGTGGGCGTGGCTAGAGTACATATGGCCTACTGGGTGGGCGTGGCCAGCTCTACAGTGTTCGCATCAAGGGTGCCTATGTGGGCCTGGGCAGGAGTGGGACAGATCTGAGGGTCTCTGGCAGGAGGAGGGTCTCTGGGCCAGGGCCAAGGCAGTGGGGGCTGTTCCCTCACTGTTTCCAGGATGGCTTCGCGGGCCGCATGAAACCACTTCGCGGGCCGGATCTGGCCCCCGGGCCTTGTGTTTGACATGTCTGGTTTAAATCATTTTTAGCTCTCCTGGGATTAGAGTAGTACTTTTCTGGAGTGCCGAGGTATGTAAAATCTCATACATATCACAAAAGATTTTGAGAATGGCCCATTGCTGTGACTTATGGCACAGGAATGGCCCAGAAGCTTTTATCAAGCTTGATACCCCCCCTTCCCTTGATTTAGATACTCCCCTTCCCATGGGCCCCAGCACATTCCTCTGCTGCTATTCTTTTGATGGAAAGAAGTTGTCACTGATGCCAGCTGTGTTTAGGGACATCCAAAGGTCAGGTGGAAAAGTGAGTATGGTAAAAACAAGTTCTTCCAGTAACCAGTAGCTTCCCCAGCCTATAACACCCGAGTTCAGTGGTGGAGCCTATTAAATCTGAGCAACAATTTAGCACAACATGTGGAGATTTGGGAGAGCACTAAGTCCATACTTAAAAGAAGACAACTGAAAATCTGTTCATTGGCCCTGTGGAGTTGTCATATTTTGACAACTTGATTGTCATGCTTGTAAAAGCAAGAGAGCTGGGTCAACCACATGTCAAAACTCAAAACTCCTTCAGTCTTCCCTGAATCACAGTTCTGATTGGCAGATAGGTTATTACTGACCTCTGATAATTGGAAAATGGAAGAACAACCAAATTAGAAGATTTAGTGAATTAGTTAACACATATCATGGATACACACAGAGAGAAAATCAGAACCTCATTAATTTTTTTTTAATTTTAATTTTAATTCCATTTATATCCTGCCCTTCTCCGAAGACTCAGGGCGGCTTACAAGCTTAGCAGTAATTGATGGCAAGCCGGGGTGGGGGCAATAGATACAGGACAAGATTCAGTAATGAAGGTAACAAATTTTATGACTGTATAACTTTTTTTTCTTGCCAGTTCAAGAATGGGTAGACAGCACTTTAGTTTGGGCCCTGCTTTCCAGAACTCATGCGTTATCATATTTCTCCATTGCTTTTAATATTCAGCTAAGTTATTCAGTTTTAAAAGTAATTCATACCTACATACTCATTTACCTGAGAACTGCATCATTAATTCATCATTTGCACGCGTTAATGACATATCACAGACAATAATTTCATACTCACAATACATTAAGCACAATATTTCAAGTTAACACGTGCATCTATGAATTATTAAGTGCCAAATAAGCAAATGAGAACTCAACTCATGTACATGGTACATAAAATGATAATATATACACAGTTTGGTGTGAGTAAATCAAATTGGACTCAGTGCGGGTTCCTGATAGATTCAGATAGTCTTTATGGTTTAAGGGTTTGAATTTACCATACTGTTTTTCTGGGAATCTTAAGCCAATATTATTTTTCACCTAAAATTATCTGGTTTCTTGGAGGAGGAGGAGGAGGAGGAGGAGGAGGAGGAGGAGGAGGAGGAGGAGGAGGAGGAGGAGGAGGAGGAGGAGGAGAAGAGGAAGAAGAAAACCATTGTTAAATGGGTGCAATATTATACAACCAAAATAAGCCACTATATTGCAGGGTTAATTAAGTAATGAAATGATTTGCATTGGAAATAAGTATTTTATAACATCTCAAACTACCAGGAACAACCACCCAAATCAATAGAACTGATTGGAGGCTACAATATCATACACTGAACTAACCAAAACTGAAGTCAAGAATTATGAAAAGCCAAAATTCTGCCTTAATTTGTCCTAGAAAAGAACAGTTTGGGGGAAAGAATGCTACGTAGTGTATCTTCACTTTTCATTATTAAATATAAATAGCTTCAAATCCAAGTAAAACAGATATGGGAAGAAATTGAAATAACCTAATAAGGATATTCTCCTGTCTATTTGTATATATTTATACTGTTTGAAAGGGAAACATTTCCTATGGGATATATCTGAAATTCAAACATAATGGAGTTCATGAATCTCACTGCATAGGTATTTCAGTGCTCAATGTGGCAAAAAAAAAATCAATACATCAATTCCAATTATGAACCTTTTTAAATGCATTTTGTATGTGCATGTTCAGTTCTGTCATAACTTCAGTGTATTTTACCAAAAACACCTGGAAATTTTCCAGTAGGTCAGGGGCCAAAATTTCTACAGAATGGCTACCGTCAAGAGAATTAGAACTGAAAACTGAGTCAGACGCAATGTTGCACATATATCTGACGAATTTGATAAATGACTTTTCTGCTCCAATTGTTATTTGAAGATTCAGCCACTCATTTGAATCGTGATATCGATTCTAGCTTCCTCTTCTTAAATGCATGTCCAAGAATTTCAAACCACATGACTATTGGTTATATCTTGAGAAAATCAGGTTGGACAGAGGTGTGGTAGAATATAAAAGTCTGAACTCAAGCTCAGAAAAGAAAAATAAATGTTTTATTCACATTCTAAAGAACTTTGACTAACTCTGTTTAGTCCTACTTTTGGACTTCTATAGCAAATCTTCAGGTTGTACAATTCCATGATTCTAAAATAAGCTGCAACTGTCTTCCCATTTAATGGAAAATAGTTGTCCTTCCAATTCATATGCATATTGTAAATGAGGATTGCTCTGGAATTTAACTAGTAAATGTGAGCTTGTGTTAATTCCTACACATCAGCTCATAACTAAATCAATATTTACTGTACTAATTATTGTGGAAATATTTTTAATTAGCCAATTATAAAGCTATGATACATTCACTAGACTTCATTATAAGACAGTTTAAGCCAGATTCTTAATTTATTAATTTTACACATTGAAACACATAAAACAAGATGTTTGTGGACATTTTTAGCTTATAAAAGATTTATGTATATAGCTAGCTTTCCCTTCCCCTTGGCTAAAAGTAAATCAGGTAGAAGTGGATGGTAGAATAGTTTAAGATAATAATCTACACCAGCAGATCAATATTCACATTGAGAATTTATGCAACTCCTACTCAGTAATTCAATTCCTAGTCAAATTTGCAGGGTTATTATAATCATATATTTGGAAATATTATATATGTCACCCAAAATTCCTTGGAGAAATGTTGTGATGAAACTACAATGAACATATTATGCTGATTCACTTCACTTCAGGTTTTTGTGCAATTCATAAATATAGATATAACTGTACAAAACTACATTAACGTGAGGAAAATATGGAATAAATTTACCATTTGGCATTTGTTTTACAGCCCCCTCTCAACATCTCTGCATTGAATAATGCTATGTGAATTCAACTTAAACTTAATGATGGTTTTTAAAATGTGGCCCCATTTTTTCTTCTGTCCATTGCCAATTATTTGTCTGATTCAATCAGCCTTGTTCTTTTTCAGTGACTAGCTCCATATTGCAATATCCATGGTTTTTTTAATTCTCCTGTTTAGTCCTCTGCTTTATATCTGTTACATTTTAAACTTACTTTTGTGGGTGTCTTTATTGCACTTTTATAAAGTGTCATTAAAAGAGTGGATGGCATGTAAATCTTGTAAATAAATAAAATAATAAAATGGGTACTTTTTTATCTGTTGCCACATCTGCCCATTTTATTGCTAGATGCTGAGTTTTGATATCATGATATGAAATAAGAGCTTTTCCACAATACTAATGAGATATAATTTTTCTGCAGGTGTTCTTCACTCCCCCTGAGCTTTACTGCAGGGATGTATCCCAGATGGCTGCAGTCTATCTCATCTCCTGACAGCTCCAGCACTACAAATCTGTGTGTTTTGGGTTTATTCAAAAAGGAGAAGCGTAGTGGACTCACAATGGCAGCAGATCTTTCCATTTCAACCTCCAGTGCAACTCATAGCTCTTTTGCAAATGTTCCCCAGTTACATTTTCTCCAAATGCCTGTTCTCCATGCTTTCTCAAAGATCCCAGGAAAAGCCAGCAGATGAAAAACCTCTGCCTTCTTCCCCCCCCCTCTTCCTTTTATTACTGACCTGGTCAAACAAGCCTCCTTGCTTTGTTTTTGTTTTGCTTTGCTTTGCTTTGCTTTAAACCTCCAATGTGAGCCTAACTTTCTTTTATATGTAGCTTTTCTAACTTTCGTACGGAAGATAGTTGCTGTTTACTAGTATATCTCCTTGAGAACCAGTTTGGCTTAGAGACACCAGGAGACTGTGAGTTCTAGTCCTGCCTTAGGCACAAAGCCAGCTGGGTGACCTTGCCTTGAGCCAGTCCCTCTCTCTCAGACCTGGGAAGGAGGCGAGATCAAACCACTTCTGAAAAAAAATCTTGCCAAGAAAACTGCAGGGATAAGTCCGGGCAGTTGCAAGAGTCAAAAACTAATTGCAATTTCAAGGCAACTGGCTTGAAATAAATAAATTCTACCTCCTTGGTGACTATATTTATCTTTCATTTCCTACACATCTCCCTTTTGTTTTGCAACTTTCAGAAACTCCATATATTTCCAGAACAATTTCTTAAACTTTCTCCTTCCCATTTTTTTGAATTAGAATAGTATGATTCTGCTTATAATACCTTTTTCTTCAGAAGTTCCCAACCTTCCTGAGCTCCCTTTTATCTGATAATTTCTGCCTATGGATTCTGTTGAACTTGCTTTCCTGAACATTATCTACAATCTACAATGTATACTCGGATTGCTCTTTAATGTCTTGAACTCCAAAACGACATGGATACTTCTTCCTCAGAGTTCCCACAGCTTTTACCTCCTCAATGAGATCTAGAGGAGTCAATTCTGTAGTTTTTTCTTCAGATTTTCTGGAAAATGAAGCAGCCAGTCAGATCACTGAGGAATTTGGGGCACCTTCCTCTCTTGGCAATTTGTTTCCCAACCAAAGTCTGGATAGCAAAATAATAATAAAATAAAATAAAATAAAATAAAATAAATAAAATAATAAAATAAAATAAAATAATAAAATAAAATAAAATAAAATAAAATAAAATAATAAAATAAAATAAAATAAAATAAAATAAAATAAAATAAAATAATAAAATAAAATAAAATAAAATAAAATAAAATAAAATAAAATAAAATAATAAAATAAAATAAAATAAAAAATAAAATAAAATAAAATAAAAAATAATAAAATAAAATAAAATAATAAAATAAAATAAAATAAAATAAAATAAAATAAAATAAAATAATATAAAATAAAATAAAATAATAAAATAAAATAAAATAAAATAAAATAATAAAATAAAATAAATAAAATAAAAATCCCATTATCATCTTGTTTTTTCTTTCTAAAAGTTCTATAATCTAATTCAGGAGGGCAGACTTTCCTGTTGGCTTTGGCAATCTGTAGTGCACTTCCATAACAATATCTTCATTGTTTTTTTTCCCCTTTATATTCTTTACCCCAATGCTCCCAACTGAACTTTCTGCTCCAATTTCTGGATTTCAACGTATGTGCTCACCTCCTGTCTATATAATGCCACTCCTTCCCTTTTGCCTGTTCTGACCTTTTGAATGTCATTAATTTCATTTCATCAGATTTTAATAATGTCTATTAAATCTTATTAAGGCTTCCAAATCTTTCTACCTGTTGATGTGCGTTAGTAGAGAGAGAGAGAGAGCCTGGAATTCTTGGATTGTGTGACTCGATTCCTTCCTTCCTACATTTACTTTGCTCATTACTGTGATTTTATTTAAAGTGTGTCATTCCTTTTCTTGGTATTTTCTGACACACTTTTTTTTCTGGGCCTTCTGCTCCCTCCACCAGGATCAGGTCTGCAAAGTGCCTTCCAAAAACATTCTTCCCAGTTTTGGTGATGTGAAACCTATCTTTTTGCTAGGATGTAGTCGTTTGGAAATGCATCTCATTATCAGAGTAGTCAAGCTACTCCTCTTAGCACCATCTGAGTAGCTAGTTTTTCATTTCCAGTATTTTTCTCTGTCTTCTTAGATCATCTCCTTCAACAGGAATGAGTGAAGAAAACACCATCTGTGTCTCCAGCTCAGTCCTTCTCTCGCCCAGTGCTTCACAACCTCGCGCAGTATCTTCAAGGCCATGTCTGCCTTGTTATTTGTTCTCACATGGGTCAGTAGGAAGAGATATTAGGCAGCAGGCTTAAAGAGACTTGAAGTCCTTCTGTCTCATCTCAAATAGATGCCCAAGCACCCAGCAGACAATTACTGCTTTAGTCCTTCTAAAGAGTGAGAGTCCGATCATGACCATTCATTGTTTTCTCCTTTTCAGGACACCAGCAGGAAATAATAATAATAATAATAATAATAATAATAATAATAATAATAATAATAATAATAA
The DNA here is from genome assembly GCF_947247035.1 of Vipera ursinii. NCBI lineage: Eukaryota > Metazoa > Chordata > Lepidosauria > Squamata > Viperidae > Vipera > Vipera ursinii. Next base: position 36,790,808 of record NC_139513.1, on the reverse strand, counting down.
TGATGATGATGATGATGACGAAGAGGAGGAGGAGGAGGAGGAGGAGGAAGAAGGAAGGAAGGAAGGAAGGAAGGAAGGAAGGAAGGAAGGAAGGAAGGAACCTTGGAGGTCATCTAGTCCTAGTTCAGACAGGAAACCCTATACCATTTCAGACAAATGGCTGCCCAGTCTCTTCTTAAAAAAATCCAATGTTGGAGCATTCACAGCTTCTGGAGGCAGGTTGTTCCACTGATTACTTGTTCTAACTGTCAGGAAATTTCTCCTTAGTTCTAGGTTGCTTCTCTCCTTGGTTAGTTTCCATCCATTGCTTTTTGTCCTGCCTTCAGGTGCTTTGGAGAATAGCTTGACTCCCTCTTCTTTGTGGCAACCCCTGAGATATTGGAATACTGCTATCATGCCACCCCTCATCACCTTCCCTTTTGTTGAGTTTATGGAGTCCTGTTCTTCAACTTTTAGGTTGATGGAAACTGCTCTTCATCCAGAAGTCCAGAAGCATGGTTGGTGAAGCCCTGGAATCTCTTCTGAAGCTCCACAAATTAGCTGATCTTCTTGACTGCATTGCATCTTACTTTTCCACAAAATCTGAATGCATCTAATTCTTTCTCAATACATTTTGAGGTGAGGAATAAGTAAATTCCTCTTTATTTTCCCTGTTCTTTGGCTTAGTGAGCTTAGATATAAAATCTCTTCCCAGGTCCATTTAGGCCACTTTCCATCTCAGATAACTATACTCAGTGCTTTTTTTGTAAAAGAAAAAGGTGCTGGAACTCAACCCGCCTTGCCTAGCCTACAAAGGTGCCGGAACTCCGTTCTGAGCCTTCTATGAGAAAAAAAGCCCTCACTATACTGAAGAATGCTCTATTGTGAGCACCAAGGTACAGGTAAACAGAGCAGATGTCAAATTGCTCAAAGGAGAGTCTTTAAATTGCTACAGGTGCTGAGTATTTAAATATACATTTTAAAAGGTGAAAGGAATTATTTGATGTCAGCACTTGATGAACCATGCTGCATGCTGGCCAAATTAAAGACATTTTTAGGTTTCTGATTTATCACTAATCCATAGCTACTTCTGGAGAAAACAAGCCAAAGTAGATCTGCACATAAAGAAGCCACTGAAGTAGCAACTCCATCCATACAGAGTGTGTCGGGAGCCATTTAGTTCATTAAGTGGATGGAGAGAAGCAACTATTCAATAAGAATGTAGCTACATAAACAATTGCACTTGGACAGAATCTTCATATCCTGGCCATAGTATTACCCAAAGATTCTTTGTAGTTACATTAGAGCAGTGGTTCTCAGCCAGTGTTGTGATTCAGGGTCAGCCTGTGGGTTTGGCAGTTGGGTCGGACGACTCAGAGGAGGAGGGTGGGGTGTTGAAGAGCTTGCTGAGGGGGTTGAAGATCTTGCTGATGAGAGCCCTCAGCCCTCCCACCTGGTCACGACGGAGACCCAGCTGTGTGAGCCTGACAGCGTGGATGAAGATGACCCACAGCTGGCCCTGTTCAAGGACGCCTGACACAGGAGGCAGTCAATCAGGAGTAAACAGAGGAAGGCAATGGGGCTCCTTGGAAGGAGGCAGAGAGAAGCCACGCCCTGAACTGTATAAAAGGGGAATGCGTGGGAGGGCTGGTTTGCTGAAGGCAACCACTTGATTAGTTCCTGTTTCATAGCTCCTGTTTCATGGTTGTTGTCTTGTTTTGCTCTGTTTTATGTTAATAAATTTGGCAGGCTTAATTCCAGCCTCTTGCTGTTTGTAAAGGGGTTGTCCCTGCCTTTTCTGCAGGGCCGGTAGCAGGCTGGTACAGAAGAGCCTGGGGCCCACAATGTCATCACAGGGGATCCGCAAAGCTTGAAGAAATATTATGATTTAAATATGGAGTTAAGTCTTGGGGCTCCATGGCCATGTTCTGTGGCCACAAAAGGTATTTAAAGGGGTTCTGTGGTGAAGAAAAGATTGAGAATCCCTGCATTAGAATATGTAGCTTCTTGTAGTGATCTGGCACCTATCCATTTCTCAGTCCTCAACTTACAACACTTTGTTTAGTAACTATTCAAAGTTACAAAGGCACTGAAAAAAGTGACTTATGACCAGTTTTCACACTGACCACAGTAGCATCCCCACAGGCATGTGATCAAAATTCAGATGCTTGGCAATTGACTCATATTTATGATGGTTGCAGTGTCCCAGCATCACATGATCCCCTTTTGCGATTTTTCTGACAACCCAAGTCAGTGGGGGAAGCCAGATTCACTTAAGAACAGCTTGACTAATTTAACAACTACAGTGACTCACTTGACAACTTTGGCAAGAAAGGTCGTAAAATGGGGCAGACCCACTGAACAAATGTTTCACTTAGCAACATAAATTTTGCGCTCAGTTGGGGTTGTAAGTCAAGGACTGCCTATATTCTGATAAATAACAGTCTGACTCTGTAACGTAAGATGAAAGTAATTTGCCATCCTATGTGTTTGACAAAATACAGTCTATTTTAGGAACTGACCTCAAAATGTTGCTATCGTGACCCAAATCTTGAAGTTCTAATTCGATTAGTGTTGGGAAGTAACAGCAGATATGTCCAGATATGTGTTATCTAAATACATTTTCTCCTGTGAGATACAGAAATGCATATTTAAAACTGTCTATTTTAAGAATGTTTGAAATAGAACACATCACCATAAAAGATACTTACAGTTTTCCTTGCTCACTTTTATATTATAAATCCCTTCCACGCTTGATGTAAATGTACCTGTATTTTCTCCATCAGTTGCTGGAGGCTACAATAACATAGAATGTGAGAGCTTTTACCAAATTCCATTGAAGTCTGGAAAATATTAGCAGTCCACACCTGCATTTAATGGTGGAAGCCATGTTTGAAAAATAAGAGGGTGTGGATATAATTTATCCTTGAAAAGTCTACATTATGGAATAATTCTGAAGGGAGTGTCAGTTTGGTCTAGGAATTAAGGCACTAGTCTAGAAAGCCAGAGACCATGAGTTCTAGTTCTGCCTTACCATGAAAATTGACTGAGTGACCTTGGACCAGTCATTCTCTCTCAGTCCAATCCTCCCCGCAGGGTTGTTGTGGGGAAAAATAGGAGGAGGAGGATGTGTTGAATATGTTCACCACTTTTAGTTATTTGTAAAAATAATAAAGGTGGGATAACAATAAATAAATAAATAATGCTCCTTTAACAATGACATCTAAAGTAGCTTGGGGGTGAAGTAGGGATCTCAAAATTTTATTACAGTGGATGAAAGTTCTAAAACAGCTATTTTTATCACTGTTGCTGAATTTAAAAATTTAATTCAATGTAATTCTTGGGATTATTTTTTTCCAATTTTAACCATCAGTTACTCAATTTACTTTGTACAGATAAAATTCTACAGCAATCAGTGGTTTTAGAGAAATAAACTGAACAAAGTTGAAATAAATTGGTAAAACTAATCTTAGCTATATATGTAACACCTGGGATAATAAGGTTGTATGTCCTCTTCTAGCAAACCAATAAAGAATTATTTTGAACAATGTGATTTACTTTTCTATAAGGCAACAACAACAAAAATCATTTTGTGTATGTGGGACAACTCTGAGAAGGTTTAATGAATGTTTATTATAGCAATCCTGCTTTTGGAGATGAAACTTGGGAACTGAAATATTAGCTTGCATGATTTAGTTTTGTCCTATTATTATCATACTTAGATAAGAACCTGGTGGCACAGTGGTGAGAATGCAGTATTGCAGACTAATTCTGCCAACTGCCATCAGTTTGATCCTAACTGATTCAAGGTTGACTCAGTCTTCCATCCTTCCGAGGTCAGTAAAATGAGGACCCAGATTGTCAGGGACAATAAGCTGATTCTGTAAACTGCTTAGAGACAGTTGTAAAGCAATGTGAAGCAGTGTATAAGGCTAAGTGCTATTGCTACTTCAGGCTGATAACAGAATTGCTGTCTCTGGGTTAATTGTTGTTATTAAAAATGACTATAGTATATAGAATCTGTCAAGAAAATTAGGAATTGTGGATTTCTCAGGCACCTAAGTTACTGCAGTGGATTTCAAACAAAATACCTTTTACCAATTTTTGAATTAGAGTTGTTTTCCCCCAAAAGTATAAGAAGACTGTCAAATAATATGGTCAAAGATTTTGCAGCTGTTCCTCTTATAAAATAGTGTATCTGATACTTTTTACTTTTTTCTTTTTATTATTATCATGTTTACTAATTTGAAATATTATGGTTTTGTTATATGTGTTGTGTACATTATACTTTTCTTCTGTTAATTAATGCAGTACAATAATATCTTTAAAATTAAAGGGGGGAAAAACCCAAAATAGCTAGATAGATACAAAATGCCAAGCAAAAACAAACAAACCTTAGCTTCTCTAAACAAGCTTACTTTTTGGTGTTAATTAAAAAATGAGTCACTCAGAGGAAAGCATTGGAACCTGAAACTAAACTCTTAATCATATTGATAATCCATTGATGACTTGATTCAAATATTTTCATGAACCACTTAATTGCCCCAGTTGGCCTGACTCATACCTTGTGCCCTTCTGTGAATCATCTTGAGTATTTGTGCCACTCATAACTTTTGTGTCAGTTGGAAATGGAAATGGGCCAGTCACATAGCAAGAAGAACTTGTGGCAGGTGGACCAAGGCAGTCATAGAATGGATCCCTCTTGATAAAAAGCATCCATGAAAGAGAAGAAGAAGAAGAAGAAGAAGAAGAAGAAGAAGAAGAAGAAGAAGAAGAAGAAGAAGAGGAGGAGGAGGAGGAGGAGGAGGAGGAGGAGGAGGAGGAGGAGGAGGGGGAGGAGTAAAAAAACTCTATCAAAGAGTGATGAATCGTGGTTCATTTTGATGCATGATAAACAAAGAAAACCTGAAGCATATATTCTACTATTTAACCTTTTAATCACAAAGAAACTTGTAAAAACACAGAAAGACTCATGGCTACATGTCTATCTTCCCAGAGAGCACAAAGAGAAGAAAAAGAAAGTAACATTTGCTTTAGGCATGCGCACATAGTAGTAAACTGGCTGAACATGTGACACTCACCATGGTTACAATGATAAGATAACAAGACAGCTTGCAAAGTACAAACTATAACTTGCTTTACTGAGAAAACAGAAAAAATGCAGTGACATCCCCTTCTTTTGTCAGTAAAGCAAAACTCAGATAAGACATATTTTCTTACGCAGATACTCATGCTGGGCTGCAGGAAGTGGCTTGTTCAGCATATCAGCAATCTGATCACATGTAGGCACATACTGCAATTTAACAAAATCTTGTTTAACTACTTGTCTTATATTTTGATAACGGATGTCAATGTGTCTAGACCTAGAACCTGTAAAGCGATTTTCAGATATATAAACCACAGATTCGTTGTCTTCCATCACAGTGATCAGTCAAATCGGCTGTGTCCAGATATCTGTGACTAAAGCATCAAACCACGTGAGAGAATTACATGCATCTGAAACACAAGCATATTCAGCTTCAGTAGATGAACAAGAAACAAAATTCTGTTTACATACATGCCAGTAAACAGGACATCCATTTAAAAACAGCATATAACCTGAAGTACATTTACGTGATTTCTTATCACTCGCTCAATCAGAATCTGCATAACAACATAACTGCATAGTCAGTATGTGTCGGTTCTAATAATAACTTTATGTTTTTAGTGTGCTTTAAGTATGTCAATAATTTTTAACACATGTCCAATGAAACTGTTTTGCCTTGCCTATGTGTCATGATAGGAGATTAACACTAAGTGCAATGTCAGGTCTAGTCCAACTACTAATATACAGCAGCGACCCAATGACTGAGTGATAAAGTGTTTGATCTTTGAACTCAGGACTTGGTTCATGTGCCAAGTTATGAAAATTGGTTTGCATGGGTATACTCACTGTTTTAACATCCTCCATGTTGCAGTGATGCAATAGTTGTTCAATCTTATCTTCTTGTGTAAGGCTAAACCCCTTCTGAGTTTTGACAACTTGAACACCCAAATAAGTGTTAATATATCCTAAAGACTTCAATGTGAAAAATGTTTGTAAAGCTTTAGCAAAAATCTCACTCATCTGCTTATTTGGACCAATATAAACAATATCATCAACATAAACAAGAACTATCTCATACCTATTATCAGATCTTTTAGCAAACACGCATTCATCTGTTTTGGACTTAATAAAGCCCATTGAATTTAGTTTGTCAGAAAGACATAAGTACTGCATTAAACCAGACTGTTTCAGACCATAAAGACTTTTGTGTAGAAACCAAGTATCCCCTTCCTGTTGTTGGAAACCTGGAGGACCTTTGACATAAATTTCTTTATCTAGATCAGTGTGTAAATAAGCCATTTCAACATCAAACTGGAAAACCTCTAAACCAAGGATAGTTGCAGTGGCTAAGGCGATTTTCACACTCTCAGTCCGCACTGTGGGTGAATAAGTATTTGTATAGTCCTCAGGATAACGTTGAGAAAAACCCTGGGCTACAGGTCTGGCCTTATACAATGACTCACCATTTGGCTTCTTCTTAATTCTGTAGACCATCGAGTGCCAATAACTTTCTTATTTGCTGGAGGACTTGCAGGCGTAAACACTTGAAGTTTCTTTAGACTGTCCATTTCAGCCTGCATTGCCTCATACCATTTATGTTGCTCTGATTCATGAAGATGTTTGATTTGTGTGAACTTCTCAGAAGGAAGTGTAACATTACAAATCAAAGGTAAAGGTGCTTTTGTTACTTGCCATGAGTACCGTTTTGGAGGGATTCCCTTTGTGGTCCTCTTGGAACATCTCAGAACAACTATCCATTCTTCTTCTGTTTCGTCCTCGTCTTCATCATCATCATCAGCGACAGCATCAGCGGCTTGCGAAGATGGAACAGTAGGTTGAGAAGAACTTGTGGAAGGAACATTCACCTGTGAATCTTGATCATCAGGCTGTGTGGCATTAGCAGCAGCATCTCTAGGAAAATAAATTCTAGGATCGTTAGAATGAATCCTGGACCAGTCAGCATCTTCCTCAAAAGTAGCGGATTGTGAACTCACTATGACATGATGGGAGTCAATATATTTGCTCCATTTTGAATTATCATCAATACCCATAAATCTCATTCTTTTTGCTGCAGGACCCCCTTTCTTTCTTTGAGCTAAAGGAATATTCACCATAGCGTATGAACCAAAAATATGGAGATGCGTGAGATCAGGCTTGTGTCCATATAACATGAAATAAGGGGTCTGATTTATTACACTACTCCAAGTATGGTTGATGATATGATTAGCATATTTAATAGCCTTACCCCAGTATGGAAGACTGAGGTTAGCATCTTCAAGTAGGCAATGCATCATTGTTTGCAGAACCCTGTTTCTGCATTCTGCCACTCCATTCTCATCCAGGGTGTAAGGAGCTGAGGTCTAGTGTAGTAGGCCATTCTTATGCATCCAGTCCTGAAAATGCTGAGACATGAATTCGGCACCACGATCACTCTGAATTCTGGCGATGCTAACTTCATATTGGGTATATACAAGAGCGGCAAAGTCTTTAAAGATCTGAAAGGTCTCAGATTTTTCTCTCATAGGAAATACATATCCATATCTAGAGTAATTATCAACAATTGTCAAGAAATATCTTTTACCAACAATTGTTGGTGTAAAAGGACCCACTATGTCAGCGTGTACCAAATCAAAAGTGCGTGTTGACAGGCGTGTAGCGCACTTTGGAATTGCTGCTGCTTTGGATTTGGATTTTTTGCAGACAGCACAATCCAAGAACACCTTACACCCCTTTAGATCCAAACCTCTTGAGAACTCTGGCATCTTCTTCAGAACATGGAAACTGGCATGACCTAACCTTCTATGCCACTTATGAATACACCTGTAATGCAAAGGTTTACCTGTTAGTGAATTCTCAACATTAACATGTTTATTAGGAACCTCAGGCTTGTCATGAGCAACCTGTGTCTTATTTGTCTTCCTGTTAGCTTTAGGAGCCTTTGAAATAGCAACAGGATCTCTCTGGGACATCTCTCACTGGGCCTGCACTCCCCCTTTTTGGATCTTGTATACTTGCCTGCTCTTGCTGCTTAGACTTTGGCTTTAAATAATAAACACCACCAATCAACATGGTTTCAGCAACAATATCTCCGTCTTTAACTATATAACTTGCCTTTTCAAGATGATGTACCTGGAATTTTGATACCCTAGAGAAGTGACTCTGACTAAGCAAATTACTATTAGCTGATGGTACATAATAAACATCAGAAATGTATGCATCGAGCTCTTCAATATAAACAGTTCCTTTTCCCTTGACCTGAACAGGATGATTTGAAAAAGAGTAAAGTTCACGAAGTTCAGGTTCAGGCTCGTGCATCTCTGTATAAAGCTCTTTTCTATAAGTAACATGTAATGCTGCTCCACTGTCCAAAGTCCAAAGAAGTCATCTGTCGCACTCTGGTTGAGGTTGTGGATCGTTGGTTAAAGCCAATGTGGCAAGTGGAGCTTGCAAATCATGCCTAAAGCCATGACCATGACCTTGTCGTCTGCCTCCACCTCTGCCTCCTGTGGAATCTGTTCCTCTGGGCTGGTATGTGGCAGGCACTGGAAATCGTTCAGGACAATCCCAGGTGGCATGTCCCACACGATTGCAGATGTAGCATCTTGGCATCCTTGGAACGTAGGCTCTTTCATGGAAGAGACGCCTCACTGGAGCTCTTGATGCAGGTGGTCCTCTCAAATGTGGCACGGCTTGCATAAGTGCCTCTTCTTCGGTTAAAATTCTGCATACATGATCCACTGTGCGTTGCGCAATGGGCATTTGATTAATCTTGGTAACAGCATCTTTCCATTCATAGTTCAATGAGTTAATAATAATGCTAATCATTTGAAAGTCATCAATAGGATAGCCATTTTCACCCAGCTCTCTTCTTATTCCTTTCATTTTAGTTAAATGTTCTCCAATATGTTCACCAGGTTTTAATCTAGAGCCATGGAACCCAGACAAAAGCAAACATGTAGACTCAATTGACATAGGCCGATAACATGCTTCTAACTGAGTCCAAATTTGTTGAGCAGTTGCATCTTGTGAAAACGTAAGCTGCAATTCAATGTCCATTGACATCAATAATGTTGTGCATGCTTTATTATTCAAGTCCCATATATCAGGAGTCCATGGCTGGTTAGGAGGATTAAATACTATGCCATGGGTACCTTCTCTGCATAGCAAAAGTCCAACTTCACTGACACATTCCCTGTAATTTTGTCCTGACTGCTTCAATTTTGAATCACCAGCCAGTGGTACAACAGGAGATGCCTGTTGAGGAACATGCATTTGAGGTACTGGCTGTGCAGGCTGTGCAATCCGGACTTGACCTGCAGGAGGCACCAGTGGCGCCTGTGCCAAGAATTGGGGCAGATGCATTGGTACTGCTGCTGGTACTGCTGCTGGCTATGGCTGCATTTGAGCCGCAAATCCACCCTGGCCAGAAGGAGGTGTTGGCACTTGAGCTGCTACATTAAGTTGGCCTGCAGTTGGCACTGGCCTTTGTATTTGAGAACCCAGTGGTAACTGCACTTGGGCTGACTGTTGCTTTGCTCTGTCTGGGACAGGAACCTGGCTAGTAGCAGTATTAACAAGAATTCTAGCATCATCAGCTTGGAGCAATGATTGATGAATAGACATCTGTGGAAACACATTTTGCATTCTTTTAATTTGCTCTTGCATTCCATATAATAAGTCATTTTTATCTTGTAAAACAAATTCACCAGCAGATGGTGCTATAACATTAGATTCAGGCATCACTGTAGCCTTGCGTGCCATTTGAATTTTCAGTTCCCCTTCATCTAACATAACACCCACTGGTGGGTGTGGCTTTGGCTTGGAAGAAGAAAGCAATATGGCCGACTCTGGGCTTTGAATAAAAGCAGATTCCCTCTCATGCTGCGTAAACATTGCTTTAGCCTGTTGTAGCCTTTGCTCAAAAACCTCAATTTGTTCAAAATAACTTTTAACAGACTTCTCAGGCAGAGTTTGTTCAGGGGTACAAGGAGAATAAAAAATTACATCCTGCCCATATTCAGCAAGAGCTCCGTGAGTGTGAAAACCTTCTGAGACGGCTGCATTAGAGCTTGTAAAAATAGAAGATGGTGTAACTGACCTTAAATCTTCTTCTCCAAGACGCATAGCAGAAGCAAATGGAGTCTGTTCTTTGTCAGATTCTTTGTCAGACTCCTTTCTGTCTTCCTTTGGCATCGGCATTTTCAGTAAATTGAGGACAGCGTAAATCAGCTGAACTAACTAACTTATCAGCATCAAAAATAAACAAACCATCCTCTGCTACCATGTCAGAAGAGTTAAAAAAACTATTAGAGAGTGATGAATCATGGTTCATTTTGATGCATGATAAACAAAGAAAACCCGAAGCATATATTCTACTATTTAACCTTTTAATTACAAAGAAACATGTAAAAACACAGAAAGATTCCTGCCTACATGTCTATCTTCCCAGAGAGCACAAAGAGAAGAAAAAGAAAGTAACATTTGCTTTAGGCATGCACACACAGTAGTAAACTGGCTGAACATGTGACACTCACCATGGTTACAATGATAAGATAACAAGACAGCTTGCAAAGTACAAACTATAACTTGCTTTACTGAAAAAACAGAAAAAACGCAGTGACAAAGCAGGAGGAGGAGGAGGAGGAGGAGGAGGAGGAGGAGGAGGAGGAGGAGGAGGAGGAGGAAGAAGAAGAAGAGGAGACCACTTTGTTAGCCAAAAGTAATGATGGACAGTTTAGTAATTGTTATGTACTTCAGTACTCATTTGCCTTGCCCTCAATCATTCCTCACAGTTTTTGACTTATCAAGATATTTGGCAAAAACTACAGTATCATATTACCCCTCCATGGCATCTAATTCAAGGAATCTCTGATATACTATAATTCTAAGAATCTAGAAAGTTATAAGAATTTGGGAAGATCTTACTAAGATTGAATGGTTCTAATCACAGCTTAAAAATGGGGAAACAATTAATTAATTAAAACTAGTAAGTAATGTAAAAAACCTGAGTTTGCCAAAATCACCTCCATTGTTTTCAGTTAGAATTGCACTGATCAGGATAAGATAACATTCTGATCTGCTGTATGTATATATGAATATATGTGTGTATGTATGCATGTATGTATAAAGACACATGAAATATTCACTTCCTTTTTTGTCAGCCATAATGGAGATTTATTAAAATGAATTCCCTGAGAGTTTTATTTTAAAGTATTAATTACACTATGTTCTTTGTTGCATATTTTTTCTGAGGCAGACTTTGTTTTCCATAAATTTCTCCAGTGAGAGCTTTTTAAATTGATAGCTAACTATGAATGAAATTCAATGGTGAAAAAAGTAAGGTTCTACATTTAGGCAGGAAAAATCAAATGCACAGGTATAGTATAGGTGGTACCTTGCTCAATAGTAGTAACTGTGAGAGGGATCTCGGAGTCCTAGTAGACAATCACTTCAATATGAGCCAGCAGTGTGCTGCAGCTGCCAAAAAAGCCAGCACAGTGCTAGGCTGCATTAACAGAGGGATAGAATCAAGATCAAGTGAAGTACTAATACCACTTTACAATGCTTTGGTAAGGCCACACCATGATGTAAAAAATATGTCAAGACTCTAGAAAGAATACAGAGAAGAGCAACAAAGATGATTGGGGGACTGGAGGCTAAAACATATAGGGAACGGTTGCTGGAATTGGGTATGTGTAGTTTAACGAAGAGAAGAGTGAGGGGTGACATGATAGCAGTGTTCCAATATCTCAGGGGCTGCCACAAAGAAGAGGGAGTCAAGCTATTCTCCAAAGCACCTGAAAGCAGGACAAGAAGCAACGGATGGAAACTAGTCAAGGAGAGAAGCAACCTATAACTAAGGAGAAACTTCCTGACAGTTAGAACAATTAACCAGTGGAACAACCTGCCTCCAGAGGTGGTGAATGTTCCAACACTGGAGGTTTTTAAGAAGGGACTGGACAGCCATTTGCCTGAAATGGTATAAGGTTTCCTGCCTGAGCAGGGGGTTGGACTAGATGACCTCCAAGGTCCCTTTCAACTTCTTCTTCTTCTTCTTCTTCTTCTTCTTCTTCTTCTTCTTCTTCTTCTTCTTCTTCTTCTTCTTCTTCTTCTCCTCCTCCTCCTCCTCCTCCTCCTCCTCCTCCTCCTCCTCCTCCTCCTTCTTCTTCTTCTTCTTCTTCCTCTTCTTCTTCTTCTTCTTCTTCTTCTTATTATTATTATTATTATTATTATTATTAGTATTATTATTATTATTATTAGTATTATTATTGAATGCATGTGTTAAAACTTTTTTTTTCCCCAGATGCAACTTTCACAAACATTTTTCAATTGGCTTTTTTTTTTAACTGCGGAAAGACAGACATTACTGGATCTGGTTTGGCTCTGACAAACTCTCTACTACTGTAGAAACTCTATTGGCAGGCCTCACAAATAGGATCTTTCTTAAATCCGTGACAATTTTCTTTTATATCTATTTCCAATAACAAATTTTATTTTGTTGTCATAGCCAGGCTTCTCAAGCTTCTTCATCTTTTCCTATATACTCTACATACAGATGCCATCTTAAAATCAAGGAGCCTCACACATACCAAACAGACCAGTTTGAAACCTTGTGCTACCATGCAGATATGGAAAGTTGAAAGCTTTGACTCAGAGCTGAAAAGTAATACACTCTCTTCCTTCCTGCAGGTTAACTCTGAGCAATTACAATACTGTATGTCCTGTGTCACAGTCAGCCAATTCATTGCCCAAGCGACTCAAAGAGCTGCACTAAAAATTTCTAAGCTTTGCTACACAAGATTCATTGAGGCTGTTTGGTTCCAGCAGAGCAGAACAAACCAATAAATTTACTTTGGAATTGACCATATAAAAGAAACACACACACACACACACACACACACAATATATATATATATATATATATATATATATATATATATATATATATATATATATATATATATATATATATATATATATATATATATATATATATATATATATATATATATATATATATATATATATGGATCTTTGGTTATTCGGGTTTTTCCCCGCGTAGAACTAAAGGTGTAGGGGCGACGTTTCGACGGAATCCCATCCGTCATCATCAGGCTGGAGGCTTCTGCTTCCTTCTTCTGGGAGAAGCATGTGGCTGTTTGTTCCTCTTTTTTAAACTGCCAGAGGGGGTGTGTTCTGTAGGTGGAGGTTGCTCTGATTGGGTGGGGGAGTAAGTGTGTTCTGATTGGGTGGGAGTGTGTTTTGAATGGTGTGTGTGTTCTGATTGGGTGGGGGTGTGTTTTGAGTGGATGGGCTGGTCTCAGCTGCCAGCCTTAGACCTGAGCTGGTGAGTTGTGCTGCTTTTGTTCGGCTTCGTGTTTGTGGTGGTGCCATGTTTTTATAGTGGGTGTCAGTTTGCTTATTGTGTGGTTTGGAGGGGTTTAAAGTGGCTGATGTTGCAGCTGTGGTTAGGTTTCTGTTTTGTGGTTGTGCCTCGTTATCATTGTGGGTTCGGATTTGGTTTTTGAATGGTTCTGTGGTGGTGATGTCATGTGTTATCATGAGTTTGGGTCTATCATTCTTGGTGGTTGGGACTCGTCTGTCAATCAAGGCGGGTTTCCAAATGGTTGGTAGGCGAGAGGTATCATCTCGTTTGTTTATGCTGTGGGGGCGTTTTTCTATCTCAATGGCTTCTCTGATTATTCTGTTGTTAAAATGTTCAATTTTGGCGATAGTTTTGGTTTTTTTAAAATCAATTTCATGTCCCGTGGCTTCAAAGTGTTGGACCAGGGATGAAGTTTGTTCTCCTTTTCTGAGTGAGTTTTTGTGCTCTTCAATGCGTGCACTTATTCTTCTGTTGGTCTGTCCGATGTATGTGGTGGGACAGGTGGAGCATGGGATTTCGTATACTCCTTGGTTTTCTAAGCCAATTATGTCTTTGGGGTTTCTTAGGATGGTGGATATTTTTCTGTCTGTGTAGAATGCTGTTTTGATGTTGTGTTTTTGGAGGACCTTGCTGATTCTGTCTGTGGTCCCTTTTAAGTATGGGAGGAGGGCTTTGCCATTTTCTTGTTCTCTGTCTTGGGTTTTTGTGGGTGTCTCTCTTCGGATTAAGTTGGTAATCGTGTTTCTTTGGAATCCATTGGCTGTTAGTACATTAGTGAGAGTGTGTAGTTCGGTTTTTTGGTGTTGTTCATCAGCTAGGTGTTTTGTTCTGGAGATGAGTGTCTTGGCTACGGAGTTGATCTGTGCTGGGTGGTGGTGTGAGAGTGCATTCAGATAGCGGTTTGTGTGTGTTTTTTTATGGTAGATAGTGTGTCCTAGGGAGCCGTTGGATTTCTTGTAGACTAAGACATCAAGGAAGGGAAGTTGATTGTTAGCTTCTGTTTCCATGGTGAATTGTATTTTGGGGTGTAGGCTATTGAGGTGTGTGAGGAAGTCATCCAGTTTTTCTTTGCCGTGTGGCCAGATTACGAAGGTGTCATCTACGTATCTGAGCCAGAGTTTGGGTTTGTGGTTGGATTTTTCTAGAGCGAGGGTTTCAAAGTGTTCCATGTAGAGGTTTGCGATGACAGGTGAAAGGGGTGATCCCATGGGTGCTCCTTCCATTTGTTTGTATCTTTGTCCATTGTAGATGAAGTATGTGTTAGATAGGCAGTGGTTGGTCAGATCTAGGATGTGTTTTGGGGGGTTGTATTTATTTCGGATAGCTGTCAAGGCTTCTTTGATTGGCACTTGGGTGAAGAGGGATACGACATCGAAGCTCACAAGTAGGTCACAGGGCTGTAAGTTTGGCAGTTTAAAAAAGAGGAACAAACAGCCACATGCTTCTCCCAGAAGAAGGAAGCAGAAGCCTCCAGCCTGATGATGACGGATGGGATTCCGTCGAAACGTCGCCCCTACACCTTTAGTTCTACGCGGGGAAAAACCCGAATAACCAAAGATCCACATACGAACACCCGCGGAAACCTCAGAAAACAAATATCTTACCTCTACGGGGAGGAAATCCACCAGCTAACTAGGACCTATGAAAAACTCGAAGTACGAAGAGCTTCCATTCTGTGTGACCTCACATTCCTACGCAACTGCCGAGATCAAAATTTAATCCCCACATCCTTCCAATTGAAATTCCACTCCAACTCTGCAGCCATCAAACGCATCCTGATAAGAACTGAACTGGCCCTAATCAGAAATGAACTCCACACAAAAAGATTCCTCCTGGACCGAATCAACAGAGACCTCCTCACACTTCACCTCAAACTCAGCAACAAGATCCACCCCACACTTTGGGACAAATTCAAACAAATCGCTGTCTGGAGAGCTGAAACAGAGACTGCCTACAAAACAGACACACACACCAATAAACTCCGAAGACTAAAGGAATGCCA
Organism: Vipera ursinii; assembly: GCF_947247035.1. NCBI lineage: Eukaryota > Metazoa > Chordata > Lepidosauria > Squamata > Viperidae > Vipera > Vipera ursinii. The sequence goes on along the minus strand of NC_139513.1, from coordinate 36,775,355 downwards.
GAAACAAACCCCTCCTCTCTCACAGCAACACATGAAACAAACTGTGCACAACATCTCAGATAGGATTCTCACCAAAGCTGAAACCAATGTCCTGTCTAAAGGATTTAATTTTGCAGTCGCTCCCAAACACATTCCCACGGAAACCATTATATGCGGAGTCGAATCCAGCCTGACCAAAATTAACCCTGATGACGCCAACAAAATCAGACTCGAAGTGACCAACATCCTCTGCACCAGCAAACCACCCAAAAGCAACTTACCCAAAGAGGAACAGACAGCACTACTTAACCTAAAAAATGACACCAGCATAATCATTCTGCCAGCAGACAAAGGCAACGCCACGGTGGTAATGAACTCATCTGACTACCATACCAAATTATCCAACCTACTCCGAGACTCCACATACAAACTCCTCAAGACAGATCCCACCACCTACCTGGAAAAAACCACAAAATCCAAAATAAAAGCCACCCCCATCAGTGAAGAGATCCAGAAAACAATCATTCCCAGAGAAAAATCATCCAGATGTCCTAAGCTCTATGGTCTGCCCAAGATACACAAAGAAGGAACCCCACTCAGACCCATAGTCAGCTCCATAGGCTCACCTCTACAAAATCTAGCCAAATTTCTTGCTAAACAACTACAGCCTTACGCAAATTCCATCACCTCACACGTACAAGATTCATTCCATTTCATAGAGATCATAAGTAAACTAAACTTACAGCCCTGTGACCTACTTGTGAGCTTCGATGTCGTATCCCTCTTCACCCAAGTGCCAATCAAAGAAGCCTTGACAGCTATCCGAAATAAATACAACCCCCCAAAACACATCCTAGATCTGACCAACCACTGCCTATCTAACACATACTTCATCTACAATGGACAAAGATACAAACAAATGGAAGGAGCACCCATGGGATCACCCCTTTCACCTGTCATCGCAAACCTCTACATGGAACACTTTGAAACCCTCGCTCTAGAAAAATCCAACCACAAACCCAAACTCTGGCTCAGATACGTAGATGACACCTTCGTAATCTGGCCACACGGCAAAGAAAAACTGGATGACTTCCTCACACACCTCAATAGCCTACACCCCAAAATACAATTCACCATGGAAACAGAAGCTAACAATCAACTTCCCTTCCTTGATGTCTTAGTCTACAAGAAATCCAACGGCTCCCTAGGACACACTATCTACCATAAAAAAACACACACAAACCGCTATCTGAATGCACTCTCACACCACCACCCAGCACAGATCAACTCCGTAGCCAAGACACTCATCTCCAGAACAAAACACCTAGCTGATGAACAACACCAAAAAACCGAACTACACACTCTCACTAATGTACTAACAGCCAATGGATTCCAAAGAAACACGATTACCAACTTAATCCGAAGAGAGACACCCACAAAAACCCAAGACAGAGAACAAGAAAATGGCAAAGCCCTCCTCCCATACTTAAAAGGGACCACAGACAGAATCAGCAAGGTCCTCCAAAAACACAACATCAAAACAGCATTCTACACAGACAGAAAAATATCCACCATCCTAAGAAACCCCAAAGACATAATTGGCTTAGAAAACCAAGGAATATACGAAATCCCATGCTCCACCTGTCCCACCACATACATCGGACAGACCAACAGAAGAATAAGTGCACGCATTGAAGAGCACAAAAACTCACTCAGAAAAGGAGAACAAACTTCATCCCTGGTCCAACACTTTGAAGCCACGGGACATGAAATTGATTTTAAAAAAACCAAAACTATCGCCAAAATTGAACATTTTAACAACAGAATAATCAGAGAAGCCATTGAGATAGAAAAACGCCCCCACAGCATAAACAAACGAGATGATACCTCTCGCCTACCAACCATTTGGAAACCCGCCTTGATTGACAGACGAGTCCCAACCACCAAGAATGATAGACCCAAACTCATGATAACACATGACATCACCACCACACAACCATTCAAAAACCAAATCCGAACCCACAATGATAACGAGGCACAACCACAAAACAGAAACCTAACCACAGCTGCAACATCAGCCACTTTAAACCCCTCCAAACCACACAATAAGCAAACTGACACCCACTATAAAAACATGGCACCACCACAAACACGAAGCCGAACAAAAGCAGCACAACTCACCAGCTCAGGTCTAAGGCTGGCAGCTGAGACCAGCCCATCCACTCAAAACACACCCCCACCCAATCAGAACACACACACCATTCAAAACACACTCCCACCCAATCAGAACACACTTACTCCCCCACCCAATCAGAGCAACCTCCACCTACAGAACACACCCCCTCTGGCAGTTTAAAAAAGAGGAACAAACAGCCACATGCTTCTCCCAGAAGAAGGAAGCAGAAGCCTCCAGCCTGATGATGACGGATGGGATTCCGTCGAAACGTCGCCCCTACACCTTTAGTTCTACGCGGGGAAAAACCCGAATAACCAAAGATCCACATACGAACACCCGCGGAAACCTCAGAAAACATATATATATATATATATATATATATATATATATATATATATATATATATATATATATATATATATATATATATATATATATATATATATATATATATATATGTTTCAAATGTTAACTATTTAGATTACCTTGCTAGGCCCCAAACATGGGGCAAATCTTTATTTCCTGTTTTCAGCCTATCTTGAAGGCTATCGAACAGGCAGTAGTCACACCGGACAATTCATATATTTGTGTAAATTACTAACAAAGAATTAAAGGGAAACTGAGATGCATTTCTGACTATATATATATATTAGCCTTGTTTTTTTGTTTCCAGTTATCCACTGCTGTCAAGAAAGGCCTCTGTCTTTGGGAACCTATGGAATTAGAGCTATGTTGAAATATAGCATATGACAGGTCCGAGTGTATTAGGTGAAACTCCACACAGAAATATGACTTCACTGCTGTTTCTTCCCATGTATATTTGATCATGCACATAGAAATTTTCCACCCTATAAATTAGTTGTTGATACAAATGTTTGACTGGCTCAGAATGTGAAGGAGATGAAAAGTTCCACCATTTTCTACAGAAAGTGAGGAAACTGCCCTGGTTGCTGTATGTTTTGCCAAGTGTCAGGGGAATGATCAAATGCTCAGGCAGTTGTTGTTTTTTTGATCCAGAAACAATAAGCACACTGGAGAAATTGGTGCTTTCTGTGCTTGGTTGTTTTCTTGTAGATGTTTTATTACCCAAAATAAGTAACTCATTAGGTTTTTTAGGTTTTTTAGGTTTTTATTAAATTTTTATACCGCCCTTCTCCCGAAAGACTCAGGCCGGTGAACAGGGCATATCATAAAACTACAAAAATACAAAAGTTAAAAAAGAATTAAATTATTGCCCAAAGTAAAAACAATAAAAAATATATATAAATATTAAAACCCTAAGTAACTCCCCATCAGGCCAGGTTAGCTTGTTCAAATAAATGGGTCTTTAACCCGCACCGGAAGGAGCGGAGGTCCGGTGCCATCTGGAGCTCAACCGGCAGTTGATTCCACAGAGCCGGGGCGCCCACAAAGAAGGCCCTCCCCCTGGGGGCCACCAGCCGACATTCTCTGACTGGAGGCACCCTGAGGAGGCCTGGGCTGGGGTAGGGGCCGTCAACATAAATGTAATAAGAGGCCCCTGATTTTGTTTTTATCAAAAATTTTTACGGGGTTGGGGAGGGGGGTGGGAGATAGGGGTTGTCTGGCTTTGGGGGGCGGCCAATCAACCATAGTTCAGGCCAGACTTGGGTCTGACCGCGCGGGGGGAGAACGAGGGGTCGTTGTCTCCGGGGCTCATGAGCGGGTCGTGGGATTACCAATTCCCACGACGGGGAATGGCAGCAGGCGGATAGACAGGGGGCCATATCGTTACCGGGAGCGCCGTCTCCGCTATTTGCAAGCGGTGGGGCGCTCCGACCCTCTGCTTCTTTCCCGAGGTTCTGGGAGCGAGGATGTGCAGCCTCCTGAGCTCCGGCTGGTGTACCTGAATGCCAGGTCCGTGGTCGACAAAGCTCCCCTTATTAGGGATTTAGTTGAGGGTGAGCATGCGGATCTGGCTTGCATCACGGAGACTTGGTTGGGCCCAGAGGGTGGGGTCCCTTTGGTTGATCTTTGCCCACCAGGCTTCCAGGTGCTACACCAGCCTCAAGCTCAGGGTAGGGGTGGGGGTGTGGCGGTGATCGTTAGGGAGACCTTATGTCCGCGGGAGACCACCGTTCCTCAGATAGTCGGGTGTGAGTCTCTCTTTATGAGATTTGGCTCTGGGGCGCAGTTGGGCTTGCTGCTCGTGTACATTTCGCCCAGTTGCGTAGCGGCAGCCCTGCCCGAGCTGCTCGATGTCCTCTCAGGGTTGGTGGTTGAGTTCCCCAAACTTATAGTTTTGGGAGACGTCAACCTACCATCCCTGGGAGGTTCATCTGAGCTTGCTCGGGAGTTCATGGCTTCCATGACGGCCATGGACCTGACGCAGGTAATTTCTGAGCCAACTCATGAGGGAGGCCACACCCTTGACCTGATTTTCTTATCTGGACGGTGGTTGGATGATCTTGGTGGGGGCTTTCCATTTATTATGCCCCTGTCATGGACCGATCATCACCTCCTGCGGCTGGTCTTCCATTTTGCCACCCCCCGCCGTGGAGGTATGGAGCCAACTAGATGGTACCGCCCCAGACGCCTAATGGATCCTGAGAGATTCCAAGCGGCGCTGGGGTCTCCACCTGCCTCCATTGCTCACAGCTCGGCGGATGCCTTAGTGGAAGCCTGGGAAAGGGCAGCCACTGAGGCACTCGACCGGGTTGTACCCTTGCGGCCCCTGACCCGGCGCAGATCCCAGCGAGCTCCATGGTTCTCCGCGGAGCTCCGGGAGATGAAGCGTCGGAAACGGGGCCTAGAGAGCTGCTGGAGGTCCAGCCGATCTGAACCCGACCGATTGCGGTTAAGAACCTACATTAGGTCTTATCTCGCTGCGATGAGGGAGGCGAGGTGTAATTACTTCTCCACCCTCATCGCGTCCGCAGATAATCGCCCGGCCGCCTTGTTTAGGGTGACCCACTCCCTTCTTAATCAGGAGGTGAGGGAGGATCCCTTGCAGGGTCGTGCCGAGGAGTTTGGTCAACATCTGTCGGATAAAATCGCTCGGATTCAGACCGGTTTGGACTCCAGCTGGGCAGAGTCTGACGATCAGGACACGGGCGGTCTTGTCAATGTTATCTGGGAGGAGTTTGATTCTGTGACCCCTGATGAAGTGGACAGGATTATGGGGAAGCTGAGTTCCACCACATGTTTATTGGACCCGTGCCCTTCTTGGCTGGTTTATGCAGCTAGGGAGAGGACACGAGGCTGGCTCCAGGCGGTTATATCTGCTTCTTTGAGTGAGGGTTATTTCCCCACCATCTTGAAGGAGGCGGTGGTGAGACCTCTCCTCAAGAAGCCTGCCTTGGACCCAGCTTATTGAACAACTTTCGTCCAGTCTCCAACCTTCACTTTCTTGCGAAGGTTGTTGAGAGTGTGGTGGCGCATCAGCTCCCTCTGGTCCTGGATGAAGCGGATTATCTGGACCCTTACCAATCGGGTTTCAGGCCCGGGCACAGCACGGAGACGGCATTGGTCGCTCTGGTGAATGATCTCTGGAGGGCTCGGGATAGGGGATATTCCTCTGTCCTAGTCCTATTAGACCTCTTGGCGGCTTTCGATACCATCGACCATGGTATCCTGCTGCAGCGTCTCAGGGGATTGGGAGTGGGAGGCACAGTTTTTCAGTGGTTCTCCTCCTATCTCCTGGGACGCTCGCAGTCGGTGTTGGCAGAGGGCAGAGGTCGACCCCTAGGACTCTCGCTTGTGGAGTTCCTCAGGGATCGGTCCTCTCGCCTCTCCTGTTCAACATCTACATGAAACCGCTGGGTGAGATCATTCATGGTTTTGGAGTTGGGTATCATCAATATGCCGATGATACCCAACTTTTTATTTTGACCGAAAACCACCCCAGTGATGCCCTCGCTGTAATGTCCCGTTGCCTGGAGGCAGTTCGGGTCTGGATGGGGAGGAACAGACTTCAACTCAACCCTGACAAGACCGAGTGGCTGTGCATTCCGGCTTCCTGAGACACCTGGGATGTTCCACCTCTTTCTATGGGGGGTGAGCTTTTACCCCCTGTGGATAGGGCTCGCAACTTGGGAGTCCTCCTAGATTCACGACTTACTTTGGAGGATCACATAGTGGCCGTGACTAGGGGGGCTTTTGCCCAGGTTCGCCTGGTGCGCCAGTTGCGGCCCTATCTGGACCGGGAGGCCTTGTGTACGGTCACTCATGTGCTCGTGACCTCTCGCCTAGACTACTGTAACGCTCTCTACATGGGGCTTCCCTTGAAGACTACTCGGAGGCTCCAACTGGTACAGAATGCGGCCGCGAGAGTTGTCTTGGGAGTTTCCCGGTACTCCCATGTTACACCTTTGCTCCGTGAGCTGCATTGGTTGCCAGTTGTCTTCCGGGTAAGGTTCAAGGTTTTGGTTATGATCTTTAAGTCCCTACATGGCATGGGTCCGCGATACCTCGAGGACCACCTGCTGCCGGCGTCGACTCCCCTCCGCCCTGTGCGCGCCCACAGAGAGGGCCTCCTCAGGGTGCCTCCTGTCAAGGAATGTCGACTGGTGGCCCCCAGGGGGAGGGCCTTCTCTGTGGGTGCTCCGGCGTTATGGAACCAACTGCCGGTTGAGCTCCGGATGGCATCAGACCTCCGATCCTTCCGTCGCGGGTTGAAGACCCATTTATTTGAACTAGCGGGTCTGGCCTGATGGGGGTACTTGGGTTTTTTATAGGTCTGTTTTATTATTCTGGTTTTAACTTGGGCATTAATTTAATTATCTTTTAATGTTTGTACTGTTGTTTATATTTATGCCCTGTGAACCGCCCTGAGTCCCTTTGGGAGAAGGGCGGTATAAAAATCTCAATAAATCTTAAATCTTAAATCTTAAATCTCTCTGTGGGAACGCACAGGGCGGAGGGGAGTCGACGCCGGCAGCAGGTGGTCCCCAAGGTATTCCAGACCCATGCCATGTAAGGACTTAAAAACCATCACTAAGACCTTGAACCTCACCCAAAAGACAACTGGTAACCAATGCAGCTCACGGAGCAAAGGTGTAACATGGGAGTACCGGGAAACTCCCAAGACAACTCTCGCGGCCGCATTCTGTACCAGTTGGAGCCTCCGAGTGGTCTTCAAGGGAAGCCCCATGTAGAGAGCATTGCAATAGTCAAGACGAGAGGTCACGAGTGCATGAGTGACCGTACACAGGGCATCCCGGTCTAGATAGGGTCGCAACTGACGCACCAGGTGAACCTGTGCGAAAGCCCCCCTAGTCACGGCTACTATATGATCTTCTAAGGTAAGCCGTGAATCTAGGAAGACTCCCAAGTTGCGAAATGAAAAGTTGGGTATCATCAGCATATTGATGATACCCAACTCCAAAACCATGAATGATCTCACCCAGCGGTTTCATGTAGATGTTGAACAGGAGAGGCGAGAGAACCGACCCCTGAGGAACTCCACAAACAAGAGACCTAGGGGCTGATCTCTGCCCCCTGCCAACACTGACTGCGAACGTCCCAGGAGATAGGAGGAGAACCACCGAAGAACCGTGCCTCCCACTCCCAATCCCCTGAGACGCCGCAGCAGGATACCATGGTCGATGGTATCGAAAGCCGCCGAGAGGTCTAATAGGACTAGGACAGAGGAATATCCCCTATCCCGGGCCCTCCAGAGATCATTCACCAGAGTGACCAATGCTGTCTCCATGCTGTACCCGGGCCTGAAACCCGATTGGTACGGGTCCAGATAATCCGCTTCATCCAGGACCAGAGGGAGCTGATGCACCACCACACTCTCAACAACCTTCGCAAGAAAGCGAAGGTTGGAGACTGGACGAAAGTTGTTCAACACAGCTGGGTCCAAGGCAGGCTTCTTGAGGAGAGGTCTCACCACCGCCTCCTTCAAGACGGTGGGGAAATTACCCTCACTCAAAGAAGCAGATATAACCACCTGGAACCAGCCTCGTGTCCTCTCCCTAGCTGCATAAACCAGCCAGGAAGGGCACGGATCCAATAAACATGTGGTGGAGCTCAACCTCCCCATAATCCTGTCCACTTTATCAGGGGTCACAGAATCAAACTCCTCCCAGATAACATTGACAAGACTGCCCGTGTCCTGATCGTCAGACTCTGCCCAGCTGGAGTCCAAACCAGTCCGAATCCGAGCGATTTTATCCGACAGATGTTGACCAAACTCCTCGGCACGACCCTGCAAGGGATCCTCCCTCACCTCCTGATTAAGGAGGGAGCGAGTCACCCTAAACAGGGCGGCCGGGCGATTATCTGTGGACGCGATGAGGGCAGAGAAGTAATTACACCTCGCTGCCCTCATCGCTGCGCGATAAGACCTAATATAGGTTCTTAACCGCAACCGGTCGGATTTGGATCGGCTGGACCTCCAGCAGCTCTGTAGGCCCCATTTCCAATGCTTCATCTCCCGGAGCTCCGCGGAAAACCATGGAGCTCGATGGGATCTGCACCGGGTCAGGGGCCGCAAGGGTACAACTCGGTCCAGTGCCTCAGTGGCTGCCCTTTCCCAGGCTTCCACTAAGGCATCCGCCGAGTTGTGAGCGACGGAGGCAGGTGGGGATCCCAGTGCTGCCTGGAACCCGTCAGGGTCCATTAAGCGCCTGGGGCGGTACCATCTAGTTGGTTCCGCATCCAGACGGTGGGGGGTGGCAAGACGGAAGACCAGCCGCAGGAGGTGATGATCGGTCCATGACAGGGGCATAATAAATGGAGAGCCCCTACCAAGATCATCCAACCACCGTCCAGATAAAAAAACAAGTCAAGGGTGTGGCCTCCCTCATGAGTTGGTTCAGAAATTACCTGCGTCAGGTCCATGGCCGTCATGGAAGCCATGAACTCCCAGGCTAACTCAGATGACCCTCCCAGGGATGGTAGATTGAAGTCACCCAAAACTAGAAGTTTGGGGAACTCAATCACCAAACCGGAGAGGACATCGAGTAGCTCGGGCAGGGTTGCTGCTGTGTGACTAGGCGAAATGTACACCAGCAGCAAGCCCAACTGCGCCCCCGAACTAAACCTCAAAAAGAGAGACACCCGACTATCTGAGGAACGGTGGTCTCCCGCGGACATAAGGTCTCCCTAATAACTACCGCCAATCCCCCGCCCCTACCTTGAGCCCGAGGCCGGTGTAGCGCTCGGAAATCTGGTGGGCAAAGGTCAACCAAAGGGACCCCACCCTCTGGACCCAACCAGGTCTCGGTGATACAAGCCAGGTCCGCATGCTCACCCTCCACCAAATCCCGCCCAAGGGGAGCCTTATTAACCACGGACCTGGCATTCAGGTACACCAGCCGGAGCTCAGGAGGCTGCACATCCTCGCTCCTGGCACCTCGGGGAAGAATCAGAGGGTCGGAGCGCCTCACCGCTTGTAAACAATGTTAGTGCTATCAGTACTGATGATGTTACCTAGTTTGGATAATGAAATGTCTGCAAGAAAACAACCAAGCTCAGAGAGCACCAAGGACCCCTCATTTCAACCCTGAGCTATAAATATTCTCCTTTATTAACAAAGAATTATTAAGCTTTATTATTAATTCAAACAAACAGAATTAAAAGCAAAACATAAAATGCATGCATACCAAACAAAATGATACCCAAATCTCTTACAGACTTTGAGGAGCTCTTTAATAATGACAGCATTATTAGCCTAAGTCAGTAGTGGGATTCAAATGGTTCTCTGTGTGGATGCCGCTTCTGGAAGTCCAGCCTGGGCAACAAAAAATTAGGTACCAGTTCTACCGAACTGGTGCGAACTGGCTGAATCCCATCACTGTCCAAAGTGCTGGGTTTTGTGAAGAAGTCCCCCACTTAAAGGCAAGTATTAGGATTTGTATTAAAAATATAATACCATAACTTCTGCTTCTGCATGGCCCTGCTTCTATGCTCATGAGACTGCAAGACTTGACCTTGACTGAGTGGCACATGACTTTGGGTGGGAATCAAAAGTCTGAGATTTTCACAGAAAATTATAGCTTTGCAGCTATATTAAGATTCCCTATCCATTTGTCCAAAAAGCAAGATAGAAAAACATAGAACATAGAATAATGGAGATAGAGGGGCCTTGGAGGTCTTCTAATCCAACCTCCTGCTCAAGCAGGAGACTCTATACCGGGGTAGGCAACCTTGGCTCTTTTATGACTCATGCACTTCAACTCCCAGAATTCCTGAGCCAGCCATGCTGAGGAGAAATGGAGAGGTTTCCATACTGAGCCATGCTGGCTCAGGAATTCTGGGAGTTGAAGTCCACGAGTCATAAAAGAGCCAAGGTTGCCTACCCCTGCTCTATACCATTTCAAACAGATGGTTGTCCAGTCTCTTTTTGAAAACCTCCAGCATTGGAGCACCCACAACTTCTGAAAGCAAGCTATTCCATTAGTTGATTAATCTCACCATTAGGAAATTTCTTTTCAAGGAACTCTAAACTTTTAGACTTCTCTTAATCTGAAGGAGAAATCAAACTATGTCATTCATTTCTTTGAAATACAGTGGTCTTCCACATTGCCACCACACTGCCATGTCCTATTCCTGACTCCTCCTGAGTAAAATTTAAATTCCCATAACATAGATTAAAGCATTGATTTCTTCCTGGAGACCTTGATGTGAGACAGAAGGTTTCTACTCATTTTGAGGAAATTCTTTTAAACATGCTTAACTAGAAGGAAGAGCCATCTATCTAATGTGCAAGTTGAGTCTTCATTTAGACATATTGTACAAAGAAAAATGGCAAAAAGCACTTGCTCACTTGGTAGTAAAAAAAATGGCTGCCTATCCCAAAGGTGCTTTTTTCAAGAGGCAACTGGACTGTTTTTCCTTGACAATATTTCTCTTCTCATCCAAGAAGCTTCTTCAGTTCTGACTGAATGGTGGAGAATGGAAAGATTTATATTCCTGGCAATCATTTGGTCATTAGCACTCCTATTAAGAGCTTTTGAGGCCACTTGGAGGTTTATCTGTGCCCTCAGAATCACCTGAATAGTGCAAATGGCCGTGGAACCTTCTTGGAACTGGCTGAAATGATTGTGTTGTCAATGTCATTCCATACATTGCAGGAATATCTGAAATTCTCAGGAGGATTTTCAACCAACACAATATACATACACACTTAAACTCCGCTGAAGATGTTACCTAGCCTGGTAATGAAACATTCGGAAACCAACCCACAAACTCAGAGAATGAACCTTCAGCCTCAGCCTACAACTGAGCTACAGATATTCACCACTATTGAAAACAAACGCACTTTAAACCCCAAAATACATTAAGGCAGAAGCTTGTCCACCCCAAGGATAAAACACCCAGACACAAACTGAAAAAATGTGATATATGCAGTACTATGTAATAACACATGTGCAGATCTGTACTTTGGAAAGCAAAGCAATCTCTTCACAAACGCATGGTACAACTTAGGAGAACAAACCCATCAGGACAAGATTCAGCAATCCATCTGGATTTGAGAGACAAAGGTCACTCTTTTGAAGACAGTAAAGTCCACATTCTGGACAGAGAGGACCTCTGATTTGAAAGAAGGTCCATCTATGTTAAGATTGAACTGCCCTCTCTCAACAGAGGGGTAGGGATATGATACCAGTTTTCAGCAGTTCCATTCTCCACCATTCAGTCAGAACTAAAGAAACTTCTTGGATGAGAAGCAAAGCATCTTAAAGAAAAAAATAGAAAGTCTAGTTGCCTCTGGAAAAAAGCTCCTTTGGGACAAACATGGCTTGGACGACTGAGAATCTCCATAGACAAATGCCTGCCTAAGAAGCAATATTTAGGAATGTCCCACTCATAAATAAGGTTCTCTCATAAAATAGTAACTGGGAATATGAAGAGATCATTTCATCTAGCTTGGATAATTTTTAGTGCACTAAATTTACTTTGGATATAATACTATCCAATTTGTCCCCAAGTTTTCAAGTGTCATTTCAAAAGGAGAAGGAAAAATTGAAATGGTTCATGTTTTGGTTTTCATCAGAAGAATGTAAAATCTACAGGAAAGTTGCAATTATGAAGGGTTACAAATGTCACCAACTTTTGAATACAGATTCTTGAGTCTTCTAGTACCATGCAGTTGATTGTCAGGGGCAGACACTGAAGAAATGCACAAAAGATTGTAAATTTTTTTTTCATTTAAAAAAATAGTGATTAAGCCAGCGTACTAGTTAAGATATAATTAGACCAAAAAGATACAGTCTCATCATTATTCCATATTATTATGCAGTAAAAGTATACAATAGATTTAATGAATTAGATTTGATAAATATAGTGCAGTGAAAAGTCTAGACTGAAATTTCTGGCCTCATTAAAGCAAGCAAAATTTCCAAAAATATAAAGAGCAGAAGAAAGCAAAACAGGTGCCTACGACATACTCAAAATAGTTAAAGAATGATAGAGAGCAAAAGATTGTATGTTGAGTTCTAGAGCGGAGCAGGGAGAGACAAGGAGTTACTTCTAGATAAATAGTTGAAGAATATTAAGGACCAGAATGAAATGGAAGGAAAAGAGATTTGTTCAAGAAGGAATCAATCGAAGCCTTCATGCAAAGATGGTCACACCAAAAGTCAAAGAAAAGATCTGCTGGAGGAAGATAATATGAAAAAGAGATGATGGAAATATATGGAAGAATGGTACAAAACAATTTCCCAAAATCAATGATATGTATGAAGTGATTCATGAGCAAAGGCAGATATTCTGAAATGCAAAATTAAAGGGTTCTAACCTTATTGCTTAAAAATGCATATATTAATGAAATACTAGCAGAATCATTTTAAATAAGACAAGAAGATGCAATTAATATGTTGCATTCAGATTGTAAGGAGATATGGAAAACAGAGCAGAGGCCAAGGGACTGCAAAAGATCAATTTATATTCCAATTCCGGAAAAAGGCAATGCTAAGGAATGTTCAGATTTCAGACAAACAATAGTCCTTACCTCACATGTTGATGATTTAATAAATTAGGTTCCACCATACATGAAGTGACAACTGCCAGATGTACAAGCTGGTTTCAGAAGAGGCATGGTACCCAAAATTACACTGCTAATATCTGATGGATACTGAAAAAGGCAAGGGAATTCACAAAAGGATCGCAATTTTTGCTTTATTTATTATCAAAAGTCAATGCTAATCTTGTGCAAATAAGAAGGAAGAAGTTGAAGCAGGAATTGGCATTGTTTTTCCAGGCTCAAAATTCACAGGGATGGTGACAACAGCCATGAAATAAAGAGATGTCTGCTGCTTGAGAAAAAGGCTATGGCAATTCTTCATGAAACATTTAAGGGCAGACATATCACACTGTCAACAAAGATGCATATTGTCAAGGCTATGGTTTCCCCAATTGTAACATAAGGCTATGAAAGCTGAACAAGGAAATATGAATGCTTTTGAACTGTGGTGTGGAAGAAATACTTTGGACCATTAGAAAAATGAATAATTCAATATTAGATGAAGTTAAAGCAGACTGCTCACTTTTTTGTTGTTAGTTGCAAAGTCGTGTCCGATCCATTGCAACCCCATGGACAACGTTCCTCCACGCCTTCCAGTCCTCTACCATCTTCTGGAGTCCATTTAGGCTCACGCCTACTGCTTCAGTGGCTCCATCCAACCACCTCATTCTCTGTTCTCCCCTTCTTCTCTTGCCCTCAATCTTTCCCAGCATTAGGCTCTTCTCCAGTGAGTCCTTTCTTCTCATTTAAGTGGCCAAAGTATTTGAGTTTCAACTTTAGGATCTGACCTTCTAAAGAGCAATCAGGGTTGATCTCCTCTAGAGACTGCTCACTGGAAGCACTAATAGTGAACTAAAGCTTAAATACTTTGGACACATAATGTGAAGGGAAGAGACAATGGAGAAGGTCTGATGCTTAGAACAATGTAAGGCAATTGAAACAGATGCCAACAGAGAAGAGATTGGCTAGACACAAGTAGTTCTTGACTTACAACAGTTTGTTTGGTGATCATTCAAAGTTCCAACTGTGCTAAAAAAAAGCAACTTATGACCATTTTCCCACACTTATGACCATTGCAGCATCCCCATGGTCACATGATTTACATTCCTGTGTTTGGCAACTGGTTCATATTTATAATGGTTGCAGTGTCCCATGGTCATGTGATCCCCTTTTGCAACCTTCTGACAAACAAAGACAGTGGGGAATTCACTTAACCGTGAATTCACTTAAAAACTATGTTACTAATTTAACAACTACAGTGATTCACTTAACAAGGGTAGCACAAGAAGTCGCAAAATGGGGCAAAACTGACTTAACCAATTTCTCACCTAGCATCATAAATTCCGGGCTCTGTTGTGGTCATAAGTCAAGGTTTTGTGGTTCTGATAGATAGAACCAAATAAATCAGAACTCCGAGGCTTGAAACTTGCTCAAAGAACATTTACTGGATACACAATATCAGCACCGTCAAAAGTGAAACTGAGTCTGAAATTCCCTCCAAAGAATTACACGATTACAAAGTAAGATTTCCCACCCCAGTGCTATGCAATAAGTTACGCTACCCAACAGAGCAGTTTGACAGGCTTTCTCACAAAACACCCAACCCTCTTTTCCCAAGCAGGAGAATGACCTTGGTTCCCACAGAACACAATATTGTTTAGATTAACAGAGATACTCTGTCCTCCCTCCCTTTTGTGTGGCAACCCAGAAATAACCAAGATGGCTGCGACCAGGTTTGTTGTACAGTTGACACAAGGACTACCTGTACTTCCACTGATGTCACAAGAAAGAAGCTTAAAAAAATGAACAGCAGCTGATCAATAATCCTGGCAAGTTAATGTTCATTGGCTTATGAAGAGTTGGTGTCAAGCTTAACCTTAGAGGCAGGAATTAACCATGAAGGCAAACTCAGAAACAAAAATCCAGGAACTACAGATAGGTAATATTTATTAAAGTAATAAAACACATGGGGAAAAATCCATCCACTGCTGTGATACAGGACCAAACTATGTATATAAAGAAGAAATGTTCAAATCCTCTTGCCTATCTATTAACTCCCTCCTTTGAGAGGACTGGGTTTTTTCTGTCTGTCTTTTGTTAAATGGTAAATAATTTGTTGTCATACTGTTATTTTTTACTATCTGTCTTCTCTTCTGGCCAGAATAATTAAGTAATGGCAGTAGCAACAGCAACATAATTAAGATAGTTTACAAAATACAGTATTATCTAACATGTTCTTCACTCTATATAGATTCCAGTGGTCACTGGAATCTATATAGATTGCAAGGGTCACTGTGATTGGGCAGCATACCTGTCTGTCATTGAATTCAATTTCCTCCCTTTACCAATATATTTACTAAGAGAATGAAAGGTGTTGCTGCTGTTTTGTTTTTGTACAACTGCTCTGGCAACTTCATTTGTAGTTTGTTGGACCTTTAGAAAAAAAGTGAGGGTGTAGATTTATGGAAAGTTTTGCTCTAAAACTGGTAAAGCCAAAATGTTTTAAATTATTTCCTTTTCATGATGCTACTTACAGGTCCAGTTTTGGAAATGTGTTCTCTAGTTGCTGGTTTTCTTTTAGACTTTTTATCCTTGACCCTATGATTGTGAAAATTGGACCATAAGAAAGGCTGAGCGCCAAAGAATTGAGGCCTTTGAACTATGGTGGTGGAGAAGACTCCTGCGAGTCCCTTGGACTGCAAGGCGATCAAACTGGTCAGTCCTAGAGGAAATCAACCCTGACTGCTCTTTAGAAGGCCAGATCCTGAAGTTAAAACTCAAATACTTTGGCCACATAATGAGAAGGAAGGTCTCACTGGAGAAGAGCCTAATGCTGGGAAAGGTTGAGGGCAAGAGAAGAAGGGGATGACAGAGAATGAGGTGGCTGGATGGAGTCACTGAAGCAGTAGGCATCAGCCTAAATTTTATTTATTTATTTATTTTAATCCCATTTATATCCCGCCCTTCTCCGAAGACTCAGGGCGGCTTACAATCTAAGAAGCACAAATCAATGTGCTTAGCAATAGCCTTCATTCTATGTATATGCCTGCTTATTAGGGCTTTCGCCCCCCCCAGTGGCTTTATTACAAAGTCAGCTTATTGCCCCCAACAATCTGGGTCCTCATTTTACCTACCTTGGAAGGATGGAAGGCTGAGTCAACCTTGAGCCTGGTGGGACGCGAACCTGCACTAATTACAGGCAGCTGGTGTTACTTAAGGAGGCATTAGCCCACTGCTCCACCAAGGCTCTTAAAATGGACTCCAGGAGATGGTAGAGGACGGGAAAGCCTGGAGGAATGTTGTCCATGGGGTTGTGATGGGTCAGACACAACTTCACAACTAACAACAAAAACCCTTGAGCCTTAGATTTTGTACTTTGTTTCTGAAAACAAAGACCCTATATTGAACTTGGGGGCTAGATAAATTATAATTTGGTGTTTGTGTGTGTGTGTTATTATTATATTGTTGTTTGTTAGTGTTCTTTTATTAACTTTGTATTATCGGCAAACTCTGTAGAATGCCTCCAGAATGAATTGGGGGGGAAATTGTATAAAACAGTTTAAAAAACTAAGCAAATAAATATATATTCCAACATAAGCAGGGCGAGTGGTTTTCTCATTCCAGTTAAAGACCAGAACCTCAAAAAGCACTGATTAAATAATGAATTTTGGATTCATTCACACGCTAATAGAATTATATAAGCTACAAACCCAGCAGATATTATAGGTAGTT
This sequence comes from Vipera ursinii, assembly GCF_947247035.1. Taxonomy (NCBI): domain Eukaryota; kingdom Metazoa; phylum Chordata; class Lepidosauria; order Squamata; family Viperidae; genus Vipera; species Vipera ursinii. The sequence continues at coordinate 36,758,535 of NC_139513.1, read as the reverse complement.
TAAAGGTTAAACATGATCTTTATCGTCTGTGGGTTTTTGAAAGCACAGTTGTTGCTGCCTTAATCTTAGAATGACAATAGATAAGGAGGGACATGTAATGAAAAATGTGACAAGAAAAGGTTTTTTTTCTTTTTTTCTTAGAAAACATAGGGCAGCCTAGAAAAGTCAGTGCTCTCCTAACCATACCCAAGTATTCCGAGTTTGTTGGCAATGTCCATTTTGCAATATGACTTCATGGTGACATAACCCTAACCCTAAGTGGAATTTTCCTCCTATGGGATTTTTCCATGTATTTTTCCAGGAAACATAGATAGGGGAGGCTAGAAAAGTCAGTGTCCTCCTAGCCATAGCCAATCACTTTGAATTTGTTGGCAATATCCATTTTGCTCTCTCAGTTCATGGTGACCAATGGGCCATGCCTCTAAAAGGTTCATCATCATTGCCCTATACCATTTCAGACAAATGGCTTCCAGTGTTGGAGCATTCACAGCTTCTGGAGGCAGGTTGTTCTACTGATCAATGGTTCTAACTGTCAGGAAGTTTCTCCTTAGTTCTAGGTCAATGAAGGCAAATCTTTTAGAGACCGAGTGCTCAAACTGCGACCCAAAACCTACTTATGTATTGTCAGGTGCCAGGTGGGCGTGGCCCATTGGGTGGGTGTGGCCAATTGGGTGGGCATGGCCTATTTGGTGGATGTGGCTGCGGTGGTAATGGCAGACTGGGTGGGACTAAAAAGTTCAATCAATTAATTCCAATTTTGCAAGATCTTTTTTCCCCGTGAGAAGTTGAAGTTGATTGATTGATTGAACCTCTTTTTTTTCCACATGGCGGTGGAGGCCTAAAGCGAAAAGTTTTTGTAAAAGCCAGCTGGGGCGAAGGTGTGCATGCCCACAGAGAGGGCTCTACATGCCAACTTTGGCACACGTCCCATAGGTTCACCACCATGGACTTAGGGTTAGGTCACCATGAACTCGGAGAGCAAAATGGACATCGCCAACAAATTCAGAGTGCTTGGGTATGGTTAGAAATGCACTGAATTTTCTAGCCTGCCCTATCTATCTTAGGGTTAGGTTTAGGTCACTCTGAACCCATAGAGCAAAATGGACATCATCAACAAATTCAGAATACTTGGGTATGGTTAGGAGGGCACTTACTTTTCTAGGCTGCCCTATCTATGTTTCCTGGTAAAATACATAAGAAAAATCCCATTAGAGGAAAATTCAACTTAGGGTTAGGGTTAGGTCACCGTGAACCCACAGAGCAAAATGGACATCACAACAAATTCAGAATTCTTGGGTATGGTTACGAGGGCACTAACTTTTTTAGCTTGCCCTACCTATGTTTCCTGGTAAAATACATGGGAAAATCCCGTTGGAGGAAAATTCCATTTAGCATTAGGATTACCTCACCATGAACTCATAGAGCAAAATGGACATCCCCATTTTTTTTAAAAATAAAATTTGCACATGGTGGCGAAGGCTGAAAGCGAGAAGTTTTTATAAAACCCAGCTGAAGGCCTAGGACTAGGGCGACGGTAGGACTCTGTGTGCCACCTGTGACACGCATGCGATAGGTTCGCCACCACCATTCTAGATTGCTTCTCTGTTTAGTTTCCATCCATTGCTTCTTGTCCTGCCTTCAGGTGCTTTGGAGAATAGCTTGACTTCCTCTTCTTTATGGCAGCCCCTGAGATATTGGAACACTGCTATCATGTCACCTTCACCCTTCTCTTCATCAAACTAGACATAACTAATTCCAGCAACCATTCCGTGTATGTTTTAGCCTCCAGCCCCGTTATCACCTTTGTTGCTCTTCTCTGTACTGTTTCTAGAGTCTCAACATCTTTTTTACATCATGATGACCAAAACTGGATGCAGTATTCCAAGTGTGGCCTTACCAAGTGTTATCACGTAATAACACTTTACGTGATCTTGATTCTATCCCTCTATTAATGCAGCCTAGCACTGTGTTGGCTTTTTTGGCAGCTGCAGCACACTGCTGGCTCATATTTAACTGATTGTCCACCAGGACTCTGAGATCCCTTTCACAGTTACTACTATTGAGCAAGGTACCTCCTAAACTATACCTGTGCATTTGGTTTTTCTTGCCTAAATGTAGAACCTTACTTTTTTCACCAGTTACCATTCTGTGACAATAGCATATGGAAGTAGATACGCCTTTAGCCAGATCCCTGTGATTTTTCTGAATAATAATAATAATAATAATAATAATAATAATAATAATAATAATAATAATAATAATAAGAAGAAGAAGAAGAAGAAGAAGAAGAAGAAGAAGAAGAAGAAGAAGAAGAAGAAGAAGAAGAAGAAGAAGAAGAAGAAGAAGAAGAAGTTGGAAGGGACCTTGGAGGTCATCTAGTCCAACCCCCTGCTCAGGCAGGAAACCCTATACCATTTCAGACAAATGGCTGCCCAGTCTCTTCTTAAAAACTTCCATTGTTGGAGCATTCACCACTTCTGGAGGCAGGTTGTTTCACTGGTTAATTGTTCTAACTGTCAGGAAGTTTCTCCTTAGTTCTAGGTTGCTTCTCTCCTTGACTAGTTTCCATCCATTGCTTCTTGTCCTGCTTTCAGGTGCTTTGGAGAATAGCTTGACTTCCTCTTCTTTGTGGCAGCCCCTGAAATATTGGAACACTGCTATCATGTTACCCCTCACCCTTCTCTTCGTTAAACTACACGTACCCAATTCCAGCAACCGTTGCCTATATGTTTTAGCCTTCAGTCCCCCAATCATCTTTGTTGCTCTTCTCTGTACCCTTTCTAGACTCTCAACATCTTTTTTACATCATGGTGACCAAAACTGGATGCAGGATTCCAGGTGTGGCCTTACCAAAGCATTGTAAAGTGGTATTAGTACTTCACTTGATCTTGATTCTATCCCTCTGTTAATGCAGCCTAGCACTGTGTTGGCTTTTTTGGCAGCTGCAGCATACTGCTGGCTCATATTGAAGTGATTGTCTACTAGGACTCCGAGATCCCTCTCACAGTTACTACTATTGAGCAAGGTACCACCTATACTATACCTGTGCATTTGATTTTTCTTGCCTAAATGTAGAACCTTACTTTTTTCACCATTGAATTTCATTTTGTTAGATAGCGCCCAGTGTTCGAGTCTGTCCAGATCCTCCTGTATTTTAAGCCTATCTTCTGGAGTATTGACTATTCCTGCCAGCCTGTTCTCGTCTGCAAATTTGATGAGTTCCCCATCTATCCCCTCATCCAAATCGTTAATGAAGATATTGAAGAACACTGGGCCCAGAACAGAGCCCTGGGGCACCCCACTACACACTTCCTTTCATGTAGATGCAGTTCCATTGAGAACCACATGCTGAGTACAGCCTGTCAGCCAGCTACGAATCCATCTGGTGGTGATGTTATCTAACCCACATTTTTCTATCTTATCAAGTAGTAGGTTGTGATCTACTTTATCAAATGCCTTACTGAATTCCAAGTAAATTATATCTACAGCATTCCTCTGGTCCACTAATTTTGTCACTTGGTCAAAGAAAGTAATAAGATTTGTCTGGCATGATCTTTTTTTAACAAACCCATGTTGACTTTTAGTGATGACTTTATTCGCATCAAGGTGTTCGCTGATTTGTTGTTTGATTATCTTTTCCAGAATCTTCCCAGGTATTGAGGTCAGGATGATAGGTCTGTAGTTTCCTGGATCTATTTTTTTCCCTTTTTTGAAGATGGGAACTACATCAGCTCTCTTCCAGTCCTCTGGTAGTTCCCCAGTGCTCCAGGATCTTTGAAAAATAAAGTTCAGTGGTTCTGAGATCACGTCTGCCAGTTCCTTGAGAACTTTGGGGTGTAATCCATCTGGTCCTGGTGATATGAACTCATCTAGGCTGGACAGGTGTTCACTTATCATTTTTTTGCCTATCTTAACTTGCGTTTCTATTCTGTCCTTTAGGATGTTATGGATACATGCAGGTCATCCTGGGGTTATGATGGTAATTGGGCTAGAATTTCCATCACTAAGCAATGACTACATGACATAGCCACAGCAATCCCAGTAGTCCCCATTGCTGCTGAAACCCCAACACTGTGTAAATCATTAAGTGAGGACTTCACATGACCATGATGTGGAAGGAGCAGGAATTCCAGACAAGCAGATTGGTGCATGAGAGCATCCAGGCACTAGGGAGGGGGGGAGCATATGGCCTGGGGGCAGGTAAGCAGCAAGTGCCACAGGTGGGCAGGGGGGCACTGGGGAGCATAGGTGGATTATTACATCTCAGAAATCCAGTTTTGAAGGAAACAGGGTGAGAGTTGACTTGAGTACATCCAAATTAATTCCACCTGTCTCCTTACTTAACATGTCTAGCAGTTTAGGTGGCTTAGATTTAATTGAGTGTTCTGAAAGATTGCACCACACAAAGTAGAGCAGGGGCTTAGATTCCTTTGTTTCCTTTGTACTGTCAACTGCTGCTCTCTAGAGAAATTCAGGGGAATAAAAGCCTCCAGCTAACTCTGCCCTGATATTTAATCTCAAGGGGAAGGTATCATTCTTGCTCAGGGATTGAGCTAACAAATCCCCATAGACCTCCGTACCAGAAACAAAATGGATTGAATTCTAGATCAGTTGGGGGCCCATTTGGATCAGCAATAGCTTGCATTGCTTAAAGCAGGGGTGTCAAACTGCCGGGCCAGATACATCATAGTAAAACCACGCCTACCCCATTGCCGGCAATGGCAAAAAAGTCACGATATGTCGCGACACATCACATGACGTTGTGAGTTTGATACCCCTGGCTAAAGGATTGTTCATGAATTAAGTCTCTGATGATACATCTCTCTCTCCCTCTCCCTCTCCCTCTCCCTCTCCCTCTCCCTCTCCCTCTCCCTCTCCCTCTCCCTCTCCCTCTCCCTCTCCCTCTCCCTCTCTCTCTCTCTCTCTCTCTCTCTCTCTGTAATGTATGGTTTGTTTTAGATATCTTAACACCCACTTTGCTGCCTGCCAGTGCCTAACAGTAGGTTCAGCATTATATCTAGCTAGTTGGTTCATACTATACGAAATATCTGGCCTAGACCAATTACCTAGATATGAGAGACTACCAATCAAAGATTGATACACCAATTTGTCAAATGCAGGACGTGCTACATTAGCATGTTTAAAGTCCTGTGCCATTGGAGCCTTTGCAGGCTTACAGAGCTCCATGCTGTATCGCTTCAGCAGTTGGCTTATCTTTCCAGCCTGTGAAATCTTGTAACCTTTATCGGTCTTCACAATATCCAGACCTAAATAGTGATTAATTTCTCCTAGGTTTCTAATTCTGAACTTCTTTTGCAATTGTGAAACAATGTTAGTTGCTTCCTGTTCAGTCTTAGTAACAATTTCTATGTCGTCAGTAAATATCAACAACAAAGAAATTACACCATTATTTTCCTTCGTAAACAAACATGGATCTGCAATGCTGGCAACAAAGCCCATTGCAGCTAACTCATTTACAATACATTTGTTCCATTCATATCCTGATTGTTTCCAGCCATAGAGACTCTTTTTTAGTTTCCAACAATCAGTTGTCCGATCTGTGTTTACTCCTAGTGGTTTTGTAAGATAGATACTGTGTTGTAAGGGCGCATGCAGATATGCTGTTTCTACATCTACATGGTTTATTTTGTACCGATTCTTAACTGCCCAAACTAATGCTGCTCTCAACGTAGTAGCCCTCAGACTAGGTGCAAACACTTCATCATAGTCTTTGTCTGACTGAGCAAATCCTTGAGCAACTAAATGTGCCTTATGGGTAATAGTCCCATCTACACCCTTCTTCAATTTATAGACCCACTTGCAACCAATTGCACGCTCTCCTGGTGGAAGTTAAACGTTTTCATATACATCTAGATCCTGCAAGGATTTTAACTCCTTATCCATTGCTGCCTTCCATGCACTCTGATCCTTTGCAGGATACAGTTTAATCTCATCAAAGTTAGAAGGCTCTATATTCACCTGACACACAATACTAGCCTCGTATCTATCAGGTGGATGCCTATCACGAGTCGAGCGTCTAGGCAGTACAGGACTTGGTGTTGGACTCTCCTCTTCTACCTCCTCTACCTCCCCTATAGAATCCTCCTCTTTAACAGTTACAGAAGGTTCATCATCACGTCTGTTTTCAGTATCAGGGGTGTCACTAAAAACGAGAGGATCAACACCAACACTTTCCTACTCTAGTTTACTCCAACCAATGTGTACTAGAAACCTAGCACTAGCACTACAGTACACGTTAGTGGTACCTTGTTCCCAAAACCTAAAATACCTATGGTTGGACTCATAGCCAACAAAAAACAATTATCTTGCTCTATGTTGTCCCTTTTGCCTCAGTTGTACTAGAATATGAACCCATGCTGGGGCTCCAAATGTGTGTAAGTAACCTAGATCAGGTTTCCTACCGTGCCAGCGTGTATATGGTAATTCACCGGTTGTAGAATTAACCACAATGTTTAAGACGTGGTTAGCACACATTGTTGCCTCTCCCCACAGTTTTTTGGGTAATCCAGAATCAGACAACATTGTTCTAGCCATAGCCTGCAGCGTTTGCCCTCTTCGCTCAACAAACGTGTTGTGTTGTGGTCTGTAAGGGGCTGAATGCTTATGTTCAATGCCAGCTGTCTGTAACATTTTTTTTGAACAAGCTGGCCTGGCCTGATGAAGGGATTGGGGGGGTTTGTTATGGTTATTTTATTGAGTTTTAAAGATGTATTTTAGTATGTGGGCATTTATTTAACCTTGTTTTAACTTTTGTAATCTGTATTTTTATTCTTGCCCTGTTCACCGCCCTGAGTCCTTCGGGAGAAGGGCGGTATAGAAATAGTATTATTAAATTAAATTATTAAATTAAACATAGCTACAGTATTGGTAAACTCAGTACCATTGTCCGTAACAAGGCAAAGAACCTTACGTTTCATTTTCCTTTCTGCAAACTTCAGCCAGTTTGAAAAATGCTGAAATGTGTCTGCTTTGGTTTTCATTAAGTAACAAAAACCATAACGTGAATCCATGATACTCAAGATATAGCAGGCTCCACCAAGACTAGGTTTCATAGGGCCAATGATATCTGCAAACACTACCTCTAAAGGTACAGTGGTCTTAAAACCATTAGTTCTGTTTGCAGGGGTTACCTTACTTTTCTATTGGCTACACGCATTACAGTTCAAATACTTTTGACACGGTTTCAGTTTTATCCCTTTAGCCAATTCAACAGTCTTCCGTAGCATTTTGAAATTCACATGCCCTAAACGTCTATGAAGCAGATGAATACACTCATCATGTGGCTTTTTGTTATCATAGACAGAACTTGCATTAGCCATAGTTGCTGGCTTGTTGGTGAGAACAAATAGATCATTCTCCAGGTTAGCAGTAACACTAGTACCATTCCTTTCGATAATACATTTATCATTACATTTATCAATACATTTACTACAAACGCAGCTTTCAACAATGCCTTCAAGGATAACAAGTTAAACCTTAGTTTAGGCACATATAACATTGGTAAATGCTCATTAATACACAAACAGTATGCATTACCTTCTCCAGAGGCTTTCATTCTCCATCCATTGGCTAATGACTCATGCTGTTTGCTCTTAGTCATATGGACAAACCTCTCTTTAGTCTTGGGTATACACTGAGATGCCCCACTATCAACCCCCCACAAATCATGGTTTATGGATGTTGGTGAACCAGAAACAGCTAAACCAACATCTTTTCTTACTCTCCTATTGCTATCTGAATTCTGTTTCTTACCCTTACAGAATTTAGCAATATGCCTTTTAGCCCCACAAGAATAACATTTTTTAACAGTATAAGCAGTAGTAGACTGTTTTTCCTCTTGTGGTTGTGTCTCTCTCAGTTGGTCTCTGTCTTGCCTTCTTCTGGACTCTTCCAGCAATCTCCCAGTTATGTCTGTCAATGTTAGTTCATCTCTGGTCAGGACTTCCAGAGAAGAAACATAAGCATCATAACTTTCATCCAAAGAGGAAAGAATAATGTACACCTGATGCAGCTCTGAGAAAATCAGCTCCTTTTCATGTAGCTCTTGCAGCGTTTTCTTCATGCATGCCAAGTGAGCTAACATATCTCCACCTTTCAGAAGACGAGCCCTAAACAATTTATGTGTAAGGTGTATATGTGCACCCACACTATCACGAACAGAAATTCGTCTCAAAGTGTCCCAACACCTAGCAGTAGACTCCTCACCATGAATATGGACAAGCTGCTGGTCATTTGGTGTTAGTCCAATTATGCAAAGAGCTCTTTCGTTATCTTGGTTAAATTTAGCTATCTTCTTTGTGTCTTCATCATCTGCTGGATCCCAAGCAGTCACATCCAGCGGATCATTAACTACAGCCCATAGTCCTTCCTTGCACAGGAGCAAGCAACATTTCATGGACCAGGAAACGTAGTTTGTACCATCTAACTGGGTTATCCAGGAGATACTTGTTGACTGTTCTTGTGCCATTTTCAGTTGAACAGATAACACAAACTCAGCTGTCTTAATATGGTACTGCGTACACTAGCTCTCAGTATGTCACTGGGCCCATAACCAATGATAAGGACGTGCAGAGTACCTCTTGAGTTAACAAGAGCTTGCACAGAAAAAGAGGATACTGAGAGTAGTCAAGCTTATGCAGCAACCACACAGATACACTGAGGTGTGTAAAAAAGTTTTACTTGTGGAATAATACAATAGCACAGTCCAAGGAAAAAATCAGTCCAGGTCATACACGAGTAAAGAGATGATAGCAAATAACAATAGTCCAAGGGTTATCCAATACAGAGTCTTCTTACCAGTCCATAAGTCAAAAAACAGTTCTTCAGGTTTAGCAAACAGTAAAAAACCCACAAGCCATAATAATCAGCAAGTAACAGCAAACGTAACAGAGAGAATAACAGAGAGAAAGAAGCTATGTCTCTTGCTCCCTCTTATGGCCTTGGAAAAACAGCATTGGCCAATCATCACACATTTAAAGTGATACAATACAGTTTCTATTATAACAATACAATCATAGTTTATATATATTGCCAACCCAACTAGTTAGGCCATAGCCATCTACCTAACAAGGACCATATAGGCCAGTGCCTGAGCACAGCTCAGAAGGGCATTGGGAATAACACCAGTGGCTCAAATCACCAGTTGCTCATAGATAGACCAGCTCTCCACGATTCATAGTTTAGGCAAACCAATCTAAGCACAGTCTGAATTGAATACAGGTAAGTCTACTACTCAATGCCACATACATGAATATGTGAATACCTGATGCTATACAAAGTCAATATACGACATTAAAAACCTTCCTCAAGAATTCAATGGAACTAAGAAAGGCTACACTGGAAGTCACCTCAAGGCAGCTTGCACAAGTGGAAAAGTGCTACATACAGAAAGGTGACATGATGAAAAGGCAAGGAAGACAACAACTTCTAAGTATCACCAAAAGATACAATAGATTCTGAAGAGCCAGTTCAATGGGAAGGCCAAGGTCCATGGCATCAACATGTATTGGCTGCCAGTTCACCAGATATGCTGCCAGTATAATGAGTGGGCCAAAGAAGGACATGGAAGTTGCCAATGTGAAGAGCTGGAAGGTCCTCACAATGTATAGGTTTTCCACCCTAGAAACTGTACACTAACTGGAAAAAGGATGAGTGGATTCTGGTAAACATAAAAGTTACTGTCTTGGATGAAACTTAGAGGGTCTATGTTGAACCAACATTGTTTGTTCATAGCCAGTTATAGTAAATAAATAGAGGAAAACCTTAGGAGAATCAGCTTCCACCCACTTTGAGACTTGCCTTCTAATATCAGTGGAGCTAAACTGATAGAGAAAAGTATCAGCTTCAACCGGAGTATAGCACAGCTGGCCATATTCTCTTTTCCACTCTCACCATTTCAGTTTGATTCTTGCAATTTGCCATGCTTCTATACATTTTATAGTTTTATAATTCATTTATTATTTTATTATTAGCTTATTAATTATATAGACTCAATATTAGTTTGTTATAGTTTATCGTTAATTTATCTAGATATCAAAAATATCAAAATAATTAATTATTCAAGTCATATTCCATTTTCAGACTGATAACATTGAGTGAAATGTTGTGATGGTGTCAAAGCAATGCTTCAAGTTTGAAGTTGACTTGGATGCCAGTAGAATGGGCATGATTGGCATGCTGACTTTTTCACAATCCCAGATTTATTTCTATTCATTAAACCATATTTTAGATCCTATCAACCAAACCTGGATTAGCTTGGGCTAGTGTTTGTATGTATTTGTAAGACTACCTATGCATGTACCAAGCTAACATCTGTAGTCTTCTTCTATGAATGTTTAGTGTCTGATTCACGTCACTGCTCATTGTTGTAACTTTGCACCAGTCACTATTTCTAAGACTAGACTCCCTCATAGCATATCATGATATGAGTATTCTATGAGTATGATGAAGCTGGTGGCTCGAGGATAGTCTTGCTGCTATGTTAACCTTTTGGGATTTTTAACTTTGATTTTTATTTTTACTTATATGTTTTAACATGTTCTTAATCTGTGCTTGCATCCATCTGTTTAGACAGTTTTATGTTGATGGTTTTATCATGATGACCCAAAGTCACTTAGGTGAGATAGTTGGTGTAGAAATTTAATAAATAAATAAAATTATGAGGATAGAATGAAATGAAGAAGCATTTATGAAGAAGTTAAGATAAAAATATTGAAAATTAAATCAGCAAATAAAATACCTGTGATAATATGTAAGTTTTTGTCAACCATTGACAAAACTACAGTGTTAGCTTCATAATGTATAATGTCTTTTATTTCACTCTCCAAAGACTGCCAATTAGTGATTCTAAGGGCAAGGGGAAGGGGAAGAGAATAATTTGCTAAATAATTAATAATTGAGTACAATATCTCAGTATCCACCAGCAACCCAATATTCCAAATGAATTTCAGATGAAGATGGTGGCCATTGAACTCTGCTCAGCCCTTTCACATATTTAGCTGCTTTGTTTGTAATTTTGCTAGCTGTGGAAGTACAAAGAAATAAATCATATGCAAAGAATGATGAATAAGGCTTTTATTTCATTATTCATTTTTCTCGCAGTATACAACACAATATCTGATCTTCCTATTATAAGTATAAAAGCATGCAGCACCCCCCTGCTCACCATGGCATTGCTTTAATTTCACAATTCAGTAGTCTAGGCAGCTACTGAACTCCTATAAAGAATGGAATAATTGATCTACAATAATTAATGGTTGTATTGTGCTAGATAAGAACAGTAAGATGATACTAGTTAATACACCAGTAAAAACTATGGACAGCTTTCATGCTGCATGCAATTAATTTTTATTAATTCTTCTCATATCAACACAGCCATATTCTGAAAGATATCTTCAAGGAAAAGAGCCAACATGGTTTAAAATTAGGAAACATTCTTCTTTGAATATGAGTAGCTATTCATTTGAGAAACATGATATTTAAAAAATGTTTAAATAAAGCATCTGGAGAGATGATTCTTCTTTGGGGATTATATTGGATGAGCAAAACATGATTAAATAACTCAGATCAGGTTGTCTTACTTCAAACCCAAGGAGATGGGAGCCTTGGTCTACCACAGGGCTCTTCAAACTTGGCTCTTTTATGACTTGTGGATGTCAGCTCCCAGAATTCCTCAGCCAGTGTGCCTGGCTGAGGAATTCTGGGGGGGTGAAGTCCACAAGTCATAAAAAGGCCAAGTTTGAAGACCCCTGGTCTACCACATGTGGGCTGCAAAGAAAGAATCACCACTTTTTTCTTCTGCTTGGTTGCATCTTATTCTTGGGCAAATCCCTGCAGCTTGTTTTCAGAAGTGGTTTGTTGTTACCTCCTTCCTAGGGCTGACAGAAAGTGACTAGCCCAAGGTCACCCAGCTGGCTTTGTGTCTAAGGTAGGACTAGAACTCAATTGCCTGGTTTCTAGCCACATGCTTTAATCACTACAAACTGGACATCAAATCACTAAATAAATAGTAATAAAGGCTAATACTCTGTATTGCTTGGCTGCCAGTTAGTAGTCATCCTAATTTCTGACACCCTCAATCCATAAAAACGTGTTTCGGTGGGAGAAATGATCCAAGGATGTGGGGCAAGAAAATAATCATGGTAGCATCCATAAGAGCATTAGATGTGTTTGTTATTTGCCTTCAGTCTAAAAACAAATGTGCATTCCTACAAATTGCAGGCTAGAATTGAAGATTTTTGAAGCCTGAGCTCTTAAAGTCAGCCCAAAACTCAGTTTACAAAGTACCTACTCCAAATGAGGACTTTTCTCATGAGGAGGCATAGTTTTGCTTCCTCAGAAGAGAATGTTTATATTTGGTAGCCAACTGAGCTTTCACTGTCTCCTTTGGCCATCTTTTTGGACCAAACAGAAATTCAGTTTCTTCTTGGAGTCCAAGGGCAAGTTCTTCACAGCTAGGGGATGGATTCATACTTGACTTCTTCAAAGAATTTAGAACATAGAGTCATAGGGCTGGAAGGGATCTTGGAGGCTGGCTTAAGGCAGGAGAGTTTATATCATCCTGATCAAATGGCTGTCTAGTTTATCTTTGAAAACCTCCAATGATGCACCCACAACTCCCAAATCACTTTAGGGTAGTTAGGATCAAGTTGCTTCTCAGAGAAGCTCAAACATGCGCTTGATACAGTTATGTTATCCAAAAAGCTTTCACTGAAACGAATGGTTCAAAGAAGTAAAAGGCTGAATTTAATTTTTTTTTGTTTTGTTTTAAGCTTCCAGTTAAATTTTTGTGAGAGGTGTTTTATGGATAAAAAGAATAACTTGTGTTTGTTGGTAGTGAGATGCTGTGTTGTTACAGAGAGAAAGACTGACCTATTTTGCTATCCACACCAAACAGAATGGAGTAGGAAGAGGAGGGGTGGTTTGAGCATAGGGTGAGACCCTTCATGTGGGAACACCCACTATGGGGTGAGAACATCTCAGAAAGAATTTGCTTAGAACAAATATTGCCAACTCTTAAATGACAGGCCAAAACCATTTCATTTTTCTTGAGTTTCCAGTCAAATGGTGAGAAGTGGATGTTTTTATCTGTGACAGGCCTGCTATGTTGCAGCATTATTGTTCTTTCATCTTTGCTGGTTTTAGGATGTTGTTTTACTGCTTTATTCTTGGTTATCCTTTGATGTTTTATTCTTTCAAAGGCACCTGGTAAATTCAGTCTTAGAACAGAAGATCTGGAGGGTTATTTAATTATTTATTTCAATAAATAGGTGTCAAGAGGGAATAGGAAAACAAGAAGGGTTGTTTGTTTGTTTGTCTGTTTTTTGTTTTAAAAAAAGGACATTCCAGCCTTGAAGAAATTACTGTTTTTCAGGATTGAGGACTCAGTTGTGGTGTACTACAAGCAACAGAATCGAGGAACCAGGCACAACTGAAATTGGATTTTTTTTTAACTTATTAGATTTTATCTTGCCTTTATTACTTTATGGGATGTGAAACATAGCTAATACTCTTTCTTTTCCTATCTTCTCCCACAAAAACAACCTTGTGAGGTGGAATGGTCTGAGAGAGAGTGACAGGCCCAAAGTCCTCCAGCCGACATTTATGCCCAATTAATTAATGTTAATGAATGAATGTTTTTTATTTGCAATTAAAATTTCATTAAGACCAAACAATGTTAATATGCTTATTCTCCATTCACATATTGTATTATATGTAAGACCGTTAATGTTAATAGTTAAACAGTTGTGTTATTCGTGAGGTAAACACCATGACAGCCGAACACGCGGGAGTTTTGACAGCTGTCAAAACCTTGCCAGCGAAGGCACAGGCGCAGCCACTTGACAGCTCTCCGCTGTCAACACAAGCACAGAACCACGCATGCGCCCAGCCACATGGACAAAGGAGCTGTTAAACACAGCCGACTGCGGATTGGCTCCGGAATCCCGGCGGGAGAAGAACGGCCGCTGATTGGACTAGCCGGCCGGCTGCCGGCTATAAAAGTACGAACCCCTAACACCTGTTTGTCCGATTCCAAAATAAACCAGTTGATGTTAAGCCTGCTGTCTCTGAGTGGTCTGTCAGCCACTTCACATATATTAAAAGTTAGGCCTGTGCAAGGCGGCTTAGATTTGCCTGAGTGAACAGGTCAGTGTCACAGGGTGACAGGAATCTCTTTATGAAGGCAACCCATTTGTCACTATAAAGTACTATGCTTTGTCTTCTAGCCTGTTTATCATCTTATACCTCTTCTGCACCTGCCATCTGGAGGAACAGAAGGCTTCATCTTATGCTTCTGGTAGCTGAATGGAAGGCAGAAGCCTCTTATGGGAGGGCTGCAGGTTCTGGACAAAGCTGTTCCATTAGTTCCATTAGTTCAAGCTATACAATATAACTATGAGGCAGCTTGATATTTGATATGTGTAGAAGGTTGTGTGAATTATTAATTAGTTGTACTAATACCCCATTTGCCCTCCAGAAGCTCAGGGTAGATGCATAATGCCTCCCTTCCCCTTGCCAACACTATTTTTATTCTCAGTATACTGTAACTTGGAAACCTGGTAAGAGCGTGGCTGCTCCAAAATCACTAACTTAACTTTGCAGCTTATCAGGAATTTAAACCGTGATCTCCCCTGCCTTAATCTAACTCCTGAACAAATGCATCTCTTGATTTTTCTCATTCTCCTTTTTTTCCAATCTACCTGTGGAAATAAAGCAAAGGGGAGGGAAGGGATTGTTGAAGCCATGCAGGAGAAAAGCTAAGGTTTAATAAGTCCAATATCCTGTTTTCCACAGCAGAGGCTCTGGGGAGTCCGCCAAACGAGCATAATGTTCTCCCATCATTTCCTCGTCTTTTGCTTGTGGGCTTTTGGTATGAATGTGGCTGCAGAGATTTCTAATATAAAAATTGAATATCCACAGGGTTTCCACGGTAATAATATATGCAGCATCATTCAGGCTGAAACCCACTGATTTCCATAGGTTTTAAATGTCCTTTAGGCATTTCTCTTTTGTCCGTCCATTCCTTCTCCTATCCTTTCTTTTGCTGCTCCTGTTCTAGATTTTCTTTCTGTATTTAACTGGTTTTAGAAAAGGCAAAGGGTCTTGGCTCTAATGATCACATGCCTCTTTCATGTCAAAGCTTTGATGCCATCGCCTGCCTCCAGTGAAAGGCAACAAAACCACGTCCTTTTGATTCATATTTCAAACTGTTAACTATAATAAATGAAAAATATTTGGATAGGGATACTGCTCAGCACACAAAATATAATACACTTATGTGGGTTTCCCCCCCCCTCTCTCTCTCTCTCTCTCTCTCTCTCTGAACTTCCAAGACTATTCATTGTTGATTTCCTACTGGACAGTGATCAGAGCTTTTTACCCAAATTAGAGAACTCTGTTCTATACAATTGGAAAGGTTTCTTATACAAAGCTAAGGCTTGTATCTGTAAATTGGGTTTGTCCACAAGCAATTATTTTCCACCTATCTTACAGAGGTTTGCAATCAGTGCCAAATTATTGCCAATTAAATGTATAAATAAAACCTTGCTTATTACTGTGGAAATTTCCAAGCACCTGTCAATTAATTGGGATGTTTTTGTGACTAGAGAGCTTTTGGTGCTCCTGAGAGTTTAGGATTGAGTTCTGGCTTTCTTGGTGAAAAATTACTGTGGGTAATATCTAGCACACGGAGAACAGAGCAAGCACCTATGCCACTTGAAAAAAAATATCAAAAACAGTCAATTGACCTAATGAGATGCAATGTCAAGTTAAAGCAGGGAAAGAGAAACATGAACAGGCAAGAATCCAAAGAACTTAACCATTGATATTATCCACCTCTATCAAACGGCCCAAAACTTTCTTGCATCAAGAGAAACAAGAGTGTAGGAAATTAGCATGGATAGTTTCAAAGGAAGTGACCTTTGATTATTCCAGCTTTAATTATGTTTATGTATAAAGTACATAATTAAAGTATAAAGATGAAAGGCATCTCTATGCTGTACCTGAAAGAAAAAAAGTGGGTGTTTTAGGGGACTGGAGACTAAGCCATATGAAGAACAGTTGCAGAAATTGGACTAGGGAGTGACATGATAGCTGTGTTCCAATATCTCAGGGGCTGCCACAAAGAAGAGGGAGTCAAGCTATTCTCCAAAGCACCTGAAGGCAGGACAAGAAGCAACGGATGGAAACTAGTCAAGGAGAGAGCCCACCTTGAACTAAGGAGAAATTTTATGCCAGTTAAACAGTCAATAAGTGGAATGGCTTGCCTTCAGAAGTTATGGGTGCTCCAATACTGGAGGTTTGAGTACCCTTCCAAGAGACTGGATACCCATCTGTCTGAAATGCTATATGGTTTCCTGCTTGAGCAGGAGGTTGGACTTAGAAGACCTTCAAGATCTCTTCCAACTCTGTTATTCTGTTAATCTGGTGGATGAAGATGATGTAGTCAACAATATTTGCACTTCAAAATTGGATGAAAGAGAAAGTCAATAAACAAATACATTTCATAGCAGCAAGAGTCAAATTTTTACTATGTAATCTTCCAAAGTCTGGAAGATAGAAAAACTAGAAAAATAAAGCCAACATCATCATGTAGCATTCAAGTAAAACCAGAACAATACTTCTTGCCAAGAGATGATGCTACCATGCATATCACAATATATATTTTTCTTCTGTATAAGAGCTGGTGCTTTTTTTTTTACTTAATTAGAAAGGCAAAAGGTGATGGACCATAGTTAAGCCAGTAAAATAAGAAGCTGGGTGAAAACAAACTTGACAAACATTTGCATTCTTGTGGCATTCTGTTTTTAATAAGCTCTACCAAAGTTGAATAAGAGACCTTACATGCAGAGCATGTGACAACCACAATCTATTCCAGATGGTTTTCTAAATTCATGGGCTATCTGAATACTGAGAGGTTCATGATACCAAGATGTAGTCATGGCAATCTGATCCTGACAATCTGCCCCAATTTCAAAGGGAAAAAAATAGAAATGTTTTAAAGCACCCTTCTTTGCTTCTTTTAATCATTCCCAACATAATATATAATTGGAAACAAAGCTCTACTGAACTATGAAAGAACTTTTCCATATGATCCCAAACCTACCTGCAGGCACCCTGTAAGATCAGCGATAACAGTTTTTTAATTATTATATCCATTCATTTATTCATTTATATTGGTGAAATAGATTTTATCAGGCAAAGACTTCTTAAAATGTCTGACTACACATTGACATTAAAGCAACTCATTCTAGCTTAACATCTAAATCTAAAGAGCCTTGGTGGAGCAGTGGGCTAATGCCTCCTTAAGTAACACCAGCTGCCTGCAATTAGTGCAGGTTCGCATCCCACCAGGCTAAAGGTTGACTCAGCCTTCTATCCTTCCCAGGTAGGTAAAATGAGGACCCAGATTGTTGGGGGCAATTAAGCTGACTTTGTAATAATGCCGCTTGGGGGTGTGTGTGAAAGCCCTAATAAGCAGGCATATACATAGAATGAAGGCTACTGCTAAGCTTGTAAGCCGCCCTGAGTCTTCGGAGAAGGGCGGGATATAAATGGAATTAAAATAAAATAAAAAATAAATAAAATAAATGTCTGAACAAAACTGCCCTATATCTAGCATCAGAGAGACTCCATGGTTTGAATGAGGGGAAAAGAATGTAGCACAAATCACTCTTTCCTTTACCCCCTCCAAGACCAAGAACACCCGAAACCTGAGAATAAAGTTGTGCACCATTTGCCAACTCAAGACCTCAATGAACTTTGTTCAACAAGTCAAGAACTATATTGCAAACTAATTGTGGCACAGTTTCTATTTATTTGGCATTTCTTTATTTTCATTTAATTTGATTATGTTATTAGCAATATTGCAGAAAACGATGCAATGGCCGAATGAAAAAGATTTCAGCAAGGGAAGTAGCAAAAAAGAAAAACAATTGAAAAGACAGGTTGGGACAAGACATTGGGTTGAAAGCAGAGAGGAGAGAGAGACACAGAGGAGGAAAATTTCAATAAAGAAGGTGTGAAAATGGAAAGCAGTGGTGACAAAGGAGAGAGAGAAGGGTTGGAGATGAGGCAAGTACCCACATGTTTGTCAGAAGTGTCTATGTGGCCCAGAGACCATCCTTTTTGTGCTCATACTTAGAAGAAGCATGCCTGAAGTTAGCATCATTGCTTTAACAGTGGTCTAAGTCAGGGCTTTTCAACCTTTTCACCCACTGTACCACTTTTAGGATATGGCAACATCTGAGTACCACCAGTCACCTAGCAAGGTGTCAATTTGATGACAAAAAAAAGGAAAAAAGTGATGAAGTACAGGTAGTCCTCAACTTACAACAGTTCACTTAATGACTGTTCGAAGTTACAATGGCACTGAAAAAAGTCCCCCCCGGCGCTCTTCCTCCTGTCCGAGGTCTTCATTGTTTTGAGCATTTCTGTTGAGGATAAGCAGTGGGGGTGGGGTGGGGGGTGTTTGGTTTTTATTCCCCCCATCTGCTGGGTGGTTGCAGCAGGTTTTCATCACTTCACATGACCCTGGGACACTGTCACCATCATAAATATGAATCAGTTGCCAAGCATCTGAATGTAAAACGCAAGACCCTGGAGATGCAGCAACATTCCAGCTGATCGGCGCTTCTTCTGGGATCAGCAGAAGTGCCAGGATCAGCGCTGAACTCCAGCTGGAGCCTGGCACTGATTCTGGTGCTTCTGCTGAGCCCTGACAGCCCTGCAGCTCCAGCCATCTCTTGCTAAGGCTTGTGCAGTGCTGCCACCAGTTCAGCTCATTCCCCTCCACTGCTACCACTTTTCTAGGATGGTCATGTACCACCTGCCAGGTGCCAATGTACCACAGGTGATACCCGTACCATTGGTTGAAAAGCCCTGCTATAGGTTACTATAGTTGCCGGCGTCAACTTCCCTCCACCCTGTGCGTTCCCACAGAGAGGGCATCCTCAGGGTGCCACCGGTCAGAGAATGTAGATTGGTAGTCCCCAGGGGGAGATCTTTCTCTGTGGGCGCCCCGGAGCTATGGAACCAGTTACCGGTTGAGCTCCGGACAGCACCCGATCTTCGCTCCTTTTGCCGCGATCTGAAAACATACCTGTTCGAACAAGCCGGCCTGGCCTGAGGGGGGATTGGTGGGGTTTTTACTATCATTTTATTGGGGTTTTTATTATGTATCAATTGTTTTTATGGGCATGTATTTAATTACCTTTTAATTTTTGTAACTCTGTGTTTTATTCTTGCCCTGTACACTGCCCTGAGTCCTTCGGGAGAAGGGTGGTATAGAAATATTAATAAATTAAATTAAATTATTGTAAACTATCCCTAGCTTATTTTAGATTAGTAACCAATCAAACTCTGAAAAGAAGTGTGTAGGAGATAACCAGGCTGAGCCCGAGGGAGGGGTCAAACATGTCATTAGTCTTGAGTCCCTGCCCACCCACAAGAGATCTAAGTCCAGTCCACCTTGAATTCCTATTGTTAATTCCTGCTCATTTCCACTGACTATTAGTAGTTCAGATTCTTATAGATAGCTTGAGCTGACAATAAATCTTTATACACATTTGAACTACCTGGATGTCCTGATTTTCTCATGCCTGACACTAATCTGAACTTGTGTTTGACCCCCTCCCTCAGAGCCATCCTGGGTATCTCCTACAAAGCATTACTCTAGGAATACCCCCCCTCACTTAAGAGATGCAATATGGCAGATCTTTTGCAACATCAAATAATCACCGTATAGCCTAATTCTTTTCATGGCTGTTCCTGGAAATCACTAAAGGAAGCACCTTTTGTGTATTCTAATGATCAGTCTCCACTGAACTGTTGCATTTCTTTAATATGTTTCTTAAGCATTTTTGCAGATTTCAGTCTCTTAAAATATCCCACCAGATTTTACTGATGTAGCATTTTCATGTCTCTTGGTCCTACCTTTCTCTCCTCCCCTTTCTTCCATCTGTTTTTAAGCATCTTGCTTCTGAACAATCCTTAAGGCAGCTGAGCTGGCAGTGGGACAACTGTTAACTTGTAAAATAATGAGCTGTTGTTTTTTTTACATCAATGAGAGATATCACAGCTGCTGGTAGGATCATAGGGTCACCGTTCTTGTGTATTCATGAAAGTGTTCCTTCTGGGGACAGAGCGTAGTACACCTACCTTTTTGGCACAAATTAAATTACGTTTCAGCTTAATGTGTTTCTCCTTGTAATTTAGAATGTGATTCATTCTTTCAAAAAGGTTGTGGGGAAATTTATTGAAATGCTTGGGTAATAATAACTTCAAATCATCAGAAGAGCAGGGCAGTCGTTGGTGCTAATTTGATGTGGCATGTCATTTCAAGACACTATGGTTACAACTATAGTGATTGGGTCTCATAATGTGACTTCTGGAGTCTTGTCTTAGGCCAAATCTGCTCTTTCTGCTTGTCCATCTGACATCAGAGGTAACTTCTCATTTCTTGAGCACATCCTCCTCCATCTATTTCCAACTACTGCAAATCCACCCCAATCACATCTTGAAGCTTCACTTCTGAAATACTGTTTTCTATCCTGAGCCATCTTAAGACCTTCTGAGTCACTGGCCTTTTTTTTTAAAATTTGAGGCTACTTAATTCCCAGCTACTCATGGCTATGAAGCCTACCATGCCCGCTTCTCTCCAGTGGGTTGTCATTGAGCTATATGCCCATTTTATGCAGGGCTACTATGTTCTCATTTTTGGACCATTGATCCAGCAACGACCCACAAAGATTACTGAGACCACTAAAAATTCCTGATTACCATGTTTTTCTCACCATCTTTGCCTTGCACTTCCATGCCACATTCCATCTTCCAAGTGGCACCCTTTCAGTTCTAGCCCAGCCTCTGTCCACTGTAGTGCACAAGTTTCCTTAAAGATTTAAATTGCAGCATAGCCACGATAGAACGAAGCTAAAGTGTTTTAATGATGACTGCTTTTTTTGCTTCTGTGGATTTGAATCACCAGATTTTCTTTGCTTTTAAATTTCTATGAACCCATAATAGAATGAAGAAACAAGAAACATTATGTTTGTCTTAGTTTAATAATTGTGGTACCAAAGCAATGATGGTACAATCAGGATAAGAGAAAAAGTCTGCATAGTGTCAAAGGAGAGAATATGCGGAAGGAGAGGAGATGAAAATAATGAGGAAGGAACAAGTTTCACCCAGAAAAGGAAGGCATTGGTAGAGCTGCTTATATAAGGATCAGCCAGTAAGGTTTGCCTTTCCTGAACAAATGGGAAGGGCAAGAAATGGAAGAATGACCAGTCAGGGGCCGCAGGAATCTAGTCCAGATTAGCATCAATCCAGCCTTATTGACAAACTACTAAAATTTGGACTGAGAGTCTTTATATTGGCTTTGGAAACAGTAAGGCACAGCATGGGAGACAAGCAACTTAGGCTGCTTTGCAGAATTGCCCCTAAAGTGCAATGTAACACTGTTTATTGTGGTTTGTATCTTGATAAACCAAGCCATTCAGTCATTCAGTCAACCATGCTTAGGAAAGCAACATGTGAAATCATTCACAGAGTATAACACCATGCCATATAGCAGTGCAAATTTTTTTAAATTTTTTTTAAATTCCATTTATATCCCGCCCTTCTCCGAAGACTCAGGGCGCCTTACAAGCTTAGCAGTAGCCTTCATTCTATGTATATGCCTGCTTATTAGGGCTTTCACACACACACCCCAAGCGGCATTATTACAAAGTCAGCTTAATTGCCCCCAACAATCTGGCTCCTCATTTTACCTACCTCGGAAGGATGGAAGGCTGAGTCAACCTTGAGCCTGGTGGGATGCGAACCTGCACTAATTGCAGGCAGCTGGTGTTACTTAAGGAGGCATTAGCCCACTGCTCCACCAAGGCTCTTATGTGAAAAGGATGCTTTGCTCTGATGGAGATTTGAATCAGAGGAACACCTAATTATTGGAGTGAAAACAAAACCACGCGGCCACTGCTCACAAGATAGTTCAGCCAACCAGGGGAAATTGGCTCCATTTAAATGCTTTATTAAAGAAGAACCAGTATGGCAAAGTACTTCTTCAATATGGAACATCTATGATATTCACATTCTTATCATGTTATGTGTGAACAATGTTTATGAAGAATTTGAATCGAGAGTTAGCCTCAAATCTACAGCATGCATTGGGTTCCTTGATAATAGATGCATTTTTGAGATGAGGGATTCCCAACAAAATGTGGGCTGTATCTCATAAGGACAAGAAAGAATGTATTTGAAAGACAGCTTGCAAAACTGAGTTCAAGGGCTATGAAATGAGTCTTGGAGCAGAGGGAGAAGACCAGAAAATAGTTTAAGGCCAAGTACTGGAATTGTCACTGGGAGACATGTGTAGAAAGGGAGGCAGCCAATAATTTGCACAAAGTATAGGAAGGCTCAAGGTTGACTCAGCCTTCCATCCTTCCGAGGTAGGTAAAATGAGGACCCAGATTGTTGGGGGCAATTAAGCTGACTTTGTAATAATGCCGCTTGGTGTGTGTGTGAAAGCCCTAAGAAGCAGGCATATACATAGAATGAAGGCTACTGCTAAGCTTGTAAGCCGCCCTGAGTCTTCGGAGAAGGGCGGGATATAAATGGAATTAAAATAAATAAAAATAAATGTGACTCAAGGATTCCAGCATCTCTATCTAAATGCACAGAGTGCAAGGAATAAAAGCAATACCGCTTAGACTTATATACCACTTCACAGTGCTTTACAACCCTCTCTAAGTGGTTTACAGAGTCAGTATATTGTCCCCACCCACCCACCCACCCCAAAAAATCTGGGTCTTCATTTTGCCAACCTCATAACGATGGAAGCCTGAGTCAACCTTGAGCCAGTCAGAATCAAACTGCAGTCAGTCAGCAGAATTAGTCTGCAATACTGCATTCTATCCACTGCACCACCATGGCAAACAAGAAAAGCTAAAAGTCTTAAGGCAGGAAAGCAAATATGATTTAGTGGTCTTACCAAAAATTGGCAGTATCGATACATGAATGGAATGCAAGTGTTGAAGAGTATAACTTAGTCAAAAGGAAAGGTATGCCAGCAAAGGAAAGGGCAAATGTGCACAGAGATCTGGGAATCTGAGCACGAAGATCTAATCAGGAGCATTTGGGTAAGAATACAAGAAAAGAGAAATAATAAGAACAATATTGGACTAAGGACTAAGACACCATTCTGGGTCATGTTTACTGAATATTCAGAAAGGAGACTCAAAGTAATAATTAAAGACTTTAGCTACCTAGACTGCTGCTCAAAAACCAACTTGGCCAAAGCAGAAAGATTCCCCAAATTTTTGTTGCTCCTGTGCTTCATTTCCAGAAATTTGATAAGGGAATTGGCTTTTCTAGATATCATTCTAATCTAATGCATGGATGCAAAGGAGGGAGAGAAAGGTTGTAGGTGAGGCAAGTACCCACATTTTTGTCAGAAGTGTCTATGTGGCCCAGAGACCATCTTTTTTGCACTCATACTTAGAAGAAGCATGCCTGAAGTTAGTATCATTGCTTTAACAGTGGTCTAAGGAATTCCAATAGCTAAATCCCAGATAACCAACTTTGTGATAGTTTATTTATTTGCAAGAAGTATATCTCATCTTTTGAACCACCAGTTCATTGTGATTGGTGGCTACACAGATTTGATTAATATAGAAGCTCAGGGAGATACATACAACAATCCCTCCTCCTACTTTTTCCCACACAATGACAATCATTAATGTTCTGAGCATACTTCAGTCCTATGCAAAAGTTATTGTGGGAATCTAAATAGCTTATTGACAAAGTGTGTCCAAAATATTCCACCCAGAGCCACACAGCCTACTATGGTGAAAATGTGTCATGCAACACAATAGGCATAGACCTTTACTACCATGGAAAAATGGGTCAAATGCAGCACAGTGCCCATGATCCAAGCCATCTACTTCAAGAAGATTCTGTAAAGGGATTATAGCAAACGCTGATAGAGCAGTAGGAAAATAAGAAGGGTAGCATCCCTGTTGTCTTTCCCTCTATTTTGGATATTGATTAATGCAGGGAAGAAGAGCCTTTTATTCCCTTATCGAGAACTGAATTCCTTTAGGAATAAACTAAAGGAGTCCTATGCTGAGAAAGCCAGCAACAAAAGTGATTGGGTTAAATTCCTTGTTTATAAGATAGAATTAAAGCAGATACAAATGTGAACATTACTATAAGATTCATACTATAGGTTGCTATTGTATACTACCCCCTATATTCCTATTACAACTATTCCTAGGTTATTTTATATTAGTGTTTGTAAGCAATCAAACACTGAAAAAGAAGCATGTAGGAGATAACCTTGGTGGAGCAGTGGTGCCTTGGTGGAGCAGTGGGCTAATGCCTCCTTAAGTAACACCAGCTGCCTGCAATTAGTGCAGGTTCGCATCCCACTAGGCTCAAGGTTGACTCAGCCTTCCATCCTTCCGAGGTAGGTAAAATGAGGACCCAGATTGTTGGGGGCAATTAAGCTGACTTTGTAATAATGCCACTGGGGGTGTGTGTGAAAGCCCTAACAAGCAGGCTTATACATAGAATGAAGGCTACTGCTAAGCTTGTAAGCCGCCCTGAGTCTTCAGAGAAGGGCGGGATATAAATGGAATTAAAATAAAAATAAAATAAATAAAATAACCAGAAGTGGCTTTTCTAGATATGATATACTAATCAATAGGAGAGAACTGGCTGAAACATTAAATGCAAATGGAACTTTGGGAGGAAGAAATTGTATTATCTTGGGGTGCAAGATGCCACGGAAGGAAAACTGGAACATAACTGGACACTGCGCTTCAGAACAGCCAATTTCTCAAGCTTTGAGGAGTAATAGATTAGGTTAAAAGAAGCACAGAAGGGCTGGGAAATTCCCCAAAATAAGATATCGGAAATGCTCTCACACACAGTTTTGGGGTGGGTGGAACTTTAGAAACAATCTAGATGCCTAGAGAGCTACTGACTGAGATAAAAGTTAAAAGAGACATAAATGGAAAATGGAAAATGCATGTAATCACCAAGGAGATTTACTAGCAAAGTAGCTCATATTTGCAGGAAGAAAGAAATGGCAAAGTGCAAAAAGAGCACAGGCTTGCAAAGGAAGCTAAAAAAGAAAAGAAAAGAAAAGGAAGAGAGATTCAGTCCGAAGCAAAGAAACAAACAAAAAACTCCTTCAAGAAGAAGGTTGTATACTCACATCTGACAGAATCAGGCAGAGCACCTGTTTGACCTTCTCTCCAAAAGGGAACTGTATTGAAGTGGAACAGAATTTATTAGCCAAATTAATTAATTTAGTTAATTAAAGAGAACAATTAACAAAAGAAGTAATTGCCAATCTGGGGTAAGTAAAGAAATAGTTAGGATGTACCTTGCTATTAATAATAGAATAGAATAGAATAGAATAGAATAGAATAGAATAGAATAGAATAGAATAGAATAATCTTTATTGTCACTTTGTAACTCACAACGAAACTAAGTGCTGTCCACAATGCACACTACACACAAGTAAAAACCACAAATGAAAACATACATTATATACACACATCTTTCACAGTCGATTCACCATCGTGCTGCCCCCAGTATTGCACTTCATTGTTGCACTGTACAGTAGTATTTAATATGTGAACTTTAATATGTGAACTTATTAAATGCAGTAGTATTTAATATGTGAACTCTCCAGGACCAAACCAAGAGCATCTGAGTACTTTTAAGGAGATTACAGGTCTCATCCTGGAATGGACTTCTTCCTGTGATTTTTTTCAGAAATTATGGAAGAAAGGCATTGTGACAGAAGATTTGAAAAGGGAAAGGATCTCCCTTTCATCAAAAATGAGAAGAAAAAAAGAAGGCTCAAGTCACTACAGATGTTAGATAAAGAGCTGTGCATCTACTTCAACTGGAAAGGTCAGTTAGTACGGAAATCTCTTCTTGGTGTCTATGGAGATTCTCAATCATCCAGGACATGGTTGTCCCAAAGGTGCTTTTCAAAATGCAACTGGACTTTCTTGGAATTCTTTTCCTTGAAACTGTTTTGCTTCTGAACTGAAGAGGCTTCTTGGATATTCTTCTATATTCTTCTATATTCTTCTCTGTTCTATGTATTATGCTGTTCAACATATTTAAAAATCATTTGGATGAAGCATTGGATTGATCACATGTGCAAATGATAGGAAGATAGGAAGGATCTTAGAGACAGTGTCAAGATTCAGAGAGATCTTTACAAGTGGCAAAAATGAGTAAAACCCAGTCAGAGGAATTTCAAGAAGGAAAAATGTGAGATTGTATACAGCATATGGGCTGGAAAAATCAAAACAAAGGAATGAAGATACAATTAAGGGACCGTCCTGGATAGCAATACACACAAAAATATTGTGTGTATGATGGGAGTAAAGTAATATATTTAATCTCATACAGTGGAGTTTAATTTCCAGTTTTATGGCTGGGTTCTGGATGACTAAATGAAAAAAAGCTTAAACGTACAGGTTTGTATTGATGGTGTCATGTAAGACTTCTGTGCAGAGCAGAGCTGTCAACTCACCAAAGCATCTATGTTACTATGTTATATTCTGTTTTCTTCCTCAAACAGATGGTGATTGCAATCCCCATAAAACACTGAAGGGAATCTGGAACATTTCCTAGCAAAAATATATTTTCATTATGTAAAATCCTTCCTCATTCACCGTCAGATTCTATTTGAAGTGCATTTTAGTGCGCTCCCTTTAAACACCTAGCCCACGAACAGCATGTATTTTAGAAAGCTTAATAAAGCATGGTTTTATGAATTATGGCAGTTAGTTAATGGTTAAAAGGATCCTGCCTGTTCATTTATATACCTGAGTACTCATGTGTCCTTTCTTTCTCCGGCAATTGGCTATGTTTACATTTGTGATATCATTAAGAAATCCTCCATCCTGTTGTCATTTTTCAGATGAAGGATCTTAAGCAATTATTTTTGTTAGGAAATCTCTATAACAATGTATAATGGTGGGGTTTTTTATTTTTTGCATTCTTAATTTTATCTTTGGGGTTTTATAATTGTATATCAATTGTTTTAACTTGGGCAATCATTTAATTTCTTTTTAATGTTTGTATTTTGTATTTCACTTTTGCCCTGTGAACCGTCCTGAGTCCTCAGGGAGAAGGGCGGTATAGAAATATTATTAAATTAAATTAAATTAAATTAAATAATACAAGTGTTATTGAGTTATTGTCAGGACCCACCTCAATCCACATCTTAGGAAATAAGAACTCTTGGATGCAAGTTTAGTCCAAAAGGAAAATGTTTACTAGGATGGAATCGATTGTGGCAATACAAGACGGAATCTAACAAAGTTACATTTCAATCCTATATAAAGCATTCTCATTTCAGCCCCCTCCCCTCATCCATTTGGTCAGGCTCCCATCATTTACTTAGGTGTCAGGTCCTTCCGTGGGAAAGGGAACTCTCCTTGTTTTTATTGTTATTGCTTCTTCCTTTTCAATTGTAAATGAAGATGCGATCCAGATCCGTCTCTCCCCCTCCCTCCCCCAGATCAACCGTTTTCCCTGTTGTTTGAAGATCGCCTATTTCAATCTAAGTAACCATCCTCTCCCCCCCCTCGTAGAGATGGCAGAATCCCCAGAATAAGCACAATGTTCTACCTATACATTTATGAAATGTGATATAAATGGATTCTGACAGTTATCCTCAGTAGTAATCCTGAGCAAGCAACCAGGTTTTTTTGTGGCTGTCCTTTAAACAAAGCTTAGCAAACACTTTGAGCTAAGGGATGACCTAAGTATGATAATAGCTAGTTCCAGTGATTATTGTCTCCACCACCCTATTCTGAAGTTGTTATTTTCTCTATGGGGGACTTCCATTAAGTTCTAGTCCCAGACTACTTGCAGTTGTTAAGAGGGAGATTTTCATTGGCCTTACTCCTGCCAAGAAGAGAGGTGTAGAGAATTTTCTATTTGTGAAAATCAGCAAATGATCTTGACACTTAAGGTTAAATGTTCACCTAGCAGTCAATCTAAATCTTATCCTAGTAAGAGAAAAAAATAACTGATTCCAGAATAAATGGAATTCATATCTCCCTGGCTATAAATTTACACGTTGAAGTCAGATAATCATGTCTTGTGGTGGTTACTGTAAATGAAACACAGTGTTGGAGCATGGAGCGTCTGTAAAATCTGAATGAAATATATGGCCTACTGAGACTTACCTATAATTTCCATGTTACTCCCTTGGAAAGTAACCAAGGTCTCCTATGCCAGATAGCAATATACTTCTTTGCTTTTAATTAAGTTTGTCTGTAGTTATGAAAGAGTGAATTGAGCAGGAATTCCTTTGCAGCACAATGCATTCTGAACTCTTTATCTCCTCTTTGTGACATTCACAGCGGACAATGAGAGAGAACTGTTTTCAGGACATTCCATTCATTTAAAACAACTGCACTGAAAGTTTATGAAAGTTCATTTTATCATTTGCCTGAAATGGTACCTGGTTTCCTGCTTGATCAGGGGGTTGGACTAGAAGACCTCCAAAGTCCCTTCCTGCTCTGTTATTCTGTTATTCAAGTCTGGTGCACATGAATAAAAAAGCTAGAACATTCTGGATTCAAATAATGCCTTCATGCTAGAACATTCTGGATTCAAATAAAAGCCTTCAGAGGCTTTTAAAGATTTATATACAGTTGAGGCCACAGGTTTTTCCTTTGGGATTGATGAACAAACAGTTGGGGGGGGGAAAGTTGTGGGATTTTGTTTTTGTACATGGTAACTGCAGAGAGATTATTTTGTGTGCAAAGATGGGAAGTAACCACAATAGAGGGATAGTTGGTGAAGATGATGTAATTTGCTGAAATAACTAAATTGATTTCTTTGATCAGAGAAAATACACGACCTTTATTGCTGATTGGAAATCCCTTACACACTACAGTTTTAATGATTAGATAGGATAGATTGTAGAAAGAAGAGAGTTATATTAAAACTATAGAGTAAGAGGTAAATTTATAGCTGTAGTTATAACTGCTGCAAGAAAACCAAAAGCTACTTCTTTGTAACTTTTTTCTTTCTATTTTACGTTTAGTTTCCCCCCCCCCTCCTTTCTTGCACTTTTAGCTTTCTCTTTGATTTCTTTTTTTCTTTTTTCATTGTTTTATATTAGTTAAGGATCATTGTATTATTTCAAGGATTTTCTTTACCAAAGTTAGGTTTTTGAACCTGGCCAGTTTAAGATGTATACAAGATCTTCTCTGCGGGAGCAGTCTGGATATTTATTAGGTACTCCAGGAAAGCTCACTCAACATCTTGTTTATGAATTCTCCTTTCTTGTGCAGGCCGAGAGCTTCATCTGATGAAAATCTTTTTATTGAGCCAAACCTCTAAAACAATCTGCGTTTTAAGCAAACAAAATTTGCTTTCTTTCCAGATTAGCCATGTGACCAGTTAGTTTCATCTGCCAGAAAGATTTTATATTTAAAAAGATGGTGATGACTATTTTGTATATCAATACTGTACATGATTACATTTCTTTTGAGTAATGTACACAAAACTTGCACTTATGAGCAACTTTACTAAGTGAATAATTTCAGCCCTTCTGCATATGTTATGTTTCCAAGGAAACCTGGTTGTTAAACATAAAAATCATAATATATCTCATCACTAGGGTCACATATAACTTGGTCTTAGATAAATGTAAAACAACAAGAACAGAAGATGGAAGGAACAATTCCCCAGTGTCATCCTGCTCCACTCTCATTCATCTCCTTTGGCCAAGTACAAATAAATGTGGCCCAAGTTTATGTCACTAATTTATTGTAAATTGGTAGATATCTATATCCCCTAAGGAACAAAAGTGGCACTACTGGCAATGAATTCAATGAATTCAATAACAATGTCATTACTTGTTGCCAGTGCTTTTTTTGTAAAAGAAAAAGGTGCCGGAACTCACATATGTCATACAACCCGCCTTGCCTACCCTACAAGGTTCCATCCAAAAAAGGTGCCGGAACTCCGTTCTGAGCATTCTAGGAGAAAAAAAGCCCTGCTTGTTGCACTATCATACCTGAGTTGAAATGTTTATTCTTTATAATGAAGAGGAACTAGGTTACGCTTGGTAGAAGTAAACAAAGGGTTTTCCACAATTTAATATTGTAAGAAAAAAAAATAAAATTGTAAGAGGAATTAGCTGTAAGAGGAAGTAGGTACAAGAGGAAATAGCTAGCTTAAAGGTAAAACAAAACAAATTGAAAAACAGGAAAACTAAAACTGGACTGAATAACAGGAAAGCTAACTGAATGGAAAAACAGGAAAGAACCAATTGTTCTAAGAATCCATAAAATATCACAGAACTTGAAAAAAGCCAACAAAGCATGCTCGATAGACTATTGAATATTAGCTGACACACTTTGTATATATTATCTGCTAATTATAATGCACATGCTATGTATGAGTTAGTATGTTCTGAGAGGGTAGCAGTAAATATGTAGAAGGGGGTCAGAGAGAATGTAACCTTATAGTACCTCAGCCAATGGGGAATGAGGAGTAGAGCCTGAATAAATGGCCTTTTTGTTTACTATGCTACTTATTCCCTACATATGGAAAGCTTTCTATGTATTCTAGTATATATATATATATGATCTCTGTGTATAATATAGGTGTGGGTATGGGGACTGTAGAGAACAATATTCAGGGCCAGTCAGATGATGCCTCAATGGTGTCAAGTTTCAAGCAGTGGCCTGGTGTCAGACAGTTGGTTCTTTGAGGATACAGAGACAATTAACACCTCAGTATGTAAGGAGATTTTAAGTTTTAGCAGGCAGATTTTAACATAAAATACAAAAGGTTAACATACCGAGCATGATGTTGTCACTTCAACTTTGAGAGACCCCTTGACAACACTAGAGAGACTCAAAAGACCCTGGTGTGCACCACTGAGCTTTGTGCAGAAGCTCAGAGCTAAAAAAGCATTTTTCAGGGTTTCTATGAAAATTCAGATTTCATGACCCTGCTTCCATGGTAACGGAACTGCAAGACCTGTCCTTGACTGGATAACTCTGGGATGGGAAGGAAAGTTTGAGAACTGTACAGATAAGGCAGGGCTCTGCTCAGCTATGTGTATTCTCCCCTGTTCAAGTGAAAAACAGGTTAACCATAGCTCTGAATGAAAGGTAGAATTTCCTTAATACGAAGGAGAAATGAAAATATGTCAACTCCTCACATATATTTTTTAATCCCATTTATATCCCGCCCTTCTCCGAAGACTCAGGGCGGCTTACAATCTAAGAAGCACAAATCAATGTGCTTAGCAATAGCCTTCATTCTATGTATATGCCTGCTTATTAGGGCTTCCCCCCCCAAGTGGCATTTTTACAAAGTCAGCTTATTGCCCCCAACAATCTGGGTCCTCATTTTACCTACCTCGGAAGGATGGAAGGCTGAGTCAACCTTGAGCCTGGTGGGACTCGAACCTGCACTAATTGCAGGTAGCTGGTGTTACTTAAGGAGGCATTAGCCCACTGCTCCACCAAGGCTCTTCAGCAATGCCACTATAGATGGTGAAAAGGGGATCTTTCTATATCTTTTTGTTGTCATGTAGTGATGATCATCCACATTGCTGCATCCAAGACTCTCAGAAATCCTATAGGAAGGAAGGAAGACATATTCCTATCTAGGGCATCATGATTTTTTTTAATATAAAGAACAGTTGATGGAATTGGGTATGTCTAATTTAATGAAAAGAAGCACTAGGAATGACAGCACATGATAGCAGTGTTCCAATGTCTAAGGGGCTGAGACAAAGAAGAGGGAGTCAATCTATTCTCCAAAGCATTTGAAGGCAGGACAAGAAGCAATGGATAGAAACTAATCAAGGAGATAAGCAACCTAGCACTAAGGAGAAATTTCCTGACTATTAGAACAAGTAATCAGTGGAATGATTTACCTTCAGAAATTATGGACGCTCTAACACTGGACATTTTTAAGAAGAAACTGGACAACCATTTGCCTGAAATGGTATACGGTTTCCTGCCTGAGCAAGGGGTTGGACTAGAAGACCTCTGAGGTCTCTTCCAACTCTGTTATTCTGTTATTCTGTATTGTTTTTGTGCTACTATTCTGAGGCTGAGGTTCCTTGTGGCCATAGGCTACAAGATTGCCATAGGTTTCATAAAATAGGGATCCCAGTCACAGCCTGGCCTGGAATAAAGTCCCTTCCATTGCTTTTAGGGTTTCATCTTCTGATTTACTAATATGGTTAAATATTTGTCCTGGAGGCTACAAAGTCTGGCATGAACATATCCCTCAATATAGGTAAATTGAGAATCTCAGCATTCTGTTATGAGGAAGGCAATTGTGCAGTGGGAAAACATAATTGTTTTTATGCAATCAATTATATATTGATTCAGTCAGGTTTCTGGCAAAGAATGGACCAAGATGAAAAAGGTGCTTTTATGAAAATGTGTGTCTGAAGAACAAAGAACTTCTATTTTAGAAATTGTTCTGATGGAAATAAAGTGGTTTTCCACTACGGGTAGACTCTTCTATATTGGCTAAAAAAAGGGGGGTACAGGTAATTCTTGACTTACAACCATTTTTTTAGTGATTGTTCAAAATTATAACAGCACGGGAAAAAGTGACATGATCGTTTTCCATACTTATGATCGTTGTCGCATCCCCATGGTCACGTGATCAAAATTTGGATGCTTAGAAACTGACTCATATTTATGACGGTTGCAGCGTCCTGGGATCATGTGATCACCTTTTGTGACCTTCTGTCAAGCAAAGTCAATGGGAAAGCCAGCTTCACTTAACAACTGTGTTACTAACTTAGCAACTGCAGTGATTCACTTAGTAACTGTGACATGAAAGGTCATAAAATGGGGCAAAAGTCATTTAATAAATATCTTACTCAACAACAGAAATTTTGGGCTCAGTTGTGGTCATTTTGTCATCATCATTGGCATCCTTCAGTCTCGAGAGACTATGGTAGCGTGCTCTGGAAAGAGGCCCTAAAGCAGCATCTGGTGTGGCTAAAAAGGCCAATTCAAGAGTGGCAAGTCCCTTCCACCCTGACAGCAGATACAATCTGTCCCCTGTCCAGCCCCCAGATTTTGTTGGTTTTGGGACTGCCTCTTTGCCTCAAGCCTGCCACACAAGTGTCTCCTCGAATTGGAAAAGGCCATGCTGTGTCTTTAGCCTCCAGGCTGAACGATCAGAGGTCAAGGTTTCCCAGCTGTTAATGTCCATTCCTAAGGCCTTTAGATCCCTCTTGCAGATATCCTTATATCGCAGCTCTGGTCTCCCTCTGGGGCGCTTTCCCTCCACTAGTTCTCCATACAGGAGATCTTTCAGAATCTGACCATCAGCCATTCTCACAACATGCCCAAGCCAGCATAGATGTCACTGTTTAAATAGTGTATACATGCTAGAAATTCCAGCACGTTCCAGGACTGTGCTATTTGGCACTTTGTCGTGCCCGGTGATGCCGAGAATACATCGAAGACAATGCATATGGAAGGTATTCAGCTTTCTCTCCTGCTGTGCGTAAAAGGTTCAAGACTCACTACAGTACAAGAGGGTTGCTCAAAATGCAGGCTCTATAGACCTGGATCCTTGTATGTTCTGTCAGCTTCTTATTAAGCCATACTCTCCTTGTAAGTCTGGAAAATGTGGTGGCCACTTTACCAATATGTTTACTCAACTCAGTATCTAAAGAGAGAGTGTCGGAGATAGTTGAGTCAAGGTACACAAAGTCATGGACGACCTCCAGTTCTTGTGCAGAGATTGTAATGCAGGGAGGGCCTTTGCCAGGTTCGCCTGGTGCGCCAGTTGCGGCCCTATCTAGACCGGGATGCCTTGCGCACAGTCACTCATGCGCTCATGACCTCTCGTCTAGACTACTGTAATGCTCTCTACATGGGGCTGCCCTTGAGGTCCACCCGGAGACTCCAGCTGGTGCAGAATGCAGCCGCGCGAGTTGTCTTGGGAGTTTCCCGATACTCCCATGTTACACCTCTGCTCCGCGAGCTGCATTGGCTACCGGTTGCTCTCCGGGTGAGGTTCAAGGTGTTAGTTATGACGTACAAAGCCCTTCATGGCATGGGTCCGGATTACCTACAGCAACACCTGCGACCGGCGTCAACGTCCCTCCGTCCAGTGCGCTCCCACAGAGAGGGCCTCCTCAGGGTGCCGCCGATCAAAGAATGCCGATTGGCGACCCCCAGGGGGAGAGCGTTCTCTGTGGGTGTGCCAGACCTTTGGAACAGCTTACCGGTTGAGCTCCGGACGGCCCCCGACCTTCGCTCCTTCCGGCGCGATCTTAAAACATTCTTTTTCGAAAAAGCTGGCCTGGTCTGACGGGGTGGGGTTGGGTTTTTTAAAATTAGTTTTTAACTTAATATGTATTGATTTTATGGGCATGATGTTTAATTGGTTTTTAATGGTTTTTTAATTTTTGTATCTGATTTTTATTGTGTATTGCCCTGTTCACCGCCCTGAGTCCTTCGGGAGAAGGGCGGTATAGAAATCAAATTATTAAATTAAATTAAATTAAATTAAATCCATGTCCTAACCCATGACTTGTGTTTTTTTCAGGCTGATTGTTAGTCCAAAGTCTTGGCAGGCCTTGTTAAAGCAGTCCATAAGTTGTTGAAGGTCTTCAGCAGAGTGAGCAGTAACGGCAGCATCATCAGCAAAGAGGAAATCCCGTAAGCATTTCAGCTGGACTTTAGACTTTGCTCTCAATCTAGAGAGATTAAAGAATTTTCCGTCTGATCTGGTCTGGAGATAAATACCCTCTGTTGCAGTTCCAAAAGCATGTTTCAGCATGACAGCAAAAAAGATCCCAAATAAACTTGGTGTGTGGATGCAGCGCTGCTTCACTCCACTTCAAATGTCAAAGGAATCTGATGTTAAGCCATCAAAAACTACAGTGCCCTTCATTTCCTTGTGAAAGGACCTGGTGATGTTGAGGAGCTGAGGTAGACATCCAATCTTGGGGAAAATTTTACAAAGGCCGTCCCTACTAACCAAGTCAAAATCCTTCATAACATCTATGAAGGCTACGAAAAGTGGCTGTCTTTGTTCCCTGCATTTCTCCTGCAACTGTCTAAGGGAAAATACCATGTCAGTAGTGGACCTGTTGGCTTGGAATCCACAGTGTGATTCTCGGTAGACTGTCTCTGCAAGCACCTGGAGCCTCTTCAGTATGACACGGGCAAGCAGTTTCCCTACAACACTGAGAAGAGAGATGCCGCGGTAGTTGTTACAGTCACTTCTGTTGCCTTTGTTCTTATACAGTGTGACAATATTTGCATCCTTCATGTCCTGTGGCACTCCACCTTCCCTCCAACAAGGCCAGAAGATGTCATGCAGTTCGGTATGGGTGTTCTCTTTGCAGCACTTCAGAATTTCGGCAGGGATGTTATCTTTCCTGGGTGCCTTGCCAGAGGCATGGGAATCCAGGGCCGCGTTTAGTTCTTCTAAAGTTGGTTTACTGTCAAGCTCCTCCAAGACAGGCAGGCACTCAATATTATTTAATGCTTCTTCAGTTACCCCATTTTCTCTGGAATATAACTCAGAGTAATGCTGCAACCAGCATGCCATCTGCTGTGTTCGGTCCTGAATAACCTTGCCTGTAGCAGACTTCAGAGGGGAAGATTTCTTCCGTGTTGGACCTAAGGCCTGCTTGATGCCATCATACATCCCCTTGATGTTGCCTGTGTCAGCTGCTATCTGGATCCGAGAGCAAAGCTGCAGCCAATAGTCGTTAGCACATCTCCTGGCGGTCTGTTTGACTTTGCTAAAAGCAGCTCACAGAACCTATAGGTTGTGCTCACTGGAACAGACTTTATATGCAATTAGAGCTCTCCTTTTTTCCTCAATGGCTGGCATCAGCTCCTCCGAATGGGCTTCAAACCAATCTGCTGTCTTTCTGATCTCTTTACCAAATACTGACAAGGCGGTGTTATAAACTGCATTCTTGAAATATTCCCATCGTTCAGATGCGTTTGCTTCACCTGGGCCTGGGAGTTTCCTTGAGTGCTTGTGCAAATTCCTCCACTTTGCCCTGATTGAGGGTCTTGCTGATGTCAATTCATGGTCTTCCTTCCTTCTTCAAGTGATGCAATCTCTTTGTTTTCAGTTTTATTTTGCTGCACACCAAGGAGTGGTCTGTATCACAATCAGCACACTTGTAGCTGCGTGTGATTGTAATACTGGGAAGGTTGGAGCGCCTGGTAAGAATCAAGTAATCCCTTCATGGATTACTGCCTTGTCATGGCAAAGGTGCTTGCGTAATTCAATGAAGTTATGAGCTGTGCTGTGCAGGGCCACCCAAGATGGACAGGTCGTAGCAGAGAGTTCTGACAAAACGTGATCCACTGGAGGAGTAATACCTCCCTAAAAACCCTTCGTCCAGCTGGCCCAGCTAGTAGCACCTCGTAAGGGCCCCTTTCCAGGGATACAGGAGAAGACAGTCAATTGTTTTGAAGGCGGAAGAGGGCTGTATGCCCCAACGGTGGATAAAAAAACAGAACCATCTTCTAGGAGAAGGGAAACTCTGATTTCAAACCACCAGTGCCTTGTGGGCTATATCTACTGCTGGAAAAGGCTTTAGGAATCAACCTCAAGGTAAAATCCAGAGCCAGAGTCCCGGAAGCAGTTCGTGACTGTGTACAATCACGTTCTGGTAACTCCTGTGATGCAGCTGGAACTAATCAAAATGGCCTCGCTGTTCCATTGGACTAAACAGTGACCTCCCGTTTAGACTACTGCAATGCTCTCTACATGGAGCTGCCCTTGAGGACCACTCAGAGGCTTCAGCTGGTGCAGAATGCGGCCGTGTGAGTTGTGATGGGGGTTTCCCGATACTCCCATGTAACACCTCTACTCCGCGAGCTGCATTGGCTCCTGGTTACCCTCCGGGTGAGATTCAAGGTGCTGGTGATGACCTATAAAGCCCTAAATGGCTTGGGTCCAGGATATCTGAGGGAACACCTGCTGCCAGCAACAAGTTCCCTTCGTCCAGTGCGCTCCCACAGGGAGGGTCTGCTCAGGGTGCCGCCGGTAAAAGATTGCCGGCGGATAACACCCAGGGGGAGAGCTTTCTCTGTGGGTGTGCCTGCCCTCTGGAACAAGCTGCCCGTGGACCTCAGGACTGCCCCTGACCTGCGTTCATTCCACTGGGACCTGAAGACTTGGCTCTTTGAGCTCTCCGGCCCAGGCTGAGAATTTTTAAGTGGGGTTTTTATTCTCAGGGATAATTTAATCTTTTTAATTGTTTTTTAACTTTTGTATATAAATCTAATAAAATAAAAATAAAATATGTCAGCAACATGGAGAGGGGGGGATCTGCTGCTTGGGTAACAGTCTATCCTCCATATTAATCTACCCAGGCCTCGTGCTCTGGAGAGAACACTCCGGCTTTGCATACAACAGGTCATTTAGTCAAGGATTACTTATAAAGCAAAGTCCTCAATTCAGATGTTAAGGTGGGGTTTTTTTTCCAGCTAAGTGACTTTTATCCACCATCTTTGAATTAGAAGTAAACTGTACTAGCATAAAATTTGGAAACTATCCTGTCATAGGTATTGCACATTCTACTTAACAGAGACTGAGAAATAGTCAAGCTTTAAAAGAGGGCTAGGCTGCTGGATCAGGCTACATGATTTTGTTTTGTGATTGTTGTTGTTTTTGATGATGATGCCTTTGCATCAGCGTTGACTCCTGGCAACTACCTGGTCAAGTCCTTGCAGTTTTCTTGGCACGATTTTTTCAGAAATAGTTTTTCCTTGTCTCCTTCCCAGGATTGAGAGAGAGTGAATAGCCGAAGGACATCTAACTGGCTTGGTACCTAAGGTGGAACTAGAACTCACAGTCTCCTAGTTGTACTCTGGTACCTTAATCATTATACCAAACTGCTAAATTTTTTCATAGATGCATTTAAGGGAAGTCTAACAATCAGCTGACATCAGAAAAGGCAGTCACAGCCACACTTCTCTGTGCATTAATGATTCACCTGTGGAGATGGTTACCAGCATCAAATTCCTGGGTGTGCAGCTAACAAGTAGGCTGGCTTGGTCGCTCGACAGTGAGAAACTGGTGAAGCAGGAACAGTAGCACCTGCACTTTCTACGTCGCATGAAGAAAGCTCATCTTCCTTCCCCTGTTCTGACCAGGGGGATTGTTATGTATTAATGTTAAATTGTTAATGTTATGAATTCATGTTAACCACATTGTGTGTGTGAGGTAAATAACCATGACAGGAATATACGTGCTGTCAAAAGCTGCCGCTGGCGAATGCTCAAGAGCGGCAGCTGACAGCTCTCAGCTGTCAGCATGGCCACCTACCACGCAAGCGCAGCCGACACGAGGATTCCAAGCTGTCAAACCCAGACGCAGCCGATTGGACCAGCCTTTCAGGCAGGAGAAGGACGACCGGCTGATTGGTTCAGCCAGCCACTGGCTGGCTATAAAAGAGCAGAAGCCGGCCCAGCGTTTTGTCCGGTACCTCAATAAAGATTCAACTTAAGCCTGCTGTCTCCGCGTGATCCTTACACTCAAGCCACTTCAGGGATGATCACGAGGATCCTGTCATACAGCATCACAGTCTGGTTTGGAAGCATCACTGCTTCAGACAGGAAGGCGGTGCAGAGAGTGGTGAGGATGGCTGAAAAGATCATTGGCAGTAGCCTCCCTTCCATCCAGGACACAGCACGGAAACGTGGTTTGAACAGAGTCCATAAGATTATCTGGGACATTACTCATCCTCTTCATGACCTGTTTTCCTTGTTACCCTTTGGGAGGAGGCTTCGTGGTATCCGCAGCAGAACATCCAGATTCAACCATAGTTTCATTCCATACAGCATTAACCTTGTGAACTCTCAGGCTTCCTCCTTCCGTTATATATTCAGATGGACAGTATTTAATATTTCATTGTTATGTAAATGTAGGGGTGTGGGTCTATACATATGTTGCACATAATATGTTTTAGGTGTGTGTCATGTATGTGTTTCACTTTGAGAGCGGGCAATTACATTTCATTTTTGATGTGTGCCGTTGTGCCCACAGTAAAAAAAATATAATAAATAATATCTTGCTTTACCTTGCCTTGCCTTACCTTGCCTTACTCCTTCTTTGGCAATAACAGCAACAATCCTAGATTCAAAAAGAACATTTTGCCCTGTGATATCTTAAAACAGTGGGGGTTTTTTACCAAATAAAATATCCCCTAGTCCAGGGGTAGGCAACTTTGGCTCTTTTGTGACTCATGGACTTCAACTCCCAGAAGTCTGAGTGTTGAAGTCCACAAGTCATCAATGAGCCAAGGTTACCTACCCCTGCCTTAGTCAGTACAGCTAATCCTCAACTCACAGCCATTCATTTAGCAAATGTTCCAAGTTACAGTGGCACTGAAAAAAAGTGACTCGCAACCAGTAATTGCACTTACGACCGTGGTAACCATTCCATGCTCATGTGATCAAAATGTGGGCGCTTGGCAATTGGCATGTATTTATGACAATTGCCGTGTCCCAGGGTCATGAGGTCGCTATTTGCGACCTTCCCTGTTGGCTTCTGACAAACAAAGGGAATTGTTCTGTACCAGCCTGCTACCGGCCCTGCAGAAAGGCAACCCCTTTATAAACGGCAAGAGGCTGGAATGACATCTGCCAAATTTATTACTAAGAAAACAAACAAGACACGTACCAAGATACAGGAGCTTTGAAACACTATCTGAGCGGTTGCTTTCAGCAAACCAGCCCTCCCCAAACATTCCCTTTATAAAGAGTTCAGGGCGTGGCCTCTCTTTGCCTCCTTCCGAGAAGCCCCACAGCCTTCCTCTGTTTGCTCCTACTTGACTGCCTCCTGCGTCGGGCGTCCTTGAACAGGGCCAGCTGTGGGTCATCTTCATCCACACTGTCAGGCTCACACAGCTGGGTCTCCATGGTGACCAAGTGGGAGGGGCTTGCCTGAGGGCTATCATCAGCAAGATCTTCAACCCCCTCAGCAAGGTCTTCAACACCCCCCTCCTCCTCTGATTCATCCGACCCAACTGCCGAACCCACAGGCTGACCCTGAATCACAACAGGAATAGCGAATCCAAATTCACTTAACAACCATATTATTAACAACTGCAAGGGAGGCTCAGCCAATCTCAATGTATACATGGTTGTACTTTGACAATAAAGGTTCATTCATTTGCTTAACAAGCATGGCAAAAAGGGTTATAAAATTGTGTGTGACTCACTTAATAACTGCCTTGGAAATTCAAGTCTTAATTGTGGTCATTAGTTGACTACAATTTTATGTCTGCATGATATGAATAGGAAGTGAGGTTTTGTTTCCACTTGTGTGATACTCATCATTTCAACACTTTCTCTTCCCTGCCATTCCTATCTTCCTTACCTTGGATGTGGATGAAAATAAAGGATAATCACAACTTCAGTTTCTAAACATTTATTTACAAATATAAACAGATATATACTTTAGAAAGTTATGGAATTAATGTCTAGTAGAAAAATGTTTGACCCATTTCCTATACCAGGTTGCCTTTATGAGAAAACCAAATTTTGAAAGTTGGGGGAAATAGTGATATGGAAAAAGCAGGGATATATTGACTTTGGACCAACTGAAAGATGAATTTTTAATATAATCTGTGTTAAAAGATAAATATCATCTATTAGATATGACCCAACGACAATATTTACAGTTATAATATGTATTAACAACATTGTTCAGGCCAGAAGCATTTTTCAGGTTTTGAGACAGTTGAGACACTAGAACAACTTGGTAAAGCCTTTAAAACTGAAAAACTTAAATTAGTTTTATAGATATTTGCACTCAGTAAATCAATTCAACATGTTGAACAAAAAATTTGAGGGTCCTATATTGTTTAGACAATGGAAGAGCATCTTAACTTCTATAAGCAAGAGTCCCAATGGGCTTCAGATTATTTTGTTGTTGTTAGCTGCGAAGTCGTGTCCGACCCATCGCGACCCTATGGACAATGTTCCTCCAGGCCTTCCTGTCCTCTACCATCTTCTGGAGTCCATTTAAGCTCACGCCTACTGCTTCAGTGACTCCATCCAGCCACCTCATTCTCTGTCGTCCCCTTCTTCTATTGCCCTCGATCTTTCCCAGCATTAGGCTTTTCTCCAGTGAGTCTTTCCTTCTCATTAGGTGGCCAAAGTATTTGAGTTTTAGCTTCAGGATCTGGCCTTCTAAAGAGCAGTCGGGATTGATCTCCTCTAGGACTGACCGGTTTGATCGCTTTGCAGTCCAAGGGACTCGCAGGAGTCTTCTCCAGCACCATAGTTCAAAGGCCTCAATTCTTTGGCGCTCAGCCTTTCTTATGGTCCAACTTTCACTGCCATACATTGCAACTGGGAAGACCATAGCCTTGACTATACGCACTTTTGTTGACAGGGTGATGTCTCTGCTTTTTAGTGTGCTGTCTAGATTTGCCATGGCTTTCCTCCCCAGGAGCAAGCGTCTTTTAATTTCTTGGCTACAGTCCCCATCTTCAGTGATCTTGGAGCCCAGGAAAATAAAATCTGTCACTACCTCCATTTCTTCCCCATCTATTTGCCAGGAATTGAGAGGGCCAGATGCCATGATCTTGGTTTTCTTAATGTTAAGTTTCAATCCAAGTTTTGCACTCTCCTTCTTCACCCGCAACAAGAGGCTCTTTAGTTCTTCTTCACTTTCTGCCATTAGAGTGGTATCATCTGCGTATCTTAGGTTGTTGATATTTCTTCCGGCAATCTTAATTCCAACTTTTGATTCATCTAGCCCTGCCTTTCTCATGATGTGCTCTGCATATAAGTTAAATAGGCAGGGCGACAGTATACAGCCTTGCCGGACTCCTTTCCCAATTTTGAACCAATCAGTGGTTCCATGTCCAGTTCTCACTGTTGCTTCTTGACCCGCATATAGGTTTCTCAAGAGACAAATAAGATGGTCTGGTACTCCCATCTCTTTAAGAACTTGCCACAGTTTGTTATGATCCACACAATCAAAGGCTTTAGCATAGTCAATGAAGCAGAAGTAGATGTTTTTCTGGAATTCCCTAGCTTTCTCCATGATCCAGCGTATGTTGGCAATTTGATCTCTAGTTCCTCTGCCTCTTCGAAATCCTGCCTGTACTTCTGGTAGTTCTCGATCCACATACTGCTGAAGTCTAGCTTGTAGGATTTTAAGCATGACTTTACTAGTATGAGAAATGAGTGCAATGGTGCGATAGTTTGAACATTCTTTGGCACTGCCTTTCTTTGGAATTGGAATGTAAACTGATCTTTTCCAATCCTGTGGCCACTGTTGAGTTTTCCAAATTTGCTGGCAAATTGAGTGTAGCACTTTTACTGCATTGTCTTTTAAGATTTTGAATAGCTCAGCTGGAATACTGTCACCTCCACTAGCTTTGTTGTTGCTCAGCTTTTCTAAGGCCCACTTCACTTCACATTCTAGGATGTCTGGCTCGAGGTCAGTGACCACCTCATTGTGATTATCTGGGACGTTAAGCTCATTCTTGTATAGTTCTTCTGTGTAATTTTGCCACCTCTTCTTAATCTCTTCTGCCTCTGTTAGGTCCCTGCCATTTTGGTCCCTTATCATGCCCATTTTTGCATTAAACATTCCCTTCATCTCTCCAATTTTCTTGAAAAGATCTCTGGTCCTCCCTATTCTATTGTTTTCTTCTATTTCTTTGCACTGTTCATTTAAGAAGGCATTCTTATCTCTTCTAGCTATTCTCTGGAATTCTGCATTCAATTGGGCATATCTATGTTTTTCTCCCTTGCCTTTCGCTTCCCTCCTTTCCTCAGCTATTTGCAAAGCTTCCTCAGACAGCCATTTTGCTTTCTTGCATTTCTTTTTCTTTGGGATGGTTTTGGTTGCTACCTGTTGTACAATGTCGCGAACCTCTGTCCATAGTTCTTCAGGCACTCTGTCTATCAGATCTAATTCCTTAAATCTATTTGTCACCTCTACTGTATATTCAACAGGGATATGATTCAATTCATACCTGAGTGGCCTAGTGCTTTTCCCTACTTTCTTCAGTTTAAGCCTAAACTTTGCAAGGAGAAGCTCATGGTCTGAGCCACAGTCAGCTCCTGGTCTTGTTTTTACTGACTGTATAGAGCTTCTCCATCTTTGGCTGCAGAGCATATAGTCAATCTGATTTCTGTGTTGACCGTCTGGTGATGTCCATGTGTAGAGCCGTCTCTTGGGTTGTTGGAAAAGAGATTATGAAATACAGCAAAATATTTAGAATTTATTGGACTTCATTATAGTAAAGGATTGTCAGAAACAGCATTTTGTTAGAGCTGTAAAAAGGATAATGCATTTTTAAACACATATTGTTATAATGTCTTCTGCTTACCTTGTTTTAGGAGAAAGTAGTGAATTATATAAATTTGATTGTGCAACAAAAGCTAAAATTCTGAGAGGTATCTTAAACTAAATACTGTAGTTCATGGAATTTGACATCTGAACATATAAGTGGATTCTTCATGCATTACTATGGCCAAAAAAAGACCATAGTATTGGTCTTGGAATTGGAAAGATAAATTGATGGCTACGGTTACTCAATGGATTGAAACCTGATTGTACTTGCCACCTATGAGCAGATTCTCTATAAAGGTAAACTTTGCATGGACATGTAAAATGAAATATGGATCTCATTTATACAAAATACAATAGG
This sequence comes from Vipera ursinii, assembly GCF_947247035.1. NCBI lineage: Eukaryota > Metazoa > Chordata > Lepidosauria > Squamata > Viperidae > Vipera > Vipera ursinii. The sequence continues at coordinate 36,714,812 of NC_139513.1, read as the reverse complement.
TTAAAAAATAAATGTAACAGAAATATATATGTTTTGAATAATATTTGCATTAGACAAGTATATATAGAATATAGTATATATTGAATAATATTTGCATTAGACAAGTATATATAGAATTGTAACTGGATTTTTTTGCTATAAAAGATATATTGCAATTTTCACTTTTTTCTTATCACACCTTTTATATGTTATTTGTCTCTTTGGCAAGGCATGTACCACTATCACTTTTATTTTTGTGTGTTATTCTTTTTGTCATTATTTTAAAATTAATTAGAAGATAGATGATAGATAGATAGATAGATAGATAGATAGACTGTAGATAGATGATAGATAGATAGATAGATAGATAGATAGATAGATAGATAGATAGATAGATAGATAGATAGATAGATAGATCAGAATAGAGCCAGAAGGGACCTTGGAGGTCTTCTAGTCCAGCCCCCTGCTCAAGCAGGAGAACCTATACCATTTCAGACAAGTGACTGTCCAGTCTCTTCTTAAAACCTCCAGTGATGAAGTACCTACAACTTCTGAAGGCAAGCTGTTCCATTGATTAATTGCCCACACTGTTAGGAAGTTTCTCCTTAATTCCAAGTTGCTTTTCTCCTTGATTAGTTTCCATCCATTGTTTCTTGTCTTGCCTTATGGTGCTTTGGAAAATAAGTTGACACCCACCCCCTTTGTAGCAGCCTCTCAAATACTGGAATACTGCGATCATGTCACCTCTAGTCCTTCTTTACTCTACACTGTCCATACCCAATTCCTGCAACAGTTCTTCATGTCTTTTTGTCTCCAGATCCTTAATCATCTTATTTGCTCTTCTTTGCACTTTTTCCAAAGTCTCAACATCCTTTCTGTAGTGTGGTGACCAAAACTGGATGCAATATTCCAGGTGTGGTCTTGCTAAGGCTTACCAAATTCCTACTAATATTTCATGTGATTTTGATTCTATGCCTCTGTTTATACAGCCAAGGATTGTATTAGCTTTTTTGGCTGCTGCTGCACACTGCTGGCTCATATTCAAGTGATCGTCCACTAGGACTCCAAGGTCCCTCTCACAGTTACTGTTTTTGAACCAGTTCTCACCTAACCTGTACTTATACTTTTGATTTTTCCTGCCTAGATGTAAAACTTTGCTTTTCTCCACATTAAATTTAATGTTGTTGGATAGGGTCCATTGTTCAAGTATGTCAAGATCTTTATGGATCCTGAGCTTGTCTTCTGGAGTGTTAGCTAGTCCTGCCAGATTGATGTCATCTGCAGATTTGATGAGTTCCCCTTCTATTCCCTCATCTAAGTCATTGATGAAGATATTGAAGAGTACTGGGCCTAAATAGATTTCACAATGTACTGTAGATGCTTAGCAACCTAGTTCTCTTCTGAGTTCATGACAAATTTTAAAATCAATCTCCCACAGACTACTCATCAAAGCTTTCTATTTATGTTCCATTCTTTGTTTTAGCTCTCTTGTTTGTTCTAACAATGATTTAGTTGTTAAGTCATCTGCTCTATCTTCAGAACTTCAAACACTGTCAGAATGCAATGTATCTTTGCTTCAGCAGTGCAGTTGGCTTCCATCATATCTTGCCTTTCATGTCTAAACAAGTGAAACTTTGCCCATTCACTACTCATTCACTACTCTTCCTCTTTCTTGACTCCCCAGCAGTTTCATCGTTACATTTTATAGCACATATTCCTACTCAATAACTCCAAGCAATGTTCCCACATATATCTAAGAAGCTTAATAGAATACAAGGTGAAGCTTGTTATAGTCAGAATGTAAAATCTGATGCTTGCACTATTAAAAAAAATCTTTTAAGACCCATTCGTAACTTTATTACTTAGTGTCATTGCAAGATGAACCTCTTCTAAAAATAAAAAAGCTGATTTACCTCTGCCACAGTGCTTTTTCCCAGAAGACTCACTGTTTATTGCCCATGAATAACATGAACATGTAGCAAAACTGAAGATGGGAATATATATTTTACTAGAGTTCAGTTCCTATATAAGCAGTCAATGTTTTAATGTTCTTAGAGAAATAATATAGTTTACTTACTTTTTTTCTTAATAATAGTATTCCACATAAAATCACTGGACCGATTCATCTCTACAGTATCCTTCCCAGATTTCAGTACACACCTGAAAATAGCTCACTCTTATAATTGCATACATGCAATCAACTGCATATAGGCAGTCCTTCATGTAATTAGGATGCTAATAAATGTTGACTTTAAACTCTTGTGGCCAGTTAGATTGAAAATAGAAATTCTAGCTCATGGGATCTTTTTTTTGGGGGGGGGGGGATGTCACTTTCTTCCTGTCTCACATCTACAGACCTATATCAAATATCATCCCAAGTATAAGTATGGGATTTAGATGCAAAAAAGGGATCAAATTCTTATAATTTATTTATTTATTTAATTAATTTAATTTGTATAATAACATCTGTAAAAGAAAATTCAGTGCAGCTTTCTCATTGGAATAAGACAGGGCACAAACTCTTAACTGCCTGGTAAGGAATAGGGAGGGAACCTAGCCTTCTGTATACTTAATATTCAAAACTGTCTTCCTACAACTCAGAAAGGAAAACATGGTCCAGAGCCTGGGGATGGAGTCAAGAGAGGAATCAGCCTGGAGTTGTTACATTCCCAAAAATGGGAATGCACATTCCCAAATTTCATTAACTCTTATCTAGTGCCAATTTAATGCTGATCATTAGTTGACTAGATTCTTGTGTATAGGCATGAACAATAAATTAGCTCAATGGAATTTAATGTGTAGTCCTGATTCTTTGTACCTGAGATCTTTGTACAAAAAGAGTTCTTTTTTTCTCCCTGTTCCCACCCCAGATAGGTGAGAGATACAGGCCTTCTAGTACAGCATGTGACTTCCTTAATAAACCTTGCTCATCCTTTCGGCCTGAAGCATCTGTCTCCAGATGCTCTTAATAGGTTTAGATTTCCTCAGATCTGTATGGTCTGCCAAAAATAAAAAAAACCTCCAGTGAATGAAACGCAATTATTACACAATTTTTCCCTGTAAGAACTATTCCTTACACCCACATGTATATTCAATTTAGGCATAACTAGTCAGGGCTCTAAAGGGACGCGGTGGCTCAGTGGGTTAGGACGCTGAGCTTGTCGATCAGAAGGTCGGCAGTTTGGTGGGTTGAATCCCGAGTGCCGCATAACAGAGTGAGCGCCTGTTACTCGTCCCAGCTTCTGCCAACCGAGCAGTTCGAAAGCACGTAAAAATGCAAGTAGAAAAATAGGGACCACTCCGGTGGGAAGGTAACAGCGTTCCGTGCGCCTTTGGCATCTAGTCATGCCGGCCACATGACCACGGAGACGTCCACGGACAAACGCTGGCTCTTCGGTTTTGAAACGGAGATGAGCACCGGCCCCTAGAGTCGGAAATGACTAGCACGCGTGTGCGGGGGAACCTTTACCTTAGTCAGGGCTCTAGCTAATTTGCAATCAACCCATTCCTCTTCCACTTGCTCAGATGACACACATAGTACTTTTTAGTGCCAACACTGACAGACTCCTTGCCTGTTCTTTTCAACAGGGCTTTCCACTTCTAATAGGAGTCTAAACTCTTTACAATGCACTTCTTGTAACTGCCAATATGGGAGGTGTTAACAGAGGCCTCTGGCAAATTTTGAATGCTTCAGACCCAGATAGTGAGCTACTCCATTCTGTGATTAATTGAAGAATAAGATACAGAGTGCTGTGTGCAGAAGACTGGCCTGCTGCTTTTCAGTATTTTCTGGAAGCTCAAATGAACATGCAAGGCTTTTGAAGTTGCAGACTGATTTTACCCCATCCCTTAGGTTGGAATTTCTTTTTCTTTTCACAACCATTCTAATGTTACTTTGCCACAAATGATAAATAACTATGTTCCCATCATCGGGGTTTGCTTTCTTTGGGGAGTGCATAAGCCATGCAAAAGAAAAACAATGACAACCAATAGAAAAATTCACAGGCTCATAATCAACTGCAGAGTAGGAAAACCTCTCTCTAATCATTAGAGATCCAAAGGTTTTTGGTAAGCGTCCCAGTCATCATCTTGCGAAGTCTCACATTTTGGATGAATGGTTGATTGGAATGCTAACAAAACCCTGAGGATGCTTACGAAATGCTTTCTGTTCTGGAAAATTAGAGGAAGAAATTGGAGAAACAAGGGAGAACGAGGATGGGAAATAGTAACAGTGGCCACTATTAGTCTCAGAAGCTCCAGTGAAAAAACTGATGGCGTTTGAGAATGCCCATCCATCCCATTTCATGGACGTCAGCTCTAGAGTTGAAGATGTCCTCTAGCACAAAGACTGTACACATCTGGCTTAAAGATAAAGGACTGTTAAAAACAAGTTGTGACAAACTATATGCAACAATAATATAGTGTGTGAAGAAGATTTGTTTAGTAGGGCCAGTTGTCTCCCAAAGGCAGCATTGAATGAGCAGCCCTGGTGATTACTTCTACTAAGAAAGCTTACTGTAGGTATTTCTGTTTAAGTGGAGTCATTATTTCTCAATTTGCATCTCAACACATGACTCATTTACATACAAATTACAGATAAATTACACATCTACATTCTTTTCCAACCTCTCTTCTCCCTCCTCTTGTTTTAGTGAGACAAAAATTGGTTCTAATGCATCATTTCCATGGATAGAATAGGACTCTGGAAGGACTCTTGTGCTTGATAAGAAGTTATCTGCCATGGGAACACCACACTAGGCAACCTTATTTCTTCTGTTCTGCCCCAAGAAGGTTTCAGGAAAACTGAGAAGAAGCTTGAACTAAGGCAAAGCTACACCTTGAGACTGTTCCCCAATAGGTGGGCAAGGATAGAGATCATGGTTGCACATCACTAGAAATAACAAGCCTATTCAGGCTTATATTTGGTGAACTACACCATGATGGCTGTAAGGCAGTTTTGGGGGAGTAGATGTCTTTGAATCATTTTGACTCCTAGTGATTGCCTGAACTAATTGCCACAGTTTTCTTGGCAAGATTTCAGAAGTGGGTTGCCATGGCCCTCTTCTTGTAGGGCTGAGAGAGAGTGACTGACTCAAGGTCACCCAACTATCTTTGTGCCTAAGATGGGACTAGAAGTCACCATCTCCCAATTTATAGCTTGGTGCTTTAATCACTGAATCAGACTGGCTCTCGGTAAGCCAAACAGCTCCAATTAATGCATGAAAGCTAATTCAGATTCTTGAAATGAGGAAGGACGAGTGGCAGACAAGTGAATTCTGTAAGTCCCAGAGGGTAAATTCCTTCCTTTTGTCAGGAAGTGATTATCATAGAAAGAGAATCTCTTTACCTGCCACACTGCCTTAGGAGACACAGGCTGAAGTGCATACAGTCCTGCCCTATTTCTCTTTGTACTAGATCCTGAAGCTCCAGAGGAAAGCTACCTTCTTAGAACATGTCTTCCAGGCCTCAGGCAATAGTCCTGTTGGACTTTGATCAGCAAAATAACTTTCGTAAACATGTTAATTTTTATCTTGAATAAGCATGGGAGGGAAATTTGTTTAGTTTGCTCTTTTAAGATTTCCTAAAAATGCAGATGTTCTGAGAAGCAATTTGGGTGTACATTTGCATTTTCCCCATGCTGTTTTGAGAGGAAAAAAATGGTATATTTGGATAAAGGGAAGTACAAAAATACATATCATGCTGAAAAGAATATACTGAAAATGCTTCCCAATAAGAGCTTCCAACAATTATTTCCAATAATGTATATTCATGTGTTGTATGTCACAAGTATGAAGATGGGGAATTGTTTCCATGTGGGGAGGATTATATGTTTGTATTACACACTTCAAAATATTTTTAAGTAGATACATTTCTTAATAGGGCTCACTGCTCTGGGTAATTTCATTCTGGAAAATCAAATTCAATGGAGAATTTATTCTTTTTTTTTCCTTTTCATTAGTAAGACTTCAATGTATAGCAAACATTATGCTGACATCATGCAAATCAGTTTGGTTGCTTAACAAAGCTAAAGGCTAAGTTCTTAGAATTGCAATTAGCATCTTAAAATCAATCTGACTGAAGTTACGTTTTGATTTTGAGTAAACACCTTAAATAAATTGTGCAGAGAATTAGCGTATTTTTTTCCATTGTTGATTTGTACTGCTGCATTTTTATTCAGGGTCTCAAGAAAGTTTGTCATCATTATTTTATAGACTGCAGTTTGTTTATGTTGTAACCTAAATAACACAAAAACACTTCTCTGAAAGTCTGCACGGAAGGAAGGAAGGAAGGAAGGAAGGAAGGAAGGAAGGAAGGAAGGAAGGAAGGAAGGAAGGAAGGAAGACTTTGTTTTTCAAATAACCTGAAAATGGCTGAAAACAACCAAGATGGAAGAACTATAGTATCAAACCCAGTATCTGATTCTTTATTTTCCTGTTTTTCTGTTTTCCTCCATCAGGAAAGTATTCTTTTTTTTAAATCTCCATTTTATCTGAATGAAAGAGAGCCATAACACATCATGGCCACTATCAACAAACTTCACATTTTTGTCTTTATCAATGCAACTCCAATTTGGGGGAATTAATCACCTAACACATTTCTTGTCTCATTGTCAGAAAACCAGAATCAGATGACAAAGTAGCAACTAACATTAAACAAAAACTCCAGTTTTATTAATAATAAGTTTTGCTCTTTTTACTTTTTCTAATGCAGTTTTCCTTTAATGACTGCATGCATTTCCTAGGACCTACAGCCAAGGATTTTTTTCCCCATTTCCTGGTCATCTGAATTCTTTATTCATTCACTTTCTATGTGTACTATCTCCCTAAGACTCCTCCTGCTTTTGTTCTTGACTTCATCTTTTCTTGACCATCATTTATGACATTTTTTTTTGCTGGAGACCAGTGTTTCAGCAAAAAGCACCCATTGTGGGCAATGGATTCACTTAATGACCATGGATTTGCTTAAAAACCATGGTGATTCACTTAACAACTGCTGCAAGAAAATGTCACAAAATTAGGTCAGTCACTTGAGGACCTGCTTAACAACTGGCACAAATTATTACCATAATTCCAAGCTCAATTACAGTTTTAAATTGGAAACTACCTGTACAGCTAAGCCCCATTAATATTTGTTTTAGCATGTTTTCTGATTTCAAGACAAGCATCAAATTGTGGGTCAAATTAGCCACAAATTGTAACTATGGAATAGTAGTATAAGTTTGATATGCCTTAGGGTCCTGAATCTAATTTTTACTTTTAACACTGGTGTGGGTTTAACACCGTTTATTTTATTCTGGGTTACCAAACTGAACAATATACCTGTGTATAGCAATAGCAATAATTTAATTTTAATTTAATTTTTTAATTTAATTTTATTAGATTTATATACCGCCCTTTCCCGAAGGACTCAGGGCGGTTTACAGGGCATTTTAAAACCACACCAATACAAAATACAAAAGTTAAAAAACAATTAAAAAGATTAAATTATCCCTGAGAATAAAAACCCCAGTTAAAAATTCTCAGCCTGGGCCAGAGAGCTCAAAGAGCCAAGTCTTCAGGTCCCGGCGGAATGAACGGAGGTCAGGGGCAGTCCTCAGCTCCACGGGCAGCTGGTTCCAGAGGGCAGGCGCACCCACAGAGAAGGCCCTCCCCCTGGGTGTTATCCACCAGCAATCTTTTACCGGCGGCACCCTGAGAAGACCCTCCCTGTGGGAGTACAGTGGACGAAGGGAACTTGATGCTGGCAGCAGGTGTTCCCTCAAATATCCCAGACCCAAGCCATTCAGGGCTTTATAGGTCATCACCAGCACCTTAAATCTCACCCGGAGGGCAACCGGAAGCCAATGCAGCTCGCGGAGTAGAGGTGTTACATGGGAGTATTGGGAAACCCCCATCACAACTCACGCGGCCGCATTCTGCACCAGTTGAAGCCTCCAAGTGGTCCTCAAGGGTAGCCCCATGTAGAGAGCATTGCAGTAGTCTAAACGGGAGGTCACGAGCGCATGAGTGACTGTGCGTAGGGCATCTCAGTCCAGGTAGGGTCTTAACTGGCGCACCAGGCAAACCTGGGCAAAAGCCCCCCTGGTCACAACTCCTATATGATCTTCAAAATTGAGCCGTGAGTCCAGGAGGATGCCCAAGTTGCGAGCCCTATCAACGGGGGGTAACACCTCACCCCCATCGTTAAAGGTGGAATAGTTTGGTTAGCCCGAGATGCCAATATGCACAGCCACTCAGTCTTGGCAGGATTGAGACGAAGCCTGTTTCTCCCCATCCAGACCTGGACTGCCTCCAGGCAACGGGACATCACGGCGAGGGCATCGCTGGGTTGGTTCAGGGTGGAGAAAAAAAGTTGGGTATCATCAGCATACTGATGATACCCCACCCCGAAACCACGAATAACCTCGCCCAGCGGCTTCATATAGATGTTGAACAGGAGGGGCGAGAGAACCGACCCCTGAGGAACTCCACAAATGAGAGGCCTCGGGGTGGATCTCTGCCCTCCCATCAACACCGACTGCGAGTGGCCCAGGAGATAGGAGGAGAACCACCGTAAAACGGTGCCTCCCACTCCCAGCCCCCTGAGATGCCGCAGTAGGATACCATGGTCGATGGTATCGAAAGCCGCTGAGAGATCTAATAGGACTAGGACAGAGGAGCAACCCCTGTCCCGAGCCTGCCAGAGATCATTCACCAGCGTGACCAATGCCATCTCCATGCTGTGCCCAGGCCTGAAACCCGATTGGTACGGGTCCAGATAATCAGTTTCCTCCAGGAACAGAGGAAGCTGATGCGCCACCATGCTCTCAACAACCTTCGCCAGAAAGCGAAGGTTGGAGACAGGACGATAGTTATTTAAAACAGCCGGGTCCAGGGCAGGCTTTTTGAGGAGGGGTCTCACCACTGCCTCCTTCAAGGCAGCGGGGAAGACACCCTCCTTCAAAGAAGCAGTTATTACTGCCTGGAACCAGCCTCGTGTCCCCTCCTGAGCCGCATAAACCAGCCAGGAGGGGCACGGATCCAACAAACAGGTGGTGGAGCTCAGCCTCCCCATGATCCTGTCCACATCATCAGGGGAAACAGGATCGAACTCATTCCAGATAACATGCTCAAGACCGTCCGATTCCTCCACGTCAGACTCCACCCAGTCAGAGTCCAAACCGGCCTGGATCTGAGCGATTTTGTCCGTCAGATGATGACTAAACTCCTCCGTCCATCCCTGCAAGGGATCCTCCCTCACCTCCTGGTTAAGAAGGGAGTGAGTCACCCTAAACAGGGCGGCCGGGCGATTATCTGCGGACGCGATGAGGGCGGCAAAGTAATTAGCCCTCGCCATCCTCATCACAGCAAGATAAGACCTTATAAAGGTTCTTAACTGCAATCGGTCAGATTCGGAACGGCTGGACCTCCAACCACTCTCTAGACTCCGTCTCCGATGTTTCATCTCCCAGAGCTCCACAGAAAACCATGGAGCCCAACGGGATCTGCGCCGGGTCAGGAGGTCGCAAGGGTACAACACAGTTGAGTGCCTCAGTGGCCACCCTTTCCCAGGCATCCACCAAGGCATCAGCTGGGCTGTGAGTGAGGGCGATAGGTATAGACCCAAGCGCCATCTGGAACCGTTCAGGGTCCATTAGGCGCCTGGGGCTCAACCATCTAGTTGGTTCTGCCACCCAGCAGCGGGGGGTGGCATAACGGAAGACAAGCCGCAGGAGATGATGGTCGGACCATGACAGGGGAGTAACAACCGGTAAACCCCCTCCCAAATCATAACACTTACATACTGCTCCATAGTGCTTTATAGAGATTTACAAAGTCAGAATGTTGTCACTAACAATCGTTTTACTGATCTTGGAAAGATGGAAGGCTGAGTCAACTTTGAGCCCTGTCAGGATCAAACTCCAGACTATCGGCAGAGTTAGCCTGTAATACTGCTTTCTAGCTACTGCTCTCACCATGTGTATTTTAATAAGAAGAATATAATATTTCCGCCTAAAAATTCAAAAGCCTGCTTGAAATGGCCCCATGAATTCTCCAAAGGGGTCACATTTTTGGTAGCCAAGTGTTATGTCGAGTCTCGATCAAACAAAAAAGAGATGAATGTTCAGAAGGAACACATAGGCTCTGCAAATCCTTTTGAAGTTCAACAATGAGCCCTCATTCTCTAAGCTAGGAGTGTCAAACTCCCGGTCCACAGGCCGGTTGCATCACACAGAAGCCGCGCCCACCCCAGCTCCGGCAATGCAAAAAAGGTTGTGATACATCACAACATGTCATGTGATGCGGCGAGTTTGACACCCATGCTCTAAGCTGTCTGGCCGAGCTATAATTTGCTCCTAAAGAGCAGACCATCTTCCCCTTGAAGGGTCTGCTAATAAGACTTCTCAGAATTTCCATGAATCAGTAAAATATTTGGAATGAAGCTGAATTGCCAGATAACACTCCACACAAAAAGGGCAGCCCTATCTGCTTCCAAAATATATGCTGAAGGAAGTTGCCATCTGTGACAAAGTCTTTCAGTTTTGTTAGTCTATTAAATTCTATTATCTCTTTTTTTAAAAAAAATGCATTTTTTTAACCATGATGGAAAGCTTTATGCAAAAAAACAACCCAAAATGATCATAAGAGATTTATAACAAGAAAGGGGAAATTAGGTTTGTTTGTTTCCCTAAGTAAATGATGGATGTAGTAGGAAAGAACTGAATATGATGAATGTGCTTGGCTGGTTATTTGCTTTTAAGAGAATTCCTGTGATGCAGTGAGACCATCCTAAGCGTTTATTTGGCATGCAAATTCACAACAGTTGCAGTGGATTTAAAAAAAAATGTTAGTCATGAACGACTTGTCAGTCAAAAGTACTGGCTAAATATTCCTTCTTCCAGTGGTGGAAAGGGCTTATGTGTGTATATATCCCACTTTTTGGAAGATCTCCTTTGGGAAGAAATAAGCAATATTTATTATCAAGACTTTATGGTCTATGAGTTTTGGAACATTAATAGGATCACATAGTAAATATTTCTTAAAAAAAATTAAATGTGTTACTTTCTGAAAGATTTAAAAGCTATCTCCAACTTTAGATGAATTCTTTCCAGAACCTTACATTTTTGCTTTTTTTTGCATTTTTAGACATTTTTGCATTTCTACAATACATTTGTTTCATCTCGTTCTTCTAGAGTTTTTCTTAATACAAAGAAAAGTGCAAAGACCAAGATTACATTTGTTTTTTTTTTCTCACAAAAGACTGTTCTTTTATACAAAATTAAACTCTGATTCCTTACGTCTAACATTGATGTTAATTCTAGGCTTGTTTCTATTTTCCTATCTTATTATATAGTCTTCCTATTTTGGTAAGTCTGCAACTATCTTTATCTTAGTTTATCTATAATTTTTTTATCTTCATGTCTATGGTACTATGTTTTCCAAGCATAACTATTTCTTAATCATGAGGTCCTTGGAGCACTCTGAGCTTGGTGGTTTTCTTTAAGATGTTTCATTACCCAAATAAGTAACATTGTCAGTCTTAACAATGAAATACCGTAAATATTTTTAAGAGAGAAAAAATAAGCTCAGAGAGCACAAAGGACCATACAGTTTCTACCATGAGCTACACATATTCTTTCCTATTGTTATTTCTTAACTCCTTAAATCAGGGGTCTTCAAACGTGGCCCTTTTACGACTTGTGGACTTCAACTCTCAGAATTCCTCAGCCAGCGTGCTGGCTAAGGAATACTGGGAGTTGAAGTCCACAAGTCATAAAAAAGCCAAGTTTGAAGACCCCTGATTTAATTCTTTCCTTTTTCCCCCAGCTCTACAGCTCATGTAGCCAGTCTCAGTCCATTTGACTGTGAATATATTTATAGACTTAGATATCTATGGGTTTTTTTTATTTTTTATTTATTTTAATTCCATTTATATCCCGCCCTTCTCCGAAGACTCAGGGCGGTTTTACAAACTTAGCAGTAGCCTTCATTCTATGTATATGCCTGCTTATTAGGGCTTTCACACAGACACCCCCAAGCGGCATTATTACAAAGTCAGCTTAATTGCCCCCAACAATCTGGGTCCCCTGTCCTCTGTTTCTGGAGCTGGCTGGGCTCTTTTCATCTCTCAGCTCTGCCTCTCAGCTGGTCTCACAAATGCAAGAAATGCAGTTTTCTCTGACTGTCTGAAGATGTTGCTGAAGTGTTCTTTTTCTCATGTCTCTGCTATTTTCCTGGTTTCACTCCTTTCTGGTCTCACCCACACCCAAGCTTACTTTCTGGTCCATTTTATGAGAGAAACACTCCAATTAATGAGAGTTTTAACCCAGACAGCACCAAAAATCTGAATCCCAGGAGGGAAAAAAATGTCTTCTCTCTGTAATGATGATTTATCTCTTCCACATATTCACAGAAAAATGATACTCATGTTCTCTTATTTTACACATTTCTAAATGTTTGTATTAACTGTAATGCATCTTTTAGCTGTGTTGTGTACATTTTTCTAGATGTTTAATTTCGTAAGTATTTTTGCCCTGTGTTTTCTCCTCATACATGTCCTGTCTTTAAAAGAATTACATTACAAAACTCACTTGCAAACAAAAACTTATAATGATGGATTTTGGAAAATGGTTCTTTTCCCAGCCTAGGCAAAAATTAATAAAAAGCTTTAAATATGCTATGGGCGGCTATCTGATTATTGTTATTATTCTCAAATTCATCACCTGAATTTATAAATAAATGATCAGGTATCAAATATTTGGAATTTGTTTTCCAACATTGCTGATTCAGTAAACAATTACAATAAAATATCAAATGAATACTTAGAGTGTTCTCTTTCTCTGCTTTCTTCCAATATACTATAATAGCACTTCTAAATCACAGTTGCATGAATGTTACTAGTACGTTGCCTGAAATAAGGGAACTGCATTAAGTTATATCCTGGGAGTATTCTGTACCAAAAAAATAAAAGAAAGGGATCAATCCATGGCACTGATACTCTTAAGAGAGGAGTGGAATATGAAAGACTAAATGGAATTCTTTCAAAATTATACTCATTCTAATAGTTGGAATTTAATCCTCTACATATTTGTCTTTTAGTTTATTGTAAGCTATGTAAAATTGCGTGCAAGCTGCACAGCCCTATAAATGCTTTGAATAAACAAGCATAGTTCAAATACAATTTTATTTTCCAAACCTTTCCCAAGACTGAAACTACACTAATTTTAGTATAGTTTCTATCATAGTCGTTGTGAATCTCAGACCATGTGTTATGTTTCTGACAGACAGAGACGAATAAAGCAGAACTCCGAGGCTTGCAAATTCCTCAAAGAACTTGTTTATTTGTTACAAAGTATTGGCACAGTCAAGAGTGAAACGAAGTCTGAATACACAAATAACAATTTCCCAATACGAAGTTAAATATCCCACCCATAAAATGCTGCAAGCAACTACGTTCCCCAATATGATTATTTTACAGACTTTTTATGCAACACCCAGTCTCCAATCCTGGAAGCAGCCAATGACCTTGGTTCCCACGGGACAAAACATTATTTTAACTAACAAAGCACCTGGGCAACCCCCTACCTTCCATTCTATGTGGCAACATAGAATGAGAAGAAAAATGGCTGCAACCATGCTCATTTGTAGAGTTGGCACCATGATCAAGATGTAGCTTGATAGTCTCCTTGTTCAGTTTGAGAAGCCTCAAGAGAAGGTCCTCTTCAAAACTAAAGACGAGGACCTTTGACCACTCAATTTTGCCTAACATAAAATGCCTAGAATTGACAAAGCCTTCTCCAGAGACTCTTTTGCCTGCTAAGTGATATTGGCTCTTTCATACAAGGAAGTCTGAAGAATAATCAGTTGACCCTTTGGTCAAATTATTTCCCCATCCTGGTTTAGCAGATGTAACTATCTGAGGACAGTTTTCAAAATTGGAAAGTTTGGGCCTATTAGTTCCCAGTTCTGAACTCTACTAACCTTATTGTTTAAAAACAAAAACTTAGATTCCATACCATCTGAAATTTGTATTTAATGCATGAGGAATGTGACACCATTATGGTGGCAGGAATAAAAATAACAGAATAACACAGTTGAAAGGGAATTTGGATGTCTTCTAGTCCAACCTTTTGCTCAAGCAGGAGACCCTATACCATTCCAGAAAAAAAAGCTCTCCAGTCTCTTCTTAAAAACCTCCAGTGAAGGAAGCTGCTCCACTGATTCATTTTTCTCACTGTTGGGAAATTTCCTCTTATTTCAAAATTACTTCTCTCCTTGATTAGTTTCCATCTATTTCTTCTTGCCCTGCCGTCAGGTGCTTTAGAGAATAGGTTGACCCCTCTTCTTTGTGGCAACCTCTGAGATATTGGAACACTGCTATCATGCAACCCTAATCCTTCTTTTCACTAGACAAAGCAAACCCAATTCCTGCAACCATTCTTCATATGTTTTAGCTCCAATGTCCTAATCATCCTTGTTGCTCTTCTCTGTACTTTTTCTACATCCTTTTTGTAATATGCTGACCAAAACTGGATGTAGTATTCTAAGTGTGATCTTACTAAGGCTTTATAAAATACTTCACGTGAACTTGATTCCATCCCTCTGTGTGCAATGTATGTGCAAAGTATGTGTGTATGCAATGTGTGTGCCAAATGTGCAATGTGGACAACACTGCTACCTTTGGAGCATAGGCATTGCCACCAATCAGGAAGAGCAGGGCTATAGAGCTAGAAGATGGACCTCCGGCAATCAATATGACATTCCAATTCCAATATAATAAGGGACTTCCAATTCTGAAGCTGGTGTGATATGCCATAGGTACACTTGTTGAGGTACCTTGGGAAGTATGCCATAGGTACATTTGTTGAGTGGAGAAAATTAGGATCTAAATAAATAAATAAATAAATTAGATGTGTAGCAATGGTGATAAGCTGTGGCTAGTTGGAATCCCCAAAGAGGAACTGAAAAGAACTAAGTGGCCATTTGCACAAAGATTTTAGGTCTTACCTCATAGAGACCTGAACATGATGTAGTCATGTTATTGAATTCTAGGCATTTTTCATCTCTCAGTCAGGAAGTATTAGAAGTATCACAGTACTGTTTGTTGGTTAACAGTGAGAAACAATGCTGATCCTCTTTTTTTAGGGAAAACTTTTATGGACCAAAGAACTGAGATAAAGATTGGAAAGGGCCACAATTTCTAATTTAAGCCATTGAACTACAACTAAGATGATCAGATTGGCAATGTCATTTCTGCAGGTAGCATATTATTGGTATTAATGTGTATTTATGCTTGGTAGACATCAGTAAATGTTCTTATTCTGCAGTCTTCTGTGGCCAATCAGATATAGTCAAGAAGATTTTTAAAAAAATATGGACAAGAGGAACACAGTTTTGGCTCCCTGGCTCTGGGTTGTGATGTGGCATATTTCATCAATGCTATTTTAGGAGTTTGCCTTGTGTTTGTGCTTATTGTGCTTATCAGGTTCTGCCACTTCATGTCTCTTCTCTGGGATATTATTGAGGAGTGTCATTCACTATCCAGGAAAGGGAAAAGCTCTTAAACATCCAGTGTTTTCCCCTCAGTCCCTGAGTAAGTCACTAATGACTAAAAAGAATGTCATTTATTCATGTTGTCAGGGTGACAATACCTTGCAGAAGGATGAGTATCAGATTCTGATGTTTTTAGCATGTTTCTTTACAAAGTCAACACCAGTGGTTTTACATCTGAATCAAAAACTGTGACCAGGGATTGTTGATACACCAGCAACAGTTAGTTCATGGTTGCTAAGTGCTACAATGCCCAGCTATCAAACCATATGGCAGGAGACGTCTCCCTTACCTTTTGCGATGTATCCACCAACTGATGCATTAAGAATTCTGATGTGTCCATCATAATTTGGCTAAAGCTTTAAAGATTTAAGGGATGAATCTTGTGAATATCATAAACCATTTCTTATATTTTTACCCAGTGCTAAATTAAAGGGAAAAGGTATATTGGACTCTGGTTTATGGCAAGGTAGAATAGATCTTCCCCAGTCTATTAAAAAAGGAACATTTTCAACCATGTAATAAATTCATCAGCGTATTTCCCCAGTCATTAATTCTTGCAAAGTCTTTGGATCTGCAATTCATGCTATCTTTCTGTTACCTAGGAAGAGGCTCTTTGGGTTAAAGAATAATTAATACTAATTTCTGTCAGCCTCATTTCCCAAACTAGGTTGGGACTACTGCATACATCTGAGAGTGGGGATTTAATAAAGTGCTGGAAGAATAACAGTAAGAAAGGAATATTCAATAAATAGACACATCTTAGTGAAAATGGAAATTTCATTTCCTACATGTCAAAAACTGGAGTTTGACAGATAGAATAAAAAGAATTATTTTCAAGTCACAAAAGAACAAGTATCAGATGTGTTGTCCTTGTTTAAATCCCACTTTCAGTTATTTTGAAGAAAACAAATCTTGACTATCAAGCAGCAAAAATGCTAATCAAATCTCACATTTGCTCTGTATGGATTATCTGAAGCTTTGTGGAAAATGAAAAAATCGGAATCCAGTCAATGACAAACACAGTCAGAACTTTTTTTTGCACAGAAAAAGCAGGCCTAGAAAAATGTGCTACAGTACCAAATACTGTGGCAAAATCAAAAACAGTAATGCAATTAAAATGCTGAATGGCCAAACCATCAAGAGTCATCAAGATAAAGTATCTGGGCATTTTACAATTGGATAACATCAAACATGGACAAGTTAAAACTATAATTAGTAAATAATACATCAAAAGAGTGAGAGAGTAATCATTAAAGATAAAATTGAATGGTGGAAACACCATCAAATCCATGAATACCTATGATACAATATATGCTGGAACTGCTAATTGGGCACAAGCTGTACTGGAAGTTTCGACTAAAAAAGGAAGAAACCTAATGTGTATTCACTACACATTACATCCCTGTAGTAATATTGATAGATTATACTTGCCCTGCATAAATGGAGGCAGAGGTTTACTTCAAGTCAAACAAACTGTCAGAGAAGAAAAGCATGCATTGGTTGATCATGTAAAATGACAGCCAAAAATAAGCATGCATGCAAGTTAAAAATTGCAACACTGAATGTGCAGGAAAGAAAGCACAAATATTTGTTGTTGTTAACTGCGAAGTCATGTCCGACCCATCGTGACCCTATGGACAACATTCCTCCAGGCTTTCCTGTCCTCTACCATCGTCTGGAGTCCATTTAAGCTCACGCCTACTGCTTCAGTGACTCCATCCAGCCACCTCATTCTCTGTCGTCCCCTTCTTCTATTGCCCTCGATCTTTCCCAGCATCAGGCTCTTCTCCAGTGAGTCCTTCCTTCTCATTAGGTGGCCAAAGTATTTGAGTTTCAGCTTCAGGATCTGGCCTTCTAAAGAGCAGTCAGGGTTGATCTCCTCTAGGACTGACCGGTTTGATCGCCTTGCAGTCCAAGGGACTCGCAGGAGTCTTCTCCAGCACCATAGTTCAAAGGCTTCAATTCTTTGGCGCTCAGCCTTTCTCATGGTCCAGCTTTCACTGCCATACATTGCAACTGGGAAGACCATAGCCTTGACTATACGCACTTTTGTTGACAGGGTGATGTCTCTGCTTTTTAGTGTGCTGTCTAGATTTGCCATGGCTTTCCTCCCCAGGAGAAAGCGTCTTTTAATTTCTTGGCTACAGTCCCCATCTGCAGTGAACTTGGATCCCAGGAAAATAAAATCTGTCACTACCTCCATTTCTTCCCCATCTATTTGCCAGGAATTGAGAGGGCCAGATGCCATGATCTTGGTTTTCTTAATGTTAAGTTTCAACCCAAGTTTTGCACTCTCCTTCTTCACCCTCAACAAGAGGCTCTTTAGTTCTTCTTCAATTTCTGCCATTAGAGTGGTATCATCTGCGTATCTTAAGTTGTTGATATTTCTTCCGGCAATCTTAATTCCAACTTTTGATTCCTCTAGCCCTGCCTTTCTCATGATGTGCTCTGCATATAAGTTAAATAGGCAGGCCGACAGTATACAGCCTTGCCGGACTCCTTTCCCAATTTTGAACCAATCAGTGGTTCCGTGTCCAGTTCTCACTGTTGCTTCTTGACCCGCATATAGGTTTCTCAAGAGACAAATAAGATGGTCTGGTACTCCCATCTCTTTAAGAACTTGCCACAGTTTGTTATGATCCACACAATCAAAGGCTTTAGCATAGTCAATGAAGCAGAAGTTGATGTTTTTCTGGAACTCCCTAGCTTTCTCCATGATCCAGCGTATGTTGGCAATTTGATCTCTAGTTCCTCTGCCTCTTCGAAATCCTGCCTGTACTTCTGGTAGTTCTCGATCCACATACTGCTGAAGTCTAGCTTGTAGGATTTTAAGCATGACTTTACTAGCATGAGAAATGAGTGCAATGGTGCGATAGTTTAAACATTCTTTGGCACTGCCTTTCTTTGGAATTGGAATGTAAACTGATCTTTTCCAATCCTGTGGCCACTGTTGAGTTTTCCAAATTTGCTGGCAAATTGAGTGTAGCACTTTTACTGCATTGTCTTTTAAGATTTTGAATAGTTCAGCTGGAATATTGTCACCTCCACTAGCTTTGTTGTTGCTCAGCTTTTCTAATGCCCACTTCACTTCACATTCTAGGATGTCTGGCTCGAGGTCAGTGACCACCTTATTGAGATTATCAGGGACGTTAAGCTCATTCTTGTATAGTTCTTCTGTGTAATTTTGCCACCTCTTCTTAATCTCTTCTGCCTCTGTTATGTCCCTGCCATTTTGGTCCTTTATCATGCCCATTTTTGCATGAAACGTTCCCTTCATCTCTCCAATTTTCTTGAAAAGATCTCTGGTCCTCCCTATTCTATTGTTTTCTTCTATTTCTTTGCACTGTTCATTTAAGAAGGCATTCTTATCTCTTCTAGCTATTCTCTGTAATTCTGCATTCAATTGGGCGTATCTTTCTTTTTCTCCCTTGCCTTTTGCTTCCCTCCTTTCCACAGCTATTTGCAAAGCTTCCTCAGACAGCCATTTTGCTTTCTTGCATTTCTTTTTCTTTGGGATGGTTTTGGTTGCTACCTGTTGTACAACGTTGCGAACCTCTGTCCATAGTTCTTCAGGCACTCTGTCTATCAGATCTAATTCCTTAAATCTATTTGTCACCTCTACTGTATATTCAACAGGGATATGATTTAATTCATACCTGAGTGGCCTAGTGATTTTCCCTACTTTCTTCAGTTTAAGCCTAAACTTTGCAAGGAGAAGCTCATGATCTGAGCTACAGTCAGCTCCTGGTATTTTTTTTACTGACTGTATAGAGCTTCTCCATCTTTGGCTGCAGAGCATATAGTCAATCTGATTTCTGTGTTGACCGTCTGGTGATGTCCATGTGTAGAGCCGTCTCTTGGCTTGTTGGAAAAGAGTGTTTGCTATGACCATCGTATTCTCTTGACAGAATTCTATCAGCCTGTGCCCTGCTTCATTTTGCACTCCAAGGCCAAACTTGCCTGTTATTCCGGTTATCTTTTGGCTTCCTACTTTAGCATTCCAATCCCCCATGATGATAAGAACATCATTTTTTGGTGTTAGTTCTATAAGGTGCTGTAGGGCTTCATAGAACCGGTCAATTTCATCCTCTTCAGCACTGGTGGTTGGGGCATAGACTTGGACTACTGTGATATTGAATGGTTTGCCTTGGATTCGAACTGAGATCATTCTGTCATTGTATCCCAGTATTGTTTTTCCTACTCTTTTATTGACTATGAAGGCTACTCCATTTCTTCTGAGGGATTCTTGCCCACAGTAGTATACCTGATGGTCATCTGAATTAAATTCACCCATTCCTGTCCATTTTAGTTCGCTGATACCTAAGATGTCAATGTTCAGTCTTGTCATCTCTTGTTTGACCACGTCCAGTTTTCCTTGATTCATGGATCTTACATTCCAGGTTCCTATGGAGAAAAAATCTTTACAGCATCGGACTTTCCTTTCACCACCAGACACATCCACAGCTGAGCGTCCTTTCGGCTTTGGCCCAGTCGCTTCATTCTTTCTGGCGCTACTAGTACTAGCCCTCTGCTCTTCCCCAGTAGCATATTGGACGCCTTCCGACCTGAGGGGCTCATCTTCCAGCGTCATATCGTTTTGCCTTTTGGTACTGTCCATAGGGTTTTCATGGCAAATATACTGGAGTGGTTTGCCATTTCCTTCTCCAGTGGATCACGTTTGTCAGAACTCTCGGCTATGACCTGTCCGTCTTGGGTGGCCCTGCACAGCATAGCTCATAGCTTCATTGAATTACGCAAGCCCCTTCGCCACGACAAGGCAGTAATCCATGAAGGGGGCACAAATATTAAAATAATGTAATAAAAACACAAAGAGAATGCTGGCAAGGGAAAACTATTACATGGCCAATTTCTGCAAAAGATTGAGGGGGAAGTGGATAAAGATAAATGGCTTACAACAGGAATATTAAACAAACCTGAAGGCTTGATTTTGACTATGCAAGAGCAAGCTATTCAGACTATTGCAATCAATGCCAGAACTGAAAAGTCATCAAATAATTAAAGATGCACATTGTGTAATGAATCAGAAGAAACAGTGGAATCAGAAGAAACAGTGGATTATATACAAGTAGCCCTTGATATAATGGAGTCTGCCCATTCCAGTCATATGTTATGATTGTCATAAAATGGTTTGGTAATATGACTGACTTGATTTTACAATATCTCTGTGATGTTTTTCCAGCGGTTGATAATTTATATCTCTGCAATGGGGCATGGTTTTTACAAAAATTTGAAGTGCCAGTTTTTGGCAAAGCTGTTATAAAATATGTCCTTATGACCACAGGACAGTGCGAAAAGCTGTAAATTTGTCTGTGTTGCTAAGAGTTCAAAGCTTAGTTGCAAAAATATAAACTATGGTTCAAATCTGCCCATGTGTTCTGAGATTAAGGAGCAATATGGACATAGTTTCAAATGGGAAACTGTGAGCAGCCTATAATATTTAGGCCACGTTAAATCCAAAATCTGTAGAAAACTCCTGGAGGGTTGGCATTCAGACAAATCAGTCATTAATAGACACATAGAGATAAACCAAATTTACACACAATTTAAATGAGACAATTTTAAAAAGATAATATGAAACAAAAAGATCAGAACGCATCCTCTCCAGCAGTCTACACCAAGATAAGCAGGGATGAACACCAGACAAACTATCAAGCCAAAAACAATACCCTAAGGAACCATCAAGGAAAAAAACCATCCCCACACTCACTAGCACTGATGATGTTACATAGTTGGGTAATGTAAAGTCTCTAAGCAAACAACCAAGCTCACAGAGTACCAAGAATCCCACAGTTTAGCCTGAACTACTGTCTTCTATGGAAGTCAAACAATATCCCTAAAAAAGGCAATGGAAAAGCTATTTCTTATTGCTGCCAAGAAAAAAAAATGAAATGAAGCCCTTGAAGAAGCAGGAATCAAGCTTCATTTGAAGGAAGCTTCACTTTATACAAGGGAAATTGCTCTACATATTGAGCACATTAGATATTTTGTATTAAGGATGCATTTGTCTTTTGAATCATGATTGCAAGTAGCTGTATGCCTGCATATCTCTTGAGCATGGCAGAACCATGGCAAGATACCTTTTGCCTATATGATATCCTGCACAACAGCCACAATAAAGGAATGCTTCTTAATGGAGCCACGCTGCAGGGAAATACACCCCATTTAATTGCTGACTAAGATTACAAAGTGCTTTCCTGGCTACAGTGTCTGCTGTGGTTCTGTGACAGGTTGTGGAATGTAAATTCCAAAAAACAAACATCACCGGTTATTTTCCTACTTTCCTGTGACTGCTAGAAATACATGGTAACGTTTGACAAATATAGGAAAACAGCAGATGTCAATCCAGCCTTCTTCTCTGACGGTTCTATTTCTGATTTATGGTTTGTAGAGACATCTTTGCTGCCCCTGACTAGCGCATGACACATCTCTTATCATTTTGTAGGTGGAATGCCAAGATCTATGGCTGTACAGTTTTGGAACTGTGGAACGTGTGGAAGAGAAAATTATTCTGCTTGACTAGAGACAGGTTAAGTTACATGGTGTCTTAAATTGAATTTGACAGCTCTGAAGCCTGGTTCATCTTCTCTTGGTTTTAAAGCTATTACGAGTGCTAAATGTTTTTTTTAATACACCAATATAGGATTTTATTCTTAGGGAATAAAGGGGGGGCGGGTTTCCTCAACATGCCATTTTATGTATTAAAATACTAATAGTATAATAATGCATTTAAATTGATGGGTTATTTGGGTTTTATTTTGTAGTCAAGTCCTGATCATTAAAAGGTTGATTTTTTTTACATATGTATTGACCTTGAACCTATGTAGAAAAAGAGTGAAAGAGACACTGGGGTGGGGGTGGAAGTACTGTGCTGAGTGTAGCTGTTGCAATTACAAAATGACTTACAAGTGAGGGAAGCTAGAAAAATACAGAACATATCAAAAGTTGTGCAGGGTTTACCCAAACACATTTGCTGGTACCCTCTGCACGTCTCTCTTCAAAGATAGCCAACATAACAGAATAACAGAGCTGGAAGGAACTTTAGAGGTCTTCTTCTCCAACTCCTGCTTGTTCAGGCAGGAAACCCTACAGTATAATATTTCAGACAAATCTCTTATTATAAACCTCCAGTGATGGAGCACTCACAACTTCTGAAGGCAAAGCCGTTTCACTGATTAATTTTTCTCACTGTTGGGAATTTTTCCCCCCTTAGTTCTAGGTTGCTTCTCTCCTTGGTTAGTTTCTATCCATTGCTTCTTGCCTTGCCTTCTGATGTTTCAGAAAATAGGTTGACCCAGTGGTGGGACTCAAATATGTGAACAACCGGTTCTCTGTGTGGATGCCATTTCCGGAAGTCCATTCTGGGCCTGAGCAACAAAAATTAGCTACCAGTTCTGCTGAACTGTTGTGAACTGGCTGAATCCCACCACTGGGTTGACCTCCCTCTTCTTTGTGGCAGCTCCTCAAATATTGGAACACTGCTATTATGTCACGCCTACTGTCCTTCTTTTCTCTAGACTAGCCATGCCTAGCAGGTTTGTTAGATACAGACAGATACAGATGGAATCGATTGAGAGACCACATCCACCCTCTTGCAGATTAGGTAGCCTGCTCATATTGCCAAAGGCTACTTGCCAGTGGCATCAGCCAATGTTCGCCGAGGCAAAATATTGAAAGAAGTGATATACCATGCAACACAAGTCCATGACCCTTAGTTTGTGGCTCATGTCATACCTGTGTGTTCAAAAGGGGCAGAGCTTGTGGCACAACATTGCAATCCTCCTTTT
The DNA here is from genome assembly GCF_947247035.1 of Vipera ursinii. Lineage (NCBI taxonomy): Eukaryota > Metazoa > Chordata > Lepidosauria > Squamata > Viperidae > Vipera > Vipera ursinii. The sequence continues at coordinate 36,691,495 of NC_139513.1, read as the reverse complement.
GTCATTTTGATGAAAGTAGCAAGATCTTGTGAATGCTGTGGCCTGTTCTTATCTTGTATGTTGCATTTACTTTTTCAGTCGGAGGCCTGGAAAGAAATGACAAAGGTGGGTTGCCATGATTAAGAACTTCCCACTGGGTATCATAGGTGGCCCCATATAATCTCTGTATTCTGTACAGTTAGTCCTTGATTTATAGCTGTAATTTGGCTCAAAATAATGATCCTAAGTTGTGCCAGTTGTTAAGCAAGTCACCATGAGACTGCACCCAATTTTGTAACCTTTTTTTTGCACCAGTTGTTAAGTGAACGTGGTGGTTGTGAAGCAAACATGACAATCATAAAGTGAACCCTGTGATTGTAAAGTGAATGCCACAGTTGTTAAGTGAATCTATTGTCTGCAATAGATTTTTTTTTTGCCAGCAACCAGAAACAAATGCCAGTTTCTGGCCAAAAAAAAGCCATCAAAAATCATCATCATGTGACTGCAGGACACTGCGAAAACCCTTAAATTCAGGCCAGCTGACAAAATGGGATCACATGACTGTGAAGGAAGGGTGGCTGTTGGAACTTCGAATCTAGTCATAAGTAGCCCGGGGTGTGTGTGTGTCTGTTAAGCAACTGGGCATAAGTTGAGGGTTACCTATAGAAAAAAGTATATTTTGTATAGCATAAGTTTAGAAGCTTGCTTACTTTCCCCCTCCTTATATGATGTAGCCCATTTGCAAAGTATTGGCTTAGCTCCACTGATCTTGCTGCCCTTATTTATAAAATTGTTGTACGGCAATCACAAAATGTTTGAAAAGATATTGCAGTAGCTGGTACCTCCAGACAGGTCTGAATAATATTAATTATTTGGACAAATTCAATTTAAGATTTGTAACTGTTCCGATTCTCAGGGAACACAGTGGTTTTCAAAAAGGAATTTAAGATTCTTGGTGCAAACAACGAAATTGCCTGCTTTGATTAGTTTCTTTTCTACTTGGAAACAACTCTTGGATTTTTTTTAATTCAACCTGAAAAAAATAGACTTTAACTTTGGGTTTTGATAATAATGAATGATGAACATCTTTAGGATGATAGAAGTACTGTTAGCTATGGTTCATTCAAGTTCAAAAGAGTAATTGATGTATAGGTTTTTATCTGTATTGAAGAAAGATTGAAGTTCCTTTTTTCTATTTTTTGTTGCTTGTATTCCCTAAATTTTTTCTTATCCCTTTTTTTCTAACTCCTTTTCTTTGCACACAAGACACACACAGAGAGACACAGACACACTGACACACAGACAAACAGGCACACAGAGACACAGAGACACAGATACAGACAAGCAGACACACACGCACACACATACATAATACATACATACATATGTTTTGAATGCAAAAAAAGACAAGTTTCATTTCAACATTTTAAATCACTCTCAATTGCTTTAATGCTGGGTTAGTATTGTATTGATATCACTATATTTCCATCATCCTTTTAGCAGCAGTTAGAAAAGCTGGTGAATAGCATAACTAAACAAATAATATATTAATAAAATAATATTGATAAACTGGAGCTAACTAGATGTTTTAGGCCACTCAGGGTTTCTCATCCCAGCCAATTAAATAGGCTGGATCATTGTGTGACCCAAAGAATGGAGGATCCCTCATGAGACACTGCACTGAATTCCTGGGGGTGGAAGACAGGAATGACGAGATAAAATAAAAAAATCAATAAAACGTAATAATATTATTGAAATTGGAGGGAGCAGGGTAGACTGAGAGGTCCTCTAATCTGTAGTAGGAACTAAATTGCACTGTGTTCAGTGGGCTTCATGAACACTTGCACTTCAGCCTTTAGTTTAATATATTTGGGGATCATATGCACCCAAGATTTTGCACCAATGCTACTTTTCCTTAAATGTCTTTTCAAAAACATTTCCCTGGAATGGAGCCTTAAACATTAAGAATGACATGAGCAATTTTCAGATGTGTTTCACTATGATATAGGAACACTGTGAAAATCTTTAATTGAGATGAGAGTGTTGGCCATTAGATGGGCAGCTTTAAAAATATTTTACTGAGAAAAAAACAAAACGAAACAAAAACAAAACCTGTCTCTGGTGGACACCAGAATCTTTGTGGACCCTGGCATCATAAAAGATTGGAAGTCTTCTTCGCCTTAAATAATGATATGCCCTTGGCTCTACCTAACAAGATGAATTGGTAATAAATGTTCATCAAGCACAACAGCAGAAGTTCGTTACACTGCTATGCTGTTTTATGGTGCAAAACAAATATATAAAATTAATAAATCTCCTAAGACCTGGATGATCTTTAGAGCATGAGGCCTGGAGATTGGGTGAGCCTTTGATGTGATTTTTCTTAATATGACTTTGATGATTGTGTGAATTGGGTTAGATTGTCCATAGGTACCATTATGCTATTATTCTGTTGCTGCAGTTGTTAATTTGCTTGTATTAGTTTTAATCCTATTGGTTTTAATTGTGTTCAGGGTGATAATTGCATGATGAGAGGCTATATAAATAAATACTTTATAATTTATTTATATAAAGAAATATATATATATACATATATATATATATATATATATATATATATATATATATATATATATATATATATATACAGTATATATATATATATATATATACAGTATATATATATATACAGTATATATATATATATATATATATACATATATATATATATATATATATATATATATATATATATATATATATATATATATATACAGTATATATATATATATATATATATATATATATATATATATATATATATATACATATACATATGGATCTTTGGTTATATGTATGTATGTATGTATGTATGTATGTATGTATGTATATATAAATGAATGACTTGCCTCTAGAAGTTGTGGGTGCTCCAACACTGGAGGTTTTTAAGAAGAGATTGGACAACCATTTTCTGAAATGGTATAAGGTTTTCTGTCTGAGCAGGGGGTTGGACTAAAAGACCTTCAAGGCACCTTCCAATTCTGCTATTCTGTTATTATAATGCATAAATAATAACATCCTAAACTTTTTTGCAGCATACTTTTCATCTGTACATATATATGGCTTGGCCTGAGGCAACCTGCTCTCTGCTCATTCAAGCTAGTTGCTGCAATGCAGCCAGAACCTTAGCAGTTAGCTTGCAAATAATCCTCAATATCAAAATGTGGTTGGGGGAAAAAAAACAGCAGACAAGTTTGTGTCTGCTGATGAGGTGATGAATGGACTTACTAAACTATATGACTCTGGCATCAAAATGTGATTGAAAGTTGTAATATAAATTGAAATGTAAATATGTATGGGGAAGAGAGAGAGAGGGAGGGAAAGAGAAGGATTCAAAGGGTTAGTTCAATTTATTCCAAATTTTTATTTTATCAAAAGAGAGAATGAGCCTGAAAGACTCCATTTCAAAACTTGCTTCACTATGCCTATTTTTATATCATATTGTAATTAAAGTTATAATTACAGAACTAACTATAATGAGCTCCTTTCTTCAAAAGACATTGGAATCCTACTTTCTTTATTAAATTTTCAATTTGTTTCCTGCAGTGTTACATAGTTTATTCTCATTAATTGAAGGGGGATCTCATAAATATTTTATCAACACAAGAATGTGATTAAAAGCAGGAGGTTTCTTATTATTCCAATTTTTCACCTTTTTAAAAAAGTAACTCCTTGGTTTCAGTTTTTTTATATATACATTCAAGTTCCTTAGTCTTAAAAGGAGTCTACCATGATGTTCATATTATATTAGATAAAATCAGGTTATTTTAGAGTAATTCTGTTTTGGTTTGGGAAGCATTTATTTCTATCCTTCTGGGAATGTCTTTTACTTAAGAGATGCTTTGCCAAATGCTGTCTAAAAATACAGCAGTTAGTAGGATTTTCACATTAAATGGTTCAGTATTGCCTTCTTCAAGATTAGAATCTACATATCTATAAAAACAGCTCTGCTCATTCTCAGTGCAATTGGATTATCATCTCTCCTGGCTATTTGGTAATATAACTCTTGGCGTACAGATATACAGGCAAGGTTATTTTTATTTAAAAGAAGTCACACTAAGCTTCCTCTGGCAGAGAAAACTGAAGATGTAAGAAAATAGGTGTAACACAGATAGAGTAAGGGGGCTGAATTAAAAAAAAACAACTGTTTTGGGTTAAAATATATTGCAGATGAACTGTGGAAATATAAAACATTCTTCACTGTAGCTGAATCTGGTTGAGCCCTGTGCTAACAAACTGTGCCTCCTGGGTAGCCAGAAAAATGCTCCCTTTGATATATTTCTAAGTACTTTTCCCATTTAAAAAGTTGATTTTGAGAAATCAGGGGTGAATGAATGATATAAATCAGTCTTCTCCAATGTGGCACATATCAAGCACGTTCATATTTTTTTTTAAAGAATCCCAGAATTTCCAGTCAGCATGCTGATTATTGCTGGCTGAAAATTCTCAGGTTTGCAATCTCACCTTATCTCAGAGACAATGGTTTGGGAAGGCTGATGTCAATTCTAGTAATGGGACGAGGGCTGTCAAAGCTGTACAGAGCTTCAAAGGGATGTTTTGCTCTGATGATGCTTCAAAGTAAAGCAGACTTTGAATGTGGTTTGTGATGTCCCCTGTGAAAAATGATGGAGGTCCTGGTTAGCTGAAACATGTGATGTACTCAAAAATTTGGAGAGGCTAGAAGAAGTAGTTGAGGCCAACTAGTCACCAGATGATTCTACGATCTGTTGGAGGAAGATGACAGGAGTCAGTAAATGGCAAGAACTGAAGAGTGTGTGACAAGCTACACCAGACATGTCAAACACAAGGCCCGGGGGCCAGATTCGGCCCGCGAAGTGGTTTCATGTGGCCCACGAAGCCATCCTGGAAACAGTGAGGGAACGGCCCCAACTGCCTTAGCCCTGGCCCAGAGACCCTCCTTCTGCCAGAGACCCTCAGATCTGTCCCACTCCTGCCCAGGCCCCCATAGGCACCCTTGATGCGAATGATGTAGAGCTGGCCACGCCCACCCAGTAGGCCATACACACTCTAGCCACACCCACCCAGTAGGCCACGCCCACCCTGGCCACACCCACCCGGCCCCTTGAGGGCAACTGGAATGCTGATGCGGCCCTCAATGAAATTGACTTTGACACCCCTGAGCTACACAGAATGGTATTTAGGGAGACTGGGTGACCTCAAGAAGCAAGAGCCACGTTGATTTCAGAAAGGCATCTTTAATTTTAATCAGGGTAAAAATATAACCCCCAAAACTATAAAAACAGTTTCCCTGGCAAACCTCTAGCAAATTCAGTAAGGCATAGCCTCTTTAAAATATTTCCTTTCCATAACCTCCATTTCTGGACTGAGTGGCTTTTAATGTAAACATTGAACTGATCCTCCCTCATCTGGTTCCATCAATCTCTCACAGACATGGACATGTACCAGGAGGCAGAGACCGTTATCTGGCTGGCACGGCAGTAAGAAAGCAGTTCCAAGTTGTGACAATCCTTTTTGAAAGTGGCAATGAGTGTGTTGACAGGTAAAATATCTGTGCAGATTACTGGTGGGATGGATAGTCAGGTAACCATGCCCGGATGCTTGGATACCAGCAGTTCACGAGAGGCCTTGGATGATGTGTTCCTGCAGAGATGAGAATTTATCAGAAGTTATCCACCTCTTACTTCAAAAGAAAAATATTTTCAGTTCTTTAAAGACACCTTGAAGTGCTGACCAAATCCAACAGGATAAAAAAGCAAATATTTTTAACATTCTGTTTAATTTGATACTTCTTCCAGTTAAACAAGATAGGTAGGCAGACACAAATTGTTTTTTTTTTTTTGATAGGCACTACTTACTTAACAAGATCAAACGTGTGTTCTTTTTATTAAACCTTCTATCCAGATTTAATCCCAGCCAAAGCCACTCGGTTGCTCTTTGCTGATGGTTTTGCTTGCACTTCCTGGTTTTTGCCTCTAGAGCAGGGGTCTTCAAACTTGGCCCTTTTATGACTCATGGACTTCAATTTCCAGAATTCCTCAGCCAGACACGCTGGCTGAGGAATTCTGGGAGTTGAAGTCCATGAGTCATAAAAGGGCCAAGTTTGAAGACTCCTGCTCTAGATACAGCTGGCTGCAGAACTGGTATTTCTTAACATAATCAAGGTACAGCAGAGCTCAATTGGCCAGCCTGAATCAACTTTGTCCTTGCAGTCATGCACTAAGAGAATGCATTTACACATCCTCAATAGCATTAGTAACACTAAAAGCATGACAAAATTGTGCTTAGATATAAACAGCCAAGATTTGTTCCAATTTATTCATGCATTTCTTGGGGCTGGTTCTCCCTTCAAACAGCTGGTACAAAGTCAGAACATTTTGAAAGCTGAAGCTTTTACATCATCTCCATTGGCATGCATCTCTGGTTCTTTCAATTGTGAAATCAGATTTACTGTATAAAAATTTTAAGCTCACTGCTTATGTTAAATCTGTTGGTGCTTTTATACTGTTATGTTTATTAAATTTGCAAATTAAAGGTCAAGATATCTTCAGATTATAGGATTTTAAGACAAGTATGAATGATGCAGATACCAAGGCCACTTGAATGACTCTCCAATATCCAAATCGGTACTTAACCAGGGAAATATAAAAGGACTTGTGTGCATCTAGAAAATATGATTTGAAAGATACTGAGAAGTGTAAATCAGGAAATATGATTTAGAATGGTGTCTTTCAACCTTAGCAACATTAAGTTATGTGGACTTCAATTCCCAGAATTCTTCAGCCAATGTGCAACATCAAACCCAAATCACTAACACAACCAAGATGAAGGTCCCTGCACAGACTCAGGGTCTGGGCATATTGTTACTTGTGTATCATCAAGAGCTATAATAATGGGCACTTTTTAATATGTCTTTTTAAAAGCTCCTAATATGTTGAAAATGAGAAAACAAAGGGGTATGGGAGGGATCCTGCTGCAGTTCAAACAATAAGTTTATCAAGACTTTTCCTAACTTAATACAGGAAACCACTGGACTGCCTATGTAATATTTAAAAAGGTAAAGGTAAAGGTTCCCCTGCACAAGCGTGCTAGTCATTTCCAACTCTAGGGGCCGGTGCTCATCTCTGTTTCATAGCTGAAGAGCCAGTGCTTGTCTGAGGACGTCTCCGTGGTCATGTGGCTGGCATGACTAGACACCAAAGGCGCACGGAACGCTGTTACCTTCCCACCGTAGTGGTCCCTATTTTTCTACTTGCATTTTTATGTGCTTTCGAACTGCTAGGTTGGCAGAAGCTGGGATGAGTAACAGGCGCTCACTCTGTTACGCGGCACTTGGGATTCAACCTGCCAAACTGCTGACCTTCAGATCGACAAGCTCAGCATCCCAACCAACTGAGCCACCGCGTCCCTTATGTAATATTTAAGACTTCCTAAATTGTTTAGGAGTTTACAGTGTGGTAGAGTTCCTCTGTATTTATTTCCAACTTTTTAGAAACTGCTCTTGTAGTAAAGCAACTGTTAAACATATTGGAAACTCTTTGCCCTGTAACTGTTTGTTGTAAAAAGCAACTATACCACCTTTTTTCCCCAGAGCAATATGACTATTGCAACAACTCAAAAATAAGCAAAACACCAAAATTCTTTCCACTGGATTTAGCAACTTCATAGGTGTTAATATTATTTTATTTATTGGTTTAAATGTTTACACACATGTTTTCACCTAGTTAAGGTTTTGAGGTGGATAGGAATGATTAAACACAACCTACAAAAGGGAAAATAAAAGTGTAAATTAACCAATGCATACATAGATTTACACATATGCATATTAAGTGTATTTCCTGTCCACTGACCTTGACCAACTCCTTCATTTTCTGAGCTTCAAGAGATGAAGTGATGAGGAAACATAAGAAACAACACCATCAGAAAATAAGAAGTGAAAATAAGAAGTGAACTCAAAGTCAATCCTACTCTGAAGAACAAAGGTAGTGAAGTGGAATCATTGTCATTAGTGTATTTATTAAGCCAATTGCACTATTTATATCATGGGTGCCAAACTCAATTGTGTCACATGATGTATCATGATGTTTTTTTGTCTTTGCAGAGCTGGGGTGGGCATGGCCTGTGTATGATACATCTGGCCCATGGGCTGCCAGTTTGACACCCCTGATTTAGATTATCCTAGATCCATCCAGGGAAGTATGGAAGACTACATTACTGTGAACTGCAGTTGCCTGGTCAAACATCATAGATAAAATTAGATTCATTTAGATGAATCTATTGAGATGGCACAGCTCATATTATGGTTTTGGGATGTTCTGTCGGAGGGCGGTAAGTGTGTGGACAGAGATCCTTCTGACTTAGCTCTGCTGTACCAACTGGTTGATGAAAAGAAGTTGAATCAGATTTTAACCAACATATATCCCATCTCAAACCTCCCTTTTGGGGGGGAGGTACTGGAAAAAGTTGTAGGCCCAAAATGATGGGGAATTCTGGAGGAGATAACTCATCATGATTCATGACAAGCCAGGTTTAGGCTTGAACATAGGAAAAAATCCACAACAATCACTCTCAAGGATGATCTGTGTTGACACTTGTATAGGTAACAAAATCTTCTTTGTTCTTCTAGATCTCTCAGCAGCTTTTCATACTGTATCCTTCTGGACTGCCCATAAAAATGGGATAATAGAAGGTGCTATTTCATGGTAGTTCTATTCCTACTTAAGTGAGTGAGTCCAGAGGTAAAGGATGCTCCATTATGAAATATCACATGGCTCAGTCTTCCTCTATCATGTTGAACATCTATATGTAGCCTCTGAAAGAGGTCATCTCTCAGTTTAGGGTTGACCTTCTCCAAACTGAACAATAACAATTCAGTAAATTGCAACTAATTTAAAGATAGGGATACTAAGGTAGGTTTAATATTTAGCTGAGGAGCCATCCATAGATTCCAGGAGAGATACAGTGAAATCTTGCCTAGTAGTCAAGGGGCAGCAACGGCAGCAGGGATACATCAATACCATCTATCCAGATTTCTTCCAGTGGCTTTAGAAATACATTAAAAGTATGGAGAATAAATGGACACCTGAGGACCCCATTACCCAACTACCAAGAGGCAGAAGGGTAATCCATACTCCATCTTCTGGAAATGGTCATCCAAGTAGGAGTGGACCATCATAGTTCAATACCTCCCACCTACAAGTTCTAGCATCTTAGATGTAGGATACCATGCTCAATAGTATTAAAAGCCACTGAGAGGTCCAAAAGGATCGATACAGTCACATTCCCCCTCTCTTTTTTCTGGTACAGTTCATTCCACAAAGTGACAGGGCAGTTTCTGTTCCATAACCAGGCCTTTCACTGGATTGAAATTGTTCTTAGATATTATTCAGCCTGGAGCTGAACATCTAACACCCATTCTTTTAAGCATTTTATTTAGAAGGGGCATACTGGCCACTGGTCTGTTTTTATCCTTTGGATTCTGACTTGGTTTCTTTAGAAACCATCTGATCACTTCTCTTTTTAAAAAGCTAGAACTGCTTCCTCTCTCAGGGAGGGATGTCCTTGACCCAGTCAGACAGCCCCTCCCTACAAGATTTGATGAGCAAAAAGGGCAAGGATCATGCACACAAGTAGTAATTCAAACATGCTCAAGGATATTGTCCAGCTCCTCAAGCCTCAAAAATTAAAACTCATCAATAAACCGGGACAGTATGGTGCTCTCCATACTTCTACTTCTGAAATTGTTTTGACTGTGGAAGCTAAGTTGTGGTGAATGTGGTAACTTAATCTTCAAAGTTGGCCATATTGCAACACACCCCAGCTCAGAAAAGCACTACTGAATCATGCTGAGAAGAAAACCTTCTCACTGCCATAGAGCAGGTCTAATGACAGGCTCTGAGTTGTGTTCAGTTGCATTTGGCGTGGATTTCCCTCCGCATGTGTTCTAGCCTTCCACCCCACTTGTAAACACAGTTTGGTAGCATATATATTCTATATATAAATAAACCTTGGCTGCTATTGCAATGTCAGAGAGAAACCAAAGACAACTCTGAACGATTGCACTATACAATCTGGAAACAGCATAGAAGGCCACCATCGGAGAGCGGAAAGCAGAACTAACCTTCTAAAAGTAGAACTAAGCTTCCTATTTTGACTGCTGTTAAGCTCCAGTTTCAGCAACAGTTTTCACAAACACTTCCCCCCAAAAAAAGTGATTATAAAAGTTATCTAAAAAGCATTCAGAGATCCAGCAGAGCCTCAGAGAGCTAAAACTACTTCATTCACTCATTGTGTGCTGACAACCAAGATGGATACCCATAACCAAATCACTCCTCATGGCAGATCAAGTGCAGACTCCTGAAGCCATAGCATGAGAAAACCATATTTAAAAGCTCCATTACATTACATTAGTACATCCTGGCCTTATTTTCTTTGATATGAATAATACTACATGGTAGCTACCAAAGATGCTTACTCTCTTGTCCACACAATACAATTGTATTTTACTTGTTCTTCCTTAATTCAATTCACATCCCCCCCCAACAAAAATCTACATTTTTTTAGCTCATAGCGTAACTCTGGACATTTTTTCTGCTGCAGCATCCTTCATTGTTTGTTCTTTCTTTTTTCTCAGCAAATGTGAAAAATTGACTTCACTTTTCATTTTTTTCTGTTTTCTTAATGTGGTGGATAGGGAGCTATAATTTTAAAGAGATAAAGTAAATATTAGAAATAGTTTTCTAGACAGTGCAGAAAAAGAGGATGTTTGTGTATCTTTGTATGTGTGTGTACATACATACACAAACATGCATACAGTACATAGACACAGACAAGTAAAGTATATGTGGTTATTCCTAATTCAACCAAAGCCCAGGTTTTTTCCCATTGGTTAAAAACCTTTATTTATTTAATTTAGTTTTCACATTTCAGAACCACCCATCTCCCTCAAAGAGGTACCCTGGCAGTGTACCATAAAACCTCAAAATATTTTTAAAAATGTTTATAAAAATTAAAATGCTAAAATTAAAAATTTAGAATTAAAAATTTACATTATAAAAGGCAAGAATAATTAAACCATGTTAAAAATAATTAACATTAAAGTGGAGGGAGGGTTCCACAGCCCCACAATTGGGTGCTTCTTTTTGGAAGGCCAGGAGAGTGGGGGGGGCGTGTCATCTTGGCTTAGCTGGAAAAATATTCCCTCTGAGGTAATACATATAACACACATTTCTGGAATTATTCATCTTATTTGTATCCCAAGCATTCTCAAAGGACTCAGTTCTAAAACTGTGTCCCAGAGCACCCCAGAAAACTCAGAAATATCTGTTAGTAGAACTGTTAGTGTCCCACAATGTCACATTACACAATTTGGGAATTGCTAGGTGCACCATGAACTGACTTATGTTGGAGCTTCTTCCCATTTACAGCATTATATTCAAGATTTTCCAACTTAAATATTTAGGAGTACATATTGCAGCCTCAAATGTAAAATTGTATAAGAATAATTATGAAACACTATGGTCGAAGGTACAAAGGGACTTAAATAATTGGAAAAAATTACAATTATCATTACTGGGAAGAATTGCAGTTGTTAAAATGAATGTTCTACCAAAGTTTCTCTTTTTGTTTCAAATGATACCTATATTGAAAAAGGATGCCAACCTTGATCAATGGCAGAAGGGTATTAACAAATTTATTTGGGTGGGGAAAAAACCAAGAGTTAAATTTAAGATTTTACAAGATGCTAGGGAAAGAGGGGGACTCAAGGCGCTGAATTTGAAATTGTATTATGATGCAGTTGCCTTGACGTGGGTTAGTGATTGGCTTAATTTAACTAACAAGAGAATACTTCATCTTGAGGGATGGGATTTGGTATATGGATGGCATGCATATTTGCTTTACGATAAGAAGGTGGACAGGGCTTTTAAATCCCATATTCTTAGAAGTGCTTTATTGCGTGTCTGGAAAAAGTATAAGTTAAATTATAAAATACCGATTTGGGGAATTCCTGGACACGCGCTAGAGGGCGTATCTATGGGAGTGAGTATGGACATGGTTTCTTATAAGGAACTACTTAGATTGCAAGGGACTGATTGGCAACTTAAATCATTAGAGGAGTTAAGACAAGAAAACATAAGTTACTCTTGGTTTCAATATACCCAATTGAAAGTTAGGTGGAAGTCAGATCAAAAGGTTGGCATCACAATTACAGATCAAAATTTAGTAAAACAAATTAGAGATTTAAATTGTGCACATATAAAGAGGATATATAATGCTTTAATTGAATTGGATTCGGAAACGGAACTGGTTAAATACTGTATGATAAAGTGGTCACAAAATATTCAGGAACCAATTTCGTTGGACACCTGGGAGATAATTTTGGTTAGAAATGTTAAATTAACTCAGGCTCAAAATTTAAGAGAAAATTTTTATAAAATGTTTTATAGATGGCATCTGGATCCCAAGAAGTTGTCCAACATGTATCCTAATTTACAGTCTAAATGTTGGAGATGTGGTAGTTTAGAAGTTACCTATTTTCACATGTGGTGGACTTGTAGAAATATAAAAGCTTTTTGGATCAAAATTTGGTGGAACATTCAAAAGATTTTTAAGAGAAAGATAAAGTTTTCTCCGCAATTGTTTTTATTGGGTATTGTTGTAGATTGTGATGTTAAAGAAACTAACTTGATGTTGAACATGATAACAGCAGCACGGTTACTGGTGGGACAATATTGGAAGAAGGATAGTTTGCCCACTATAGAAGAATGGGTGTTTAAAGTTTCGAATCTTGCAGAAATGTCTAAGATTTCTGCTTATTTGAAAGATCATTCCCAGGAAAGATATATTTCAGTTTGGAGGAGATGGATAAATTATATTCAGAACAAATATGAGACTAAAAAGTTCCATTTAGCTTATGAGTAGATTTTAGTGGGATATTGTTATTGGTACTTTGTTTGTAGTTATGTTAAAGGGGAGTTAAAGCACATTATGAATTTGGTTAATTGTATATTATGCATAATATACAATCCGTAGTTAACAAAGCTCCCCTCATCCGGGATCTGATCGAGGAGGAATATGCGGATCTGGCGTGCATCACGGAAACTTGGTTGGGTTCGGAGGGAGGGGTGCCTCTCACCGAGTTATGCCCGCCAGGTTTCCGGGTGCTGCACCAGCCACGGGCTCAGGGCAGGGGTGGTGGGGTGGCAGTGGTTATTCGGGAGACCTTGTGTCCTCGGGAGGCCACCATTGTCCAGATGGCCGGGAGTGAATCCCTCCTATTGAGATGTGGTCCTCGGGTTCAGTTGGGCTTGTTGCTCACATACCTGGCACCCAGCTGTGTGGCAACAGCCCTGCCTGAGCTGCTCGACACCCTCTCAGGGTTGGCGGTGGAGTTCCCCAGGCTTATAGTCCTGGGTGACTTCAACCTCCCATCACTGGGGGGGTCGTCGGAGTTAGCTCGAGAGTTCATGGCTTCCATGACAGCCATGGGCCTGACCCAGGTTATTGAGGGCCCTACTCACGAGGGGGATCATACTCTCGACCTGGTGTTCCTGTCTGGACAGTGGTTGGATGATCTGGGAGGGGGTTCTCCATCCATCACCCCTCTGTCATGGTCAGATCATTACCTCCTGAGGCTGGTTTTCCGTCATGCCATCCCCCGCCGCTGGGCGGCGGAACCGACCAGGTGGTTCCGCCCCAGGTGCCTAATGGACCCGGACCGGTTCCAGAGGGCGCTTGGGCCGATACCTATCACCCTTACCCACAGCCCAGTCGATGCTCTGGTGGAGGCCTGGGAAACGGCTGCCACCAGGGCACTCGACTGCGTTGTACCCATGCGACCTCTGACTCGGCGCAGATCCCGTTGGGCCCCATGGTTCTCTGTGGAGCTCCGGGAGATGAAGCGTCGGAGACGAGGTCTAGAGAGCGGTTGGAGATCCAGCCGATCCGAATCCGACCGATTGCAGTTAAGAACCTTTATAAGGTTCTTCCGGTGGCTCCGCGGCGACGGAGGGAGCCTTCCCAGGCTGCCCGCGGCTCAGCTGGTGTTTTTTCGCCCGAAACAGCGCCGATCAGCTGTTCGGGCGAATCCGAAGCCCCCTCCTCGGGAGAAGAGGAGGGGGCGAGCTCCCAGGTAGGGGTAGAGTTCTCCAGGGCCGCCTGAGCTTATGGCTTGGGCGGCTGAAGGATTGAACTCCCCCGTAGCCTGGGTTGCTCCCAGCTGGCCGTCGCCTCTGCTCCTGACTTCTTGGAGCAGAGCCAGCCGTCTGCGACCACCCCTGCCTGAAGGAATGACTATGATTTAAAGGAGCAGGCAGAGCGATACAAGAGGAAATGGTAAAGAGGATTACTATGTTTTACTCTCCAGCTTGATGGACTTTTTTGGATTACAAATCTGAAGTGAAAGTGCATCATATTTGGTAAAAGATGGCGGCTAAACCACCCCCTAAAACTCTTCGGAGTGCTGGAACTTCTCCCGTGCAACAATCATTATTGCAGGCGCTGCATCCTCCTGATGTATTGACATCAAAGGACTTACAAGATGCTCTTGAAAAACATACCCAGGTAATTTTGGAATCAATTAATATTAGATTTGCACAGATGGAGGAGAAATTGGAGAAATTGGAGGAGAGAATGGAGGAGAGGATGGAACAGAAGCTCAAAGCGATGAGGGTAGACATCTTGACTTCAGTGTTTAAAGTGGCTCGGTGTGTGGAAGAATTGGAGGAAAAGCTAAAAGACTTGTCTCAAAAGAATGCTATATTAGAAGCAAAACTATTGGAGAATGAAAATAAAATGGAAAAGGAACTGTGTCTTGCTCAATATTTCCAGATGCAGTTTGCCATTAGAATTAGAGGCTTAAAGGAGAATACTAAGGAAGATCTAAAGCAGCTGGTTTCTGAGGCTTTTGAAATAGTGTTGAAACAGCCAGCATCTGAAATAAAAGGAGGCATGGACAAAGTGTTTCGTGTGAATTCATGGATTGCCAGACAGAGAAAGTTGCCTAGAGATGTGGTGGTATATTTTGCAAAAAGGGAAACTAGAGATGAAGTTATACAAGCTGCTTATGATACTAAAGTTATGATTGCTAATCAAGAAGTTTTGGTCTTAAAAGAAATTCCTCCAAAGATTCTAAGGAGAAGGAAGGATTTTACATTTCTTGTGCAAGAGCTCAAGCAGCGAGATATAAGGTTCAGATGGGAGATCCCAGTGGGGTTGATGGTGACGCACGAAGGTAAAAAGTACTGTTTGGTTACTGTGATGCAAGCGCGTGATTTCTACAATAATGTTTTAAATGCAACGCCATTAACACTTTTGGAAGCTGGAAAGGGATCTGGAGAAGGAGTGCATCAAGAGGCCGAAGATGGTCAGATAGAAGACAACGGTGTTGGAGAAGATCAAGATACAACCTCGTCGGATGAATCTATAAAACAGAGGGTGACGCGTGCTGCTGCAAAACGATCTAAGAAGAGAAAGTAGCAGGAATTGCAGAAGTCTATGGAACTTTTACGATATAGTCAAGTAGTCAAGTAGGGGAGGGGGAAAAGATTTGGGTGTAGACGCAATATATTTTTATATTTGGTGGTTCTGTGGAAAGGGTGAGCTTTTTTGGATTGTGGTACTGGAAGAGGAACGGCCGATTACAGAAGAGTTGACTTTAAAGTTTTTTGATTTGGGATCCTTGGTTAATTTGGAAAATTATTTGTAAGAATGTTATATCAAGGAATGGATAAAATGGATGGAGTTTATTTAGGATAAGTATAGGGTTGAGAAGGGGTTTTTTTCTTCTTTTTCCTTTTTTTTTGTCTTTAATATATATTTAATACTATTAAGGTTTGTTCCATTCTATATAAGCTAGAGAGTGTCCTTTTCTTATTCTAGTTTTTTTTTATACATATATTTAATATTGTTAAGGTTTGTTTTATCCTATATAAGCTAGAGAGTGATGGATCTTAGAATTTATAGTTGTTAGTATATGGTTGCTTAGGTTTGCTTTTTTTATATATATATATATACCTTGTATTCAGCTCTGGGAAGTAGGGGGGGGAGGGGGGAGGGAGGGGGGGAGGAGGGAGGGGGGAGGAGGGGAGGTAGGGGGGGAGGAGGGAGGGGGAAGGGGGTTTTTTTAAAGGAAAATTGTATTTTAAAACTTTTCAATAAAAAAAAAAAGAACCTTTATAAGGTCTTATCTTGCGGCGATAAGGACGGCGAAGTCTAACTACTTTGCCGCCCTTGTCGCATCCGCAGATAATCGCCCGGCCGCCCTGTTTAGGGTGACTCGCTCCCTCCTTAACCAGGAGGTGAGAGAGGATCCCTTGCAGGGACGAGCCGAGGAGTTTAGTCATCATCTGGTGGACAAAATCGCTCGGATCCGGACCGGCCTGGACTCTGACTGGGCAGAGTCTGATGTGGAGGAATCAGGCGGTCTTGAGCATGTTATCTGGACTGAGTTCAACCCTGTTTCCCCTGATGATGTGGACAGGATCATGGGGAGACTGAGCTCCACCACCTGTTTGTTGGATCCGTGCCCCTCCTGGCTAGCTTATGCGGCTCGGGAGGGAACACGAGGCTGGTTCCATGCAGTAATAACTGATTCTTTGAAGGAGGGTGTCTTCCCTGCCGCCCTGAAGGAGGCGGTGGTGAGACCCCTCCTCAAGAAGCCTGCTTTGGACCCGGCTGTTTTAAACAACTATCGTCCAGTCTCCAACCTTCGCTTTCTGGCGAAGGTTGTTGAGAGTGTGGTGGCGCATCAGCTCCCTCTGTTCCTGGAGGAAACTGATTATCTGGACCCGTACCAATCGGGCTTCAGGCCCGGACACAGCACGGAGACGGCATTGGTCGCACTGGTGAATGATCTCTGGAGGGCTAGGGACAGGGGTTGCTCCTCTGTCCTGGTCCTATTAGATCTCTCAGCGGCTTTTGATACCATCGACCATGGTATCCTGCTGCGGCGTCTCAGGGGGTTGGGAGTGGGAGGCACCGTTCTACGGTGGTTGTCCTCCTACCTTCGGGGCCGCTCGCAGTCGGTGTTGACAGGAGGGCAGAGATCCGCCCCGAGGTCTCTCATTTGTGGAGTTCCTCAGGGGTCGGTTCTCTCACCTCTCCTGTTCAACATCTACATGAAGCCGCTGGGCGAGATCATTCGTGGTTTTGGGGTGGGGTATCACCAGTATGCTGATGATACCCAACTTTTCCTTTCCACCCCGAACCAACCCAGTGATGCCCTCTCCGTGATGTCCCGGTGCCTGGAGGCGGTTCAGGTCTGGATGGGGAGAAACAGGCTTCGTCTCAATCCCGCCAAGACCGAGTGGCTGTGCATATCGGCGTCCCGGGTTAACCATGTTATTCTACCTCTAATGATGGGGGGTGAGGTGTTACCCCCCGTTGATAGGGCTCGCAACTTGGGCGTCCTCCTGGATTCACGGCTCAATTTTGAAGATCACATAGGAGCTGTGACCAGGGGGGCTTTTGCACAGGTTCGCCTGGTGCGACAGTTGCGTCCCTATCTGGACCGGGACGCCCTACGCACAGTCACTCATGCGCTTGTGACCTCCCGTTTGGACTACTGTAACGCTCTCTACATGGGGCTGCCCTTGAAGACCACTCGGAGGCTTCAACTGGTGCAGAATGCGGCCGCGCGAGTTGTAATGGGGGTTTCCCGATACTCCCATGTAACACCTCTACTCCGCGAGCTGCATTGGCTTCCGGTTGCCCTCCGGGTGAAATTCAAGGTGCTGGTTATCACCTATAAAGCCCTACATGGCCTGGGTCCGGGATATTTGAGGGAACACCTGCTGCCGGCATCAAACGCCCTTCGCCCAGTGCGCTCCCACAGGGAGGGTCTGCTCAGGGTTCCGCCGGTGAGAGATTGCCGGCGGGTGACACCCAGGGATAGGGCCTTCTCAGTGGGAGCGCCTGCCCTCTGGAACCAGCTGCCGGTGGAGCTGAGGACTGCCCCCGACCTCCGATCATTCCACCGGGGCCTGAAGACCTGGCTTTTTCAGCTCTCGGGCCCAGACTGAGGAAGAATTTTTAATTTGGGGTTCTTTTTAACTGACTACAGGGTTAATTTAATACTTTTTAATTTGTTCTTAATTTTTGTATTTTGGATTTTTAATTCCCTGTAAACCGCCCTGAGTCCTCAGGGAATAGGGCGGTATATAAATATAACTAAATAAATAAATAATTTTTATTTAGAATATGATTATTGTAACTATAATCCTGTACTTAGCTCTGGGAAGTGGGGGGGGAAGTGGGGGGGTTTGGGGTGGGAGGGATTTGGGGATATATTGTAAAATTTTGTTTTTGTAAAACTCTTTAATAAAAAAAAAAGATTTTCCAACTTCATCCTTGCAATTTATGTCCCTTGTTTCTTGTCCGGATGCCATATTCTAAGTGTGGTTTAACCAACACAGATGAACAATGAGTTCTCTAGATCTTGGTATTATACTTCTGTTGATGGACATTGTTTATGTATCATGCAATAAAGTGTAAATTTATATCTAGGTTTCTACTGGTTATATCTAAATATCCATTGTTCCTCAAAGGCACAGATAAATTGAATAAACCTTTAAGGGTGATACAAATAAAAAATATCTTCATCCTGACATATCTAGATGATGCTCTCTGTGTCCTGACCTAGGATCCGGAACTGATCAGATCCGGGTTAAACCCAGGCTTGAGTTTGACAAAATTTTGTGGTTGTAGGATTTTTGCCCCGACAACCCAAGTCTTCTGAAGGTCTTTGAAAAACTGGCTCTTCTCCCAGGTCTGAGGATAAGGCAGGTGTTGAACACCTGTCAATTTTCTTTGGAGAGTTGTGTTGATGCACAATCTTTCTCTTTTATCTCATTATTCATAACTTTTTTAAATGTAAAATGCTCAGAGTCATTTTAGAATCGGGCAACTTCTAAATTTAAATAACCAAACAAATAAGAAAAAAAATAATGAAAGATTTTATTTACCATATTTCCACCTACAATGTAATCCCTAGAAGCCCTACAATGATACTGCGTCTTCTCTTGAACAATGGGGTATAAAATGTGGGTACAATATATGCTCCAAATCATTGACATTAAAATAATGCAAATAATGCCATCCCTGTCTTCTCCTGATACTATATGCTATTTCTTCTTGCCCCATTCATTTTTATAACATCTGTATACCATGGCCATGTGCATTGTCTGCTCACACTTAACAATTTCTCTGCACAAAAGT
Source organism: Vipera ursinii (assembly GCF_947247035.1). Lineage (NCBI taxonomy): Eukaryota > Metazoa > Chordata > Lepidosauria > Squamata > Viperidae > Vipera > Vipera ursinii. The sequence continues at coordinate 36,672,262 of NC_139513.1, read as the reverse complement.
TCAGAGAAGAGCAACTAAGATGATCAAAGGCCTGGAGACTAAAACATTTGAACAATGGCTGCAAGGCTTGGGTTTGTCTAGTCTAAAGAAAAGAAGAAACAGGGGTGACATGATAGCAGTATTCCAGTATTTGAGGGGCTGCCACAAAGAAGAGGGTGTCAAACTATTCTTCATAGCACCAGAGGTCAAGACAAGAAATAATGGTTGGAAACTGACCAAAGAGACAACCAACCTGGAATTAAGGAGAAACTTCCTAACAGTGAGGACAATTAACCAGTGGAACAACTTGCTTTCAGAAATCGTGGGTGCTCCATCACTTTTTAAGAAGAGACTAAATAGTCACTGGTCTGAAAATGTATAGGTTCTCCTGCTCGAGCAGGGGGCTGGACTCGAAGACCTCCAAGTTTCCTTCCAGCTCTATTCTATTTTACTCTAATTTGGGCACTTACCCCCTTTCTATTTTTGAAATTTGTACCAAATTTAGATTTCTTTCAAGATTGCCACTACTCTTTTCTTATTGACAGATGATATTGATTTGGCTACATAAATCGCTAAATTCCCCTAGCACTAGAGAGAACAATGGGAACCACATTTTGAAACCAACCCATCAACTCAACCTCTTACAAAGTTCATGACACTGTGGTTGAACTATGAAATTGCTGGGTTACTTTCTATTCTGTACATTCCAAAGCAAGCACAACTTCAAAAATCCTACATGGAACAACATAAGATGAGAGCTCTGCTGAGCATTTATAAAAAGGAAGAAAACTGCTATTGAGGAATACAGTGTTTAATTCCTCTAAATACTAAATGTACGTTGAATTATGAGTGAAGGAACAGTGGAAATAACATATATAACCCATATGTCCAAGATAATTGTATGGCAAACAAGTTTATTTACCTTATCAATTTTATTAGCCCAAATCCATCAAGCTGATGTATTTGAAAAAATTAGAACAGCTATGTGGATGACATGGGATTTTAGGGAAACAAAGAAAAGATGGCAGTGAAAATGGCTAGAGTCTTACCTGCTAAACTCCTGATTGTTTGGTTAAAGTTCTATTTGTGATGTTTCAACCATGTTGGATATACAGTACCAAATAAAGAGTTGGCAACCTTCAAGTAGTATATGCTATGTGATTTGGTTGCATGTATGTAGAAAACAGCAGGTAGCCTTAAACAAGTGAGTTTGGCTTTGTATTAGTATGGCAGAAGTTTGTACAAGAGCTAGGCGCAGATGCATACTAGGAGAATAGCTGTGCAACCACCTGTCATATTAGCATGGAGCACATTGCACACATCTGAAGCAGAGAAAATATACCCTAATACTTTAACTGATACTTCCAACTGCTACTATAACTACAGTACCTTAAGAGAATAACAGAGTTGGAAGGACCTTGGAGGTCTTCTAGTCCAACCCCCTGCTCAGTCAGGAAACCCCTATACCATTTCAGACAAATGGTTGTTCAATCGCTTCTTAACAACTTCTAGTGTTGAAGCATTTACAACTTCAGGAGCCAAGTTATTCCACTGATTAATTGTTCTAACTGTCAGGAAATTTCTCCTTAGTTCTAGGTTGCTTCTCTCCTTGCTTCTCTCCCCATTAAAATATTCTATGTGTCTCTAAATAATGTCTATATCCTTAACCTTTTCCCCTCCCTTCACTGTTGTCATTCAGGAGTGGCCACAGGAATGTCTGTGTATAAATGTCAAGATTTTCTGACTGCACAATCAAAGCCTCACCTTTTTTTAGATGTGTCTCATGTGTAAATCATATTATGCTAGGGTTATGGTTGCTTATGCAGAAAGCCTATATGTTGGCAAATAAATAATTCTTGTTGAGTCTTGTCTTAAAGCTCTTGCTCGTCTCATAAACTCTTTGAATGGATGGCTTTGAGCTAACCCTTAAAATGTATTTGGGAATCGCCATTTGAATTGAGTCACAGAGATTGAGTTTAGGATCTGAACTTGAACATTCATTAGAATTGTAGACATATGGCTTTGCTTGGCTTGCACAAACAAACAAGAAAATATAATACATAAGAATGGTTGAGTGATAGTGCTTCAAAACTACTTGCTGCTTTTTATCTGATTATCAATACAAAAACTAGCCATCCTATCACCCCCCAAGCCAGTTCTCTTTTTTTTCTCTTCCCCAAAAGGCAAGGTAAAGACAATTCAGGTAGTCACCATACAGTCTTCGAGAGAAACGGATACCCACAAAACTTCATCTGGAGATCCCTACACACAAACAATACAAACACACAAAGCAACACAACAACTACAACAGGAACAACAATGACCAGATGAATCACAATTCCTTACATATAGAATGTTTCAGAGATGACAGCAAGACTGTTATGCCAACATGACCTCGCAGTAGCCCACAAATCAGCCTCAACTCTCAGACGGACCCTGTCAACACCTAAGGAGCAGACAGAAACAAACCAAAGATCAGGTGTAATATACCAAATCCAGTACAACTGTGAAAAGAACTATGTGGGCCAAACAGAAAGAAAACTGTCTGTCAGATTGCGCAAACACTTCCTGGCTATCAAAAGACATGACCCACTATTCCTCATGTCTGTCCACGAAGACTCAGAAGGACACAAGTTTGATCTAACTAGGACCACAGTTGTAACCCAAGTGAAATCAAGGGGAGAAAAAGAATTCCTCGAAGCCTGGTTCCCCACCAATAAGTCAATAAACAGACACATTGACATTGACCCAATCTACCAACCGCTGAGAACAAAAGAACTACTTCAATCCTGAGTGCAGCATTTAAAACAAACAAGCAGGCACCCCACCACACAGCAACAAAAATCACAACTACCCAGAAGAAACCAGACCACCTATCAGCAACAACCAGCCAATCAAGTAGCCCCAAACCAGACCATGACTCAGGAACATCCGGACAAATAGCACCTACACCAATTTACATCACACAAAAAGGTATTTAAAGGCCAGTGCTCTGACAGATGAGCACAATTCAAAGCGAACTGAAGATGGTTCCCCTGAATGGAGATGAAACGTTTGCAGCCAAATTGCCAAGATCAGAGATCAAACCAACTGCCCAGTCACCATACTGGTAGGGACTTTGATAGATGTGCAAAAAGTGTTCCTTTTAAACTAGGTCCTTATGCAGAAAAGTAACACCATGCACCAATATCTCCACTACTGTCTGCACCATTCAGGGAAAGGTATATCTTTTTGGCTTTGGAAAAAAGTAAAAAAAAAAATGACCCTGGCTGTAAGAACTAAGAATGCTAGATCAAGCACTTTGCCTGATCAATCACATAAGAATCTAATTCTTGTGCAGCAAATAAATATGGCTAGTGCAAATGCAAGGAAGCTGGAAGCTAATTCATACTAACTATAAAAGCCAAAAAACCTATCACCTGGGAATAGAACCATAGATCAAGTAGAATGGAAAAACTATTATATGAATAAATATGTTATATTACTTCTAGGCTAATTTGTGAATAAACAGCTATATAAATTGAATGCCATAAATAAATAAATCTTTATCTTCAATTTAAGAGAAAAGTTTTACTTCCCAGCTCAAAAACAGGTTTCACATAATTTAGGAGTATTTGTTTATTTAAAGTAGAATTTCAAAAAACGGAAATATCTTTATTTTTAACATTAGTACAATTTCTTAAACTATTGGTCTCTTCCTGCCCATGAAAAGAAAGAAGACGTATTAACTGAAGGCTGACTGTAACTCATGTACATAACAGGAAACCGTGATTTCTCAATATATTTGAACTTGGTCATTTTCATTTCAAAGTTAGTTTAAGTTGAGCACCTAACTAATAGCCAGTTAGGAAGAAAGCCATCTTGAATCATTCTAGAGTAGAACCTAATTCAGGGAACTTCCAGTTTTATTTTATATAAATTCAGTGTAAACAAAGCTTTCTACTGCTCATAAATTCTATAATTTTACAAATCTACTGATTATAAACATTGTCCTAGACTATATCTGCAAATATTTGCCTAATTTTTCGTCTAGGAAAAAAAGAGCCAATGATAGTTAATTCAGGTGGTATTTTTGGACACCATAAAGAATCACATTTTAAACTGTTCACACCTCAGACTAAGTACAACAAGCTTTGGTTACAAATCCCATTTTCTAAAATGGCTCTGAGCTTTGATGCCATGGTTAAGCCTAAGATAGTAGCATAAATACATTCATTAACTGGGCTTTTTGTCCTAATCTGTCTTGCAAACAGATAGTTTTTGACAAATACAGTGCAAATATAGTATAAACCATGAAGTGTGGCTGGTTTAGTGTGATGTGCCAGTTTTCTCTTATACATGTAAATAAATAATATGAATTTGGGAAAGAAGCTGCCATCCAGCCACGAGTATAGAGTTTGCCAAATTACTATACCAGTATTGATGACGTCTAGAAGACTATCTACCATGACTGTCCATGACTATCCGCCATTTGAAAGGGATCTGCATTTTGCTATATTGCTTTAACGTTGGCTGGGAGTGCAGAACATTCAGAGGTAGCTTACCTTCAACAGTGCTCTTGTTTTTTAGGAAAGGGAAGGCACGGCTGAACAGCTTGCTTGCCTTCCAGTTCCTAGGAAAAAGACAAGGCTTTGTGGTAGTTATATTTCTGACTCCCACATGGAATAACATGATAAGGAAAGGGATAATAAGAGCCTTGGTGGAGCAGTGGGCTAATGCCTCCTTAAGTAACACCAACTGCCTGCAATTAGTGCAGGTTCGCATCCCACCAGGCTCAAGGTTGACTCAGCCTTCCATCCTTCCAAGGTAGGTAAAATGAGGACCCAGATTGTTGGGGGCAATAAGCTGACTTTGTAATAATGCCGCTTGGGGGGTGTGTGAAAGCCCTAATAAGCAGGCATATACATAGAATGAAGGCTACTGCTAAGCACATTGTGCTTTAGATTGTAAGCCGCCCTGAGTCTTCGGAGAAGGGCGGGATATAAATGGAATTAAAATAAAATAAAATAAAATAAATAATGGTTCTTCAGTTTACAATTATTTCTCTTTTAGCTAGATAGAGGCTTTCTTCTCTGTAGCATTGCATCCAGAACCATAGCTGAAGAACATGAAAGAAATTGCACACCTTTTTTTGGTTAGCTTTCCAAATAAAGATTTGACCCAGCTATTTTATGAAGAACATATGAAGAACGGTTGCAGGATTTGGGTTTGTTTAGTTTAGAGCAAAGAATAACTAGGGGGTGTGTGATAGTAGCAGTGCTTTTTTTGTTAAAAAAAAGTGCCGGAACTCATACACGTCATACAACCCGCCTTGCCTACCCTACAAGGTTCCATCCAAAAAAGGTGCTGGAACTCCGTTCTGGGCATTTTATGAGAAAAAAAGCCCTGGATACTAGTATTCCAGTATTTTACAGGTTGTCAGAAAGAGGAGAAGGTGAACTTATTTTCCAAAGCATCTGAGGGCAGGACAAGTAACAATGGATGGAAACTACAGACCAATCAGTCTAACATTAATACCTGTGAAGATCCTGGAAAACAAATATTCAAAAAACAGATCTGTGAACAACTAGAAGCAAGCAAAGTTATATCTGGTTGCCTGCACAGGTTTGTTAAAAACAGACCATGCCAAACCAATCTTATCTCATTCTTTGATAAAGTGACCAAATTAGTAGGCCAGCGAAACGCTGTGGACATGTATACTTAGATTTCAGTAAGGCATTCGACAAAGTAGACCACAATCTACTGTTTGGTAAGCTAGAAAAAGGTGGAATAGACAACATCACCACCAGATGGATTTGTAACTAGCTGACAAACCATACTCAACGAGTAATCCTCAATGGTACTACATTCATCCCTAAGAGAAGAGCATCTAAAATGATCAAAGGCCTGGAGACTAAAACATATGAAGAAGGGCTGCCGGGGTTGGGTTTGGCTAGTCTAAAGAAAAGAAGAAATAGGGGTGATATGATAGCAGCATTCCAGTATTTGAGGGGCTGCCACAAAGAAGTGGTCAAATTATTCTCCAAAGCACCAGAGGGCAGGACAAGAAATAATGGTTGGAAACTGATCAAAGAGAGAAGCAACCTAAAATTCAGGAGAAACTTCCCAACAGTGAGGACAATTAACCAGTGGAACAACTTGCCTTCAGAAATCGTGGGCACTCCATCACTGGAGGTTTTTAAGAAGAGACTGGACAGTCACTTGTCTGAGATGGTTTAGGTTCTCTTTCTTGAGCAAGGGCTGGACTAGCTCTATTCTATTCTATTCTATTCTATTCTATTCTATTCTATTCTATTCTATTCTATTCTATTCTATTCTATTCTATTCTATTCTAGAACCAACCTGGAATTAAGGAGAAACTTCTTAACAGTGAGGACAATTAACCAGTGGAACAATTTGCTGTTAGAGTTGTGGGTGCTTCATCACTGGAAGTTTTTAAGAAGAGACTGTACAGTCACATCTGAAATGCTTTAGGGTCTCCTGCTTGAGCACAAGGTTGAACTAGAAGACCGCCAAGGTCCCTTCCAGCTCTATTCTGATTCTGATTCTTTTTTTTTTATTGAAAAGTTTTATCATACATTTTATCCTTAACAGTCCCCCCTACCCCTCCCCTATCCCTCCCTCCTTACCCCTCCCCCCCTCCCCTCCCCCCCGACTTCCCAGAGCTAAGTACAAGGTATAAAAAACAAAACAAAAAAACAATCATAAACATCCATATGCTAACAACCATGAACTCTAAAATCTATCACTCTCTAGCTCATATAGGATAACTACAAACACTAATAATATAAAATATATTAAAAAAAACCAAAAAAAAAAGGAAAAAAGAAAGGAAGACTTATTCAAATGCTACATGAAACTTCTTAACCCTATACTTGTTCTGGATATACTCAATCCATTTTCTCCATTCCATAATATAGCGTTCTTGCGAATGATCTTTCAAATAAGCCGATATCTTTGCCATCTCTGCCAGGTCAGAAACCTTTAAAGTCCATTCTTCTATAGTCGGCAGTTCCTCCTTCTTCCAATACTGACCTATTAAGAGTCTTGCTGCCGTAATTAAATTCAACGTCAACTTGGTGTCCACAACTGTAGCATCTGTAATTATTCCCAACAAACAAAGTTGCGGACAAAACTTTATCCTTTGCTTAAAAATCTTCTGCATATTCCACCAGATTTTTATCCAAAAAGCCTTAACCTTTTTACAAGTCCACCATATGTGAAAATATGTTGCGTCTTCGTCACCGCACCTCCAACATTTAGGCTGATAATTCGGATACATACTTGCAAGCTTTTTAGGATCTAAATGCCATCTATAAAACATTTTATAAAAATTCTCTCTTAGATTTTGAGCTTGTGTGAATTTTACGTTCCTCACCCAAATCCTTTCCCACGTGTCCATTGTAATAACTTCTTGAATATTTTGGGCCCATTTAATCATACAATCTTTAACAAGTTCTGTTTCTGAATCAATTTCTATCAATGCAAGATATATCTGTTTGATATGTGCTGGACCCTGATTTCTAATTTGCTTTATCAGATTTTCATCAGTCATTGTAAAACCAATTTTCTGATCTTCTTTCCACCTGGCCTGTAACTGAGTATATTGAAACCAAGTTTGAACAATCTTCTCATCTCGCAAGAGGCTATATGGTTTCAGACACCAGACATTTCTTTCCAAGCTTAAAATCTCCTTATACGTAGTCACATCATGTTTAAAACCAACATTTATATTTTCTATTGCGTGTTTTGGAATTGCCCACAATGGTATCTTGCAGTCTAACTTATGTCTATACTTCTTCCAAACTCTCAACAATGCCTGTCTTAAAATATGCACTCTAAACACATTGTCTACCTTCTTGTCATACAACAAATATGCATGCCAGCCAAACAACAAGTCGTGGCCCTCAAGATTTAATAATCTCTCTTGTGTCAAATTAATCCAATCACTTATTCATACTAACGCAGCAGCTTCATAATATAGTTTAAGATTGGGCATTTTAAGACCACCTCTCTCACGAGTATCCTGCATAATCTTAAGTTTAACTCATGGCCTTTTCCCTGCCCAAACAAATTTATTGATACCTCGCTGCCATTCCTCCAAATTAGAATCTTTCTTAAGAATCGGTATCATTTGAAATAAAAATAAAAATTTAGGCAGGACATTCATTTTCACTGCTGCGATCCGTCCCAACAAAGACAATTGCAATTTTTCCCAACTCTCCATTTCTTTTTGAATTTTCCCCCATAGCTTTTCATAGTTATTTTTATATAACTTTGTATTAGAGGGCGATAGAAGCACCCCCAAATATTTAACCCTTTTAACAATCTCAAATCCAGTTAATCCTTCTAAGAGAGCCTTTTGCTGATTCTGATTCTTTAGTATGGATTTTGTGAAAAGGCTTCCCCATGAACCAATTCATTTTAGCTCCCAAGAACCTAATTTTGAGTTATGTGCTGGGATTCAAAGTGAATAGAATCTGTACAGAAAAGAAAAGTCACAACCCTTAACAAAATCCATGACTTTTCCTTCTCCCCTCCAAAAACCCCACAATTGCACACATCAAAAGTGGAATACAGGGCAAATATGATGACTGTACCAATTCTGATATGAACAATACACAAATAACTGAATTCTGCAATTTAGAAGTTATATTTTTAGAAATCCACATCTCACCTTCTCATACATTCACATAATCTAAATATTTCAGTCTGGACACCAGCTGCAACCTCAAAACATTTTAACAGTTTAGCCTCGAACCATCTTTACCCTAGTGACCAATTCAGGTGGGTGCAAAACATGATAAACTACACAGCCACAAAACCCTTGAATCAGCACAATGTGAAAACAATTGGCAATACTGAAGCAACAAATTTTTAAAAAGCTAAAAACTCATGAGGACCTGCAGAAATAATCTGAAATCTTCCAGCCCACTGGCACAACATGACCTCACCCCAAATTATTAGAACAGATATGGAATGGACCTTGGAGATCTTCTAGTCCAATCCCCTGCTCAAGCAGGAGATCCTATACCATTTCAAACATCTGACTGTCCAGGCTCTTGTCAAAAACCTCCAGTGATGGAGCACCTACAACTTCTGATACCAAGCTGTTCCACTGGTTAATTGTCCTGTTATGTTCTCCTTAGTTCCAGATTGCTTCTGTCCTTGATTAGTTTCCATCCATTGTTTCTTATCTTGCCTTCTGGTGCTTTGGAAAATAAGATCCCCTCCTCTTTGTAGCAGCCTCTCAAATGCTGGAATACTGCAATCATGTCATCTCTAGTCCTCCTTTTCTCTAGACTAGCCTATTACACTATTGTATTTACACTATTATAAAATAATGTAACTTTTCTGTTCAGCTGGGATACTACACATAGCTACCACTATAACAAAAATTACCCTTTGGTTTGGAATGACTCCATGCTAGTTAACTAGATAGTATCTAACCTGAACAATATAGATGAAGTAGGATAGTAGCTCTGTCACTTTTTCACTTGATTAGATAAACTGAGTGAAATTTTGTAGACACAAATTCTTTGGGATCCCTCCCAGGACATTTTTTTCCCTGGCGATTTCATTCTTCTCTTCAGATGATTGATTGATTATGTGTCAATCTGTCCCTCTTCTGGTCTTTCAAGTCTTCCGATGGTGCATCTATAGCCATTGAAAATAAGTCCATTCCCCTTGTTTCAGGTCAATCTCTTCTTTTCTTTTCTTCCATATTTGCCAGTATTAAAGCCTTCTCCAAAGAGTTGAATCTTCACATAAAGTGTCCAAAGTAGGATAAGCTGATTAGTACATCAGGTTATTATTAGAATCATATGCAAATAGATGGTAGTGGCACAAACAGGGCTGCACAAAGTGTAAAATATTAAAATGAATTTTCTGCAAAAATCTGTTCTTCAAGCTGGGAAGTCTGAAGCAAAACAGTTGACACCAATGCTTAAGCCAGCTCTGCTTACTATTGTTAAATTACCCAAATGGCACCTTCCATTTTCTGCCCTTGAACTAAAACCTTTTATATTTCCAGGACTCTTTCAATATTTTTTGTTCATTTGGTCCAATTATATGCATTGTCTTGTTGTTCTCTTTAAGGTTCCATTTGGTGTACAGATCATTAGCTGATATTCACTGAGGTATTCTCTGGTCTAGGAAAGGGAACCTAATCATCAGAATACATGCTATCCAGGCCTCTGTCTTCATACATTAGGAACTCTTGTGAAAGAGTCCTATTTGAATTCTGATTCATCTGCTTTGAAAATTCATTCTACAAAGAGAAACTTAGCTAATCTGTAAGTGAGAAGGGAGAAACTACAGCATCTCAGGTTAGATAGAAATGTTATAAGCATCTAACACAAATCCCTAACTCTCAAGGCTAAGTAATACACAGGCTGAACTTTGTTGATATACAGTATCTCAGGAGAAAGGAGCTTAAGATTTAAATCTTGGAGCTGATACATATGTACATTCAATACATTCTGCCTATGTTGACTTCTTTCTCATCTGCAAAAAAAGCAATTTACTTGGCTGTGCTGAGTTTGTGAAACATCTGTTGTTACTAAATCTGAGATTGAGTTTCTGGAGAGCTCATATTTATTACTATGTCTGTGTGTGATTGATATAAAATGCATAATTGTATTCTTTATATGATATCTTTATGATTTACATACTGTATATATCTTTGTTCTTTATTCTGCTATCTGTATGTCTCCTTCTATTATATCCTCTCTGAATCCTACAATGCTCTGTATGTCTCCTTCCATTACTAGCTGATCAAAAGAGTGGAACAAGGGAAAGAACATAAGAGAGTGCAAAAAGAGAGACAAACCATCAACTGGCAGCATTTAGGGATAATTAATAGAAAGAAACTAAAGTAAACCTGAGTTTCTCCCACAAAACTCGTTGAAATCTCCCAACTCTATTTTATCTACTTTTCTTTTTCCTGTCTCTATTTTTTTTTCTTCTTCTTCTTCTTCTTCTTCTTCTTCTTCTTCTTCTTCTTCTTCTTCTTCTTCTTCTTCTTCTTCTTCTTCTTCTTCTTCTTCTTCTTCTTTTTTCCTCTCTACTTTTCATCCTTTTTTGTATGTATACTGGGAGTGGTGTGGTGGTCTAGTGGTGAAGATGTTTACCTCTCACTCATAAGGTTGAGAATTCAATCCTAAGTAGCAGCAGATGTTTCTCTCCTAGGGCACAAAGAAAAAAAATATCTGCTGTGAACTCTGCATAGGCATCAGGAATAATAATAATAATAATAATAATAATAATAATAATAATAATAATAATAATAATAATAATAATAATAATAATAAAGTTGGAAGGGACCTTGGAGGTCATCTAGTCCAACCCCCTGCTCGGGCAGGAAACCCTTTACCATTTCAGACAAATGGCTGCCCAGTCTCTTCTTAAAAACTTCCAGTGTTGGAGCATTCACAGCTTCTAGAGGCAGGTTGTTCCACTGGTTAATTGTTCTAACTGTCAGGAAGTTTCTCCTTAGTTCTAGGTTGCTTCTCTCCTTGATTAGCTTCCATCCATTGCTTCTTGTCCTGCCTTCAGGCGCTTTGGAGAATAGCTTCAGTCCCTCCTCTTTGTGGCAGCCTCTGAGATATTGGAACACTGCTATCATGTCACCCCTCATCCTTCTCTTCATTAAACTAGACATACCCAATTCCAGCAGCCATTCCTTATATGTTTTAGTCTCCAGTCCCCTAATCATCTTTGTTGCTCTTCTCTGTACTCTTTCTAGAGTCTCAACATCTTTTTTACATCGTGGTGACCAAACTGGATGCAGTATTCCAAGTGTGGCCTAACCAAGGCATTGTAAAGTAGTATTAATACTTCACGTGATCTTGATTCTATTCCTCTGTTAATGCAGCCTAGCACTGCATTAGCTTTTTTGGCAGCTGCAGCACACTGCTGGCTCATATTTAAGTGATTGTCCACTAGGACTCTGAGATCCGTCTCACAGTTACTACTATTGAGCAAGGTACCCCCTATACCAAGTATAGGCAACCTTGGCTCTTTTATGACTCATGGACTTCAACTCCCAGAATTCCCTGACTCAGGAATTCTGGGAGTTGAAGTCCATGAGTCATAAAAGAGCCAAGGTTGCCTACCCGTGCCCTATACTATACCTGTACATTTGGTTTTTCTTGCCTAAATGTAGAACCTTACTTTTTTCACCATTGAATTTCATTTTGTTAGATAGCGCCCAGTGTTCAAGTCTGTCCAGATCCTCCTGTATCTTAAGCCTGTCTTAAGCCTGTCTGGAGTGTTGGCTATTCCTGCCAGCTTGGTGTCATCTGTAAATTTGATGAGTTCCCCATTTATCATTTCGTCCAAATCGTTGATGAAGCTGTTGAAGAGCCCTGGGCCTAGAACAGAGCCCTGGGGCACCCCACTACATACTTCCCTCCATGTACATGCGATTCTATTGAGGACCACACGCTGAGTATGGCCGGTAAGCAAGCTACGAATCCATCTGGTGGTGATGCTGTCTAACCCACATTTTTCTATCTTATCAAGTAGAAGGTTGTGATCTACTTTATCAAATGCCTTACTGAAGTCGAACTAAATTATATCCCCAGCATTCCTCTGATCCACTAATTTTGTCACTTGTTCGAAGAATGCAATAAGATTTGTCTGGCATGATCTGTTTTTGACAAACCCATGTTGGCTTTTAGTAATGATTTGGTTGCCTCTAGGTGCTCGCTGATTTGTTGTTTGAATATCTTTTCCAGAAACTTCCCAGGTATTGAGATCAGGCTGATAGGTCTGTAATTTCCTGGATCCATTTTTTTCCTTTTTTTTTTTTTTTTTTTTGAAGATGGGAACTACATCAGCTCTTTTCCAATCCTCTGGTAGTCCCCCAGTGCTCCAGGATCTTTGAAAAATATAGTTCAGTGGTTCTGAGATCACATCTGCATTCAGCCAGTAAATGCTTGATTACATCCAGTTTCCCTGACTCTACCCCAAATTAAGCGATTATAGTGTCATAAAATAGGAGTTTCTATGTACATTGTGAAGATATATGTGTATACTTGTAGAATACTTTCTAATAAAGTAATTAGAAAATGATTTGTGGTGTTTTTGGCTACTTTGATCAGATTTTCACTGTCTGTGCTCTGACATTGTATGTAAAATCTTACATATTTTGTAACATAATCCAATATAATTAGAGAGTCTAACATAATTAGCCTGACCTATCAGATCATCTAAGGAGAAGCTCCTTGAAGTCCTATTCTTGTAGAAGGTAAAGGGACTCAAAGCCAATGAGATCATATTAGCTTCCTCTAAAATATGAATTTTTGGAAGGATGTTAAAAACTAAACTCTTCATGACTCACACTATCTTACATTTTCCTCATTTTTATTCTTTGCCTTTATTTTTTTCCATGATGGTTATTGAAAGATTTATCAGTTTATAGTTTTGTGGTTTAAAATTCATTTAAATCCATATGATTTTTCATGTCTTGGAAGCACTGAGAATTATTGCTTCACAACAGGGCATACATATGATTGATGATGGATGGATGGATGGATGGATTGATTGATTGATGGTGGACATACAATGGTTGCAGAAATTGGGTATGTCTAGTGTAATGAAAAGAAGGACTAGCGGTGACATTATAGCAGTGTTCCAATATCCAAAGGGCTACACAAAGAAGAGGGGGTCAACTAATCTCCAAAGCATCTGAAGGAGAATAAGACGCTATGGATGGAAACTAATCAAGGATGAGGACCCATGTAAAACTAAGGAGAAATTTCCTGACAGTTAGAATAATTAATAGTGAAATGGCTTGACTCCAGAAGCTGTGATTGCTCCAATACTGGAGTTTTTTTTAAAAGAGATTGGACAGCCATTTGTCTGAAATGGTGTAGGGTTTCCTGCTTGAGCAGAGAGTTGGAGTATAAGACCTTCAGGGTCCCTTCCAACTCTGTTATTCTGTTAAGCTGGTTGACCATTACTGAGGAGGCAGATGCAAGATGACCATTATGAAAGAAAATAAGGCAAAAAAAATGGAAACAATTAGAAAGCCTACAGCAGAAAAAAAAAGTAGGATTGGCAGTCTAGATAAAAGCAGATTTAAAAAACTCAATGATTTAGATGAAATTATACAGGACACACCATTCATGGTGTGCTCTCTACCCTGGTCCATCTTTTTATTACATTCCAACTTCTTGCCTTCCTTTATTTTCATCTGCCATCCACCTTGCTAGGATTCTAGTGTAATTCCCTCCCACCTTGAATTTGGATGTTGATAATTTGTGTCACTTCTCCTAACAATAATCAAGACAGGAGAAGAATAGCCAAGGAACATTTCTCTCTGTGATTGGATTAATAAAATTTATTTGGAGAAAAGTTGACAACTCAAGTTATTTTGCTTTCAGTTGTTGTTTCTATATAGGCAATTCAAATCTGTGAGGCTGTGTTTTTTTCCTCTCATACTTTCATTGTAAAGAGGAGGACCCCACTTTCTTCTGAGATGACAGGCCACTTTGAAAAATGATTTTTTCCCCCTGTAAAACTGTTTCATTTATTCTTTGTAAGTAAACTGGGCTCATCATATCGGTGTAACTTACTTGCTTGCTACCTTGTAAAAACATTGTTTGAATTCATTTTGGATTCTCTTTTTAGTTTGCTGTTTTGCCATATAAAAGGGAGATTAGGAGACATTCCACTATCTGATGATATATATATTTTTTGTGAAAATGTGTCTGAAGAATAGTCACAGACACAAAAATGACTTAAATAAACCTTGGTGAAACAGAAAGATAATTGAATATAATATGTTGGGATGGATAAACTGAGAACCAGCTGGCAGTCTGTGCTGCCCCTCTACACACACACACACACACACACACACACACACACACACACAAAGAGAGAGACAGAGACAGAGTCTAAAGGAGTTTATTCAAACCCCCCAAACAGGTTCTCTTTAAGCAACCCTGTTGCACAGCTCCAAATTCTGAGCTCAGCACAGCAAGAGTCACTGGGTAGTTAAGTCCAACTGTCACACATGAAGTCCAGGAAAGCAATCCACAGGTTGAATGGGTCAGGATACACAGCACGAACAGACAAGGCACAGAACTGGGCGCATTGCTCCAGCAATGTTGCTGGAGCAATGTGACCAGTTCTGTGCCTTATCTGCTACAAGTCCTCTGGGCAGGATTAAGTAGGCGATGCCAGTATAGTTGTTCACGAGAGGCGAGGTTGCCTCCTTGCAAATATCTAGTTGATCAGCATTGTGCCTGTCTCCTCTCTGCTCTAACGGCAGCTGCTCCTGATCTTCACCTGCAGCCTCCTGGCCAACTTGCTGCAATTGTGGCTCACCTTTGCTCAGCCTCAGCCTGTCACTTGTCTGACCAACTGAGCTGAGGCTGCTCCATCAGGCTAGCACTCTCCGAGCCCCAATCATGACCAACTCTTGGCTCTGCATTTCCCTCTGCTGACTCAAACTTACCCTCCTCTTATAGAGAACTCGCATCCGGACAGGGGTCCAGAGGCAGATCTATGACACAGTCACAATGGAATGATGGCTGAGAAGCCAATAGGATTTGGCCAATAGGATTTTTTATAATTCTAAGGTAAAGGTTCCCCCGCACATGCATGCTAGTTGTTTCCGACTCTAGGGGCCAGTGCTCATCTCCGTTTCAAAGCCGAAGAGCCAGCGCTTGTCCGAGGACGTCTCCGTGGTCATGTGGACGGCATGACTAGACGCCAAAGGTGCACGGAACGCTGTTACCTTCCCACCGTAGTGGTCCCTATTTTTCTACTTGCCTTTTACGTGCTTTCGAACTGCTAGGTTGGCAGAAGCTGGGACGAGTAATAGGCGCTCACTCTGTTACGCGGCACTCGGGATTTGACCCGCCAAACTGCCGACCTTCTGATCGACAAGCTCAGCGTCCTAACCCACTGAGCCACCGCGTCCCTTTTTTAGAATTCCAAGACAGCCAAATAGAATTTAACTGAATAAATATTAAGAGAATTAGCAGAGAAAAATATTCCAACCTATATCCCTTCAGCATTCTTAGGAACCCTAAGAATGGCAGCATTCTTACTACACCAGACTGACTCTCCTATTAATCTTATCAATGAAGAGGATTAGCAAACTGAAACCGAACAATGGAAACAATTTGTCTGCCATTCTGATCTGTAGGTAATTCAAAGCCAATTGCGTCCCAGACTGTCTTCCAATTAACTGCAATATACATCTAAAGCTTATCTAAAAGTTCAAAGACTACAAGCAAATAAAGATTGTATGAGACTTCCTTCCTGCCTTAACTCAAGGGATGCAAAGGATTTTTCTTTTCAAATGGACCATGTCTAAAGAAGAAAAGGAAGCTCCAAAGACCTAGGCAATTATGGATAATTTAAATCAAAATATGCACCAGGTTTTTGCACACCACCCCTCTAATTTCATAATGAGTGCTTCTCTTTAGTAAAGAGCATTTACGTAAGGCCAAGGGGAAGAAATAGTAGTCTTGCTACGTGAGTGTTTTCAAATAGAACTTGACTTCTATACTCATAGCTAAATAACAAATAATTTTATCAGAAAGAGGTATAAATCAACAAGTTATAGACACCCTTCATTTCCAATGAGCTAAACATAAATTATCTAGCTCTGTGCATTTATGGCAATTCTCTCATAAGAGATGCACTCTTTGAATGCTCTCATGCAGCAAGAGATAGTTGATACTGGCAGCAGTCGGCAACCAGGACTTAGCTGTTGTCCCAGTGTTTCCCAGCAAAGGAAAAGAATAAGCATTTGAGCTGAGCAAG
The DNA here is from genome assembly GCF_947247035.1 of Vipera ursinii. Lineage (NCBI taxonomy): Eukaryota > Metazoa > Chordata > Lepidosauria > Squamata > Viperidae > Vipera > Vipera ursinii. The sequence continues at coordinate 36,655,498 of NC_139513.1, read as the reverse complement.
TCATTCCCAGCATTTTATTATTGTATTTGCCTTTCCCACAGGACATTTCAGAATGCTGCAAGAGGGTATCTGCATTTACGTGGATATTGTAAAGAAGGCATCATGTAAGAATGATATAATAAGTCCCAGTGCAGCAATTGGGAGCTTGTCCACTAATGCAGAAACAGAGAGAATGGCCTTGAGGGACAGAAGGAAGAACTGCTGCCAAGGCAATGGTCAGATAAAAGAAGCCTGAGTCCAGGGCAAGAATGTAACATACATAAATGTTTCAGACAAGCCCTCACAGAACGATAAAGGAAGGAGGGAGGAGGTATATTCAGACATGCAAGATTCTGTTGCTATAGCTTTAGAATAAAAATAGAATTGGCCTACATAAGCTTTGGTTTCCTTGTTTTGTCTACCACGAAGGGCTTACGACCTTTTTGGACAATAACCATTCCCAAGGAAATGTGGCCTGTCACAGCTATAAAAGAGATCCTATCCAGGTAGCAATAAAAAAAAAATGGTAACCACTGACGTTCAGATCTTCTGCTTTAATGAACCAAGAGCGAACTTGACTTACTGCAATTTCCAATTTCAAAGATGAGGGAGTCAATTTATTTTCCAAAGCACCAAAAGGCAAGAGAAGAAACAATGGATGGAAACTAACCAAGGAGAGAAGCAACCTACAACTAAGGAGAACTTTCTTAAAAGTGAGAGCAGTCAACCAACGGAATAGCTTGCCTTTCAGAAGTTGTGGGTGTTCCATCACTAGAGGCTGTCCAAAAGAGACTGGACAGCCATTTGTCTGAAATGGTACAGGGTCTCCTGCTCAAGCAGATGGTTGGACTAGAAGATCTCCAGGGTCCCTTCCTACTCTATGTTTCATCTTCTATGTTCTATGAAAGGGGGAGAATTCCTTAACTCTTCTTTTTTCTTTCTTTATTTATATGATCCTGCCTTTAATACTTTTATAAGTTACTCAAGGCAGCAAACATACATAATGCTCCTTTCTCCTCCTATATTCCCCACGACAGCAACCCTATGAAGTGGATTAGGTGGAGAGAGAATGAGTGACCCAAAGTCACCCACGTGGGTTTCACGTCTCAGGTAGGACTAGAACTCAAAGTCTCTTGGTTTCTAGGCCAGCACCATTACCACTACACCAAATTGGTCTCTTATCAATCTTATATCAATGAACACTATAGATACATTCAGGAAATTCAGCAGCAGAGACAGGAGGAGAATAGCCTTCTATTACTCCCTAGTAACTACATTCACAGCAAGTTGCCTGTGACTCTAAAAGTACCACCAAGGTTAATAACTATTTATAGCTTGAGTGTCCCTGAATTATCTAATTATTTCACCATGAGTTTTGATAATGGCAAATTCCAGAGTTTAACTATGCATTAAGTATTTCATTTTATCATTCAGAATGTCCCTGAATTTGGTTTTAAGGGATGACCTCACATTCCAGCATAATGAGACTGGGGAAACAAACACCTTTGTCCACATTTTCTGTTTCTTTTATTTAATGTACTTCTGTCATATCTCCCTTTACCAATCTTCCTATCAAATTAAATAAAAACAAACTGCTGTGTGCTTTTTTTTATTTTTCATTGCTTGCCATTATTTGTAACTCATCAACTTACAAAATCATGTTTCAGATACAATGAATAGAATTTTACATTCTATTATCAGGAGCCATCTCGCCATAGATGTATAAAAAGATACTACTGTGTTTCCCCCAAAATAAGACTCAACTGGAAAATAAGCCCTTGCATGATTTTTCAGGATGCTCATAATATAAGCCCCACCCCCAAAATAAGCCCCAATTAAGATTGTCAGCCAGATGGATGTATTTACTGTATTTTCCCAAATATAACCCCTAACCAGAAAATACGACCTAATGCATCTTTTGGAACAAAAATTAATATTTGTTGTTGTTGTTGTTAGCTACGAAGTCATGTCTGACCCATCGCGACCCCATGGACAATGTTCCTCCAGGCCTTCCTGTCCTCTACCATCTTCTGGAGTCCATTTAAGCTCACGCCTACTGCTTCAGTGACTCCATCCAGCCACCTCATTCTCTGTCGTCCCCTTCTTCTATTGCCCTCAATCTTTCCCAGCATTAGGCTCTTCTCCAGTGAGTCCTTCCTTCTCATTAGGTGGCCAAAGTATTTGAGTTTCCAAAAACATAATATAAAATTGTCTTATTTCCGGGGGAAACAAAGTACTTTGCATATTTTATTTTGAACTCCCTTTCTAACCTTTCCAAACATGTAATTGTCTTCCACCCCATCCTTTTTAAGTAGCTATATACTCAGTTGACTTTTTACTGAAGTGTTTATCAGAAATCTTGATCCCATTTCTGATCAGTGAATGCCAACTTAGAACCCATTAATGTATATAGAAGTTTTGGATAGATTGTGTTACTGTTCTGCTTGGTTTTCACTTGCAGCTCAATCACCTAGTGTGGACGAAACCATTTGGAATTCTTTATCAATCTTTATTTTAACCACCCAGAAAAGTTGATATCACCAGCAAACTTGAATCATGCCAGATATCAAGGCTCGCATCCAGTCCTGAACGAAGGTGACATTTCTCCAAGCTATGTGGCATTTGGAATGCCTTCCTAGAACTTCCAAATATGAAATCATGAATATTCATTGATTCTACATTTCGGTTCACTAAGAGGAGCTGTACAATGATCAAACTGAAAAATAAAATAGTATATCATTCAGCAAGATCTAAATCTCATAATCGCAGTTGGTGTCCCTGCAAGGCCATTCTAATAAAGCCCAGACTGATTGCTGCTCATGCTAAGTGCTGACATGAGCTGACATTTTAAAAGGTTCATAGGTTCCTCATCTCTTTGGTGGAAATTCAGCAGATGACAACCAAATAGTGATCTTATTAAGTTCAGCTATAAGCTGTTAGGCAATTAATGTATACAACTTCATGGACAATAGGGGGAACAACATTTTATCTGTCAAGTGCTGAAATACATTTGTATCTCAGTGGGCATTAATATCACAAAAGGGAAGTGACTAAAATGCATGAGTCTAATTGTAAGAAGACAATAAAAATCAAAGAAAGAAACAAAAAGACCAGAACACATCCTCTGCAGGAATCAATACCCAGATAAGTAGGGATTAACATCAAACAGTGAAGGAGAAAGTAATACACTAATCAAGCAACTACTAAGGATAAAACCCAGCCCTACTTTATATAAACCAACAGTATATAAACAGGGAGCAAACTCCACACTCACTAGCACTGATGATGTTACCACGTTAGGTAATGAAATGTCTACCAGCAAACAACCAAGCTCAGAGAGCCCCAATGATTTCACAGTTCAGGTCTGAGCTACAGATATTGTCTTCTGTTTCAGCTTGAGTCTATCTGGAAATTACCTGCACTCCCCCAAATATGCTCTTTATATTGTAAAAGAATGATGGAGAATAATGGTTTCTATCTGAAACTATTATCTCCATTTAAATCCCGCCAGGCATGAGAAAGACACCTCATCCGAGAGAAGCTACTAGTTATAAAAGCCTATGTATTCTTGGGAAAAAAAGTACGATCCATTTTGAGTTAAAATGTTCAAGGAAACAAACATAATCTGGTGTCAAATTTCTATGAGCAGCCAAATTATGACAAAAGAATTGTTTTGGAAACAACCTCCCCACCTGATTTATTAAACTACGTAGGACAGGAGGGCTTTGCCACATGTCTTTTCTTAAATATTTCACTTAGATTTTCAGAGCCATACATTCCTAGGATTTTCAAGGCTGGGCTTCTGTCCTAGAATATATGAAGAAGTGAATGCCCTTAGGCACTTCAATGATTCTATCCCTCATAAACCATCATAAATGTTTCTGCAGTCAGAATTTGTGAGAAGGGTTAGAAAAGGGAAAGGACATGAACATTCATCACAATTAAATTATGACTGAGGGAAAAAATAGAGTTGGGGGAATCTATGCTCCCCCCCCCCGCTTTCTTCAATTTCTCATCTTGCTGGTTCCCTTCTCTTTGCTTTATGTTTTGTTCAGAGGAAATAATGTTTGCGTGTTGTTTGTGTGTGTGTGTGTGTGTGTGTGTGTTATTGTTAATTCAGCATTTTATGCTAATTGGCTGTCTTTTCCAAGCAGAAGGCAGCCAAGCAGACAACTTCCTGTTAAAAGCTTTCTGTTTATTTGAATCACGGTTGTCAGTAGAAGCCCATGTATTACGCTAACAATATTATTCCCAAGGAAGCGTTTATTAACTGATGGGGAGGGGGAAACTTAAGGACAATTATAAGAAATACATGCAGAATAAGCCAAAAGACAGAAAAATCCACAGAGATTTCACATGTGAAAAGAAAAATAGATAGTTTCCCCCTCCTTCCCAAAATAATTGCAAGCATAGAAAAATAAAAAGACACTCAAATTAAATTTTCATGGATGCAAGGCTTTTGCTAGCTGGGCACAACAGCTCTAAAATTCATATCCACTTGACATGAGAAATGCAGATTCAGAGTATTCATTTCAAGCCAAGTTGAAAACTTATCTTTTGAGTTTTGCTTATGCAAGACTTAAATGCAGCTAAATGTTCAAGCTGCTGGTTATTGTTTTAGGCAAAGCCCACTGAGATTTTTTGCATAAGCTGTGCTATAGAAATTGACTTTTAATGGTATTTAGTCTACATGCACTTGAAAACAGCACAGAGACAGCAAAAATGTGATAAAGAATAAATACGTGGGAAAAGACCTGATACCACAAATCTTTTGTTTAAACACAAGCGGGAAGCTAAATTTTATCTGGTTGTCACATTCAAAACTGCTCGGTCAGTTACTACCATTCACCACACAGTGATAGATCCAGGTTGTTTACTTCTCAAATATATTATTTTAGGAGAAGGGGAACCAGAGTGAGAGATTATCCTTTCACTTGAGCTGTTATGCTGTGTCATTACTGGTCTATCATTCAAAAACCATTTAAATGTACCATTCAAATTAGCATTTCTTAATTCAAAGCTCTGCAATTCTATTGTGGATCTGCCTCCATTCACAGTACAGGCACATACATATTTTGGAAACTGTAAACCACTTAATCTGACATTGCCATTTTCAAGATGGAAGCTTTCTAAACCTTTCTCCTGAATTTATTTGACAGTCCTTGTTATGTCTTTTCTACTTATCCAGCCGAAGGCCCTGGAGGTTTTCTGTTTCTTACGCTACTGAACCTTCTAGCAGAAGTAATTCCAGTTAATTTTCAAGAATTACAAAATATGCAGGCAGGCTAAGGTAACTGAGCTGAAAGCTAAAGTACGGGTTTATAACATGCTTCTGATGCCCTATATAGTTGCTTTGCAGCACAATATTTTTTGTATCTACTCAAATGACACAGCCTCTAAATTTAGTTGGGGTTTCTGCCATCAAAGGAACAAGATTGCAGTGATATTGTACATGTGCTACTAAAGAAATTTCAACTTTATTAGACATAAATGCTTCTCAAAAGCTTGGCTCAACCTCCATAATAGAATTACCTCTGACTAGGTCAAGCCCAAATGGACATCCTCTAACAGAATCTAATTGCTAATGCAGCTGCAGAAGCAGAGGCTAAAACACATCACTTTACTAAATGCATTGCAGTTATCCGGTAGCATTAGATTGTACAGTAACTTTCTACATGGGTGAAGTGACAAATTCATAGGTAGAAGGAAGAAGCACATTATTTCTTCCTACAGGTATTTCTAAAAGGGCCATCTTCCTGTAAGTGAATTGAACAATAATATGATAGTGTTCTTTCTTTCCTAGTTGACTTTCTCTGACTTCACTTAATGTTTCTTTAATACTCTGTCTTTAAAAAAGAAAGCGTAAATTTTTTTAAAAAAAAATCTTCCACAAGCTAGTACCCTCCGATAGGTAGAGGTTATACTTGATTGGGCATGCTGCAGCTCCCATCTGTCAAGGAATGTTGGCTAGCAGGAACTAAGAGTTGTGCCTTCTCTGCCAAAGTCTCTCCATCTAGAACTTTCTCCCTCCATAAATTAGGATGGCCCCAACTATGTTGGACTTTCATTAGGCATTGAAAACCTGGTTATGTGAGGCTTCCGGTTCACACGCATGGCGCTTCCAGACATGCAGAGACAGTCTGTCTCCTGCCGTCCATTTCTTTCTTGCTCGGAGGACCCTGAAAAGGATCAAAAATCGCCCTGGAGGGGCAATCACCGTGAGAAGGACTTCCCTGAGATTGTGGAAGGGTGGAAGCCCTCCTCTGGAATTTGGGATCATCTCCTTTTGGCCCAAAGAAGAAGAGACCGGCCATAATGCTGGCCGATCACTAAGCCACTCCCTACCGAAAGCCAAAAATACCACCTAGCACTATGAAGCAATCTGGAGGACCTGGGTGAGCTTTTACCTTTCCTATTCCCTTAATCATATTCCTGTGGGACTTTTCTGAAAATCTCCTTCCCCACTGTTTGAGAAAACAGTGAATATTTACTTTGGGAACTAAGCTTAAAGCCTCAAAGTTACTAAAGAAATCCAATTAATACAGCAAAAAATCTAAGCAATTACAGCTGTTTTTACTAAAATGCTTCTATTTGTTGCTAGGGACTCACTATCCTATTTTCTCTTTAAACTGGGAATTAAAGAAAAAATTTGGACTAATTGTACAAAAGTTCTATAATAATTTGGAAAAAGAAAAAGAAAAAATAAAACAAAACCTTTTACATTGCATCTTATATGTTACTGACGACATCTTGTGGCGAAACCTGGTATAGCAAGTAAATTTCCTCTTTTTGTTGTGAAAGCTGTCTGAATAACAGAGCTGTACTTGAAGATAAGTGTGGGAACACCTGGCACTAAATACAACTCTTCAGGAGGTGGAAAATCCTTGGCTATTATTAAAACAGCCTCCATGGAAGATTTAATAGTAAATAACAATGAAATGGATGATTACATCCCGCCACTTGATTATAAACTGATTCTGGACATGATTTTGGCAATGACAGAGCAAATTAAAGCCAAGCTGCATGAAAAATCTGACAATTTAAAGCCACTAAATCAAACTCTAACCTTAAATGAGGAAAAGATAACCCAAAGCCAAATAGAAGAAGTGGAAACTAATACTAAAACAGGAGATTTCAAAGAACAAAAGCAACCTACAGAAAACCTTAAAGTCCAAACCTTTATAGCAACTACAAAACTTTCAAGCCAAAAACCAACAGCACCTGAAGAAGGCAACACCAAGAGTGAAGACACTAAAGGCCTTCAAATACAATATATTGAGAATTCAATTAATCAAATGACAAACACAATTCCAGTTACTACTTTCTACCTAACCCAGATAGAACCAGAAGAACCAAAAGATTTGACTGATTTAATGACAATTATATTATATCAGCCACCAAAAATTGAACTACTAAAGCAAAAATATAATGATTACAAAGGGGACATGTTTCTTGCAAAACTGACATTTGGATATACTCCTTTGATTCAAATAAGGGGTATAGGAAGAAAGGAAGATACATTTGAGAATTTAAAGATACCAAGACCGAAACATGATTGGCACAAAAAGAAGGCAAGAGTTAGACTTAAAAGACTGAACTTGTTTCTTTTTTGAGATTCCTAAAGAAAGACTATAAAAATATCTCTCTATGGATTAAAGGGAATCTCTAAAAAAATATCACTGATTTTATATTTAGCTTTTAGATTTGTAAAGGAAACATAACTCCTAACTATATTATAGAATTTAGAATGATATATCAAAAGATAATATTTTAATAATTGATGTACGCTTAAGATGCCTTATAGAATATTCAGTGGCTATTTTTGAACTATAGTATAGAATTTAGAATTTTATATATAAAAGATAGCATTTTAATAATTGTTGAATGATTAAGGCAAAAAAATGTATTTCTAATAACTGGTGATTTGCTAAGATGAAAATTAGACTTTAATGGTAAAACATATGAATGTTTTGTAATGAACAATATATGTTTGGTAGACAAAAGAATTATTCTTTATGGAAATAGGGAATTGTGGGTCACCCAAAATTAAGCTTTTTTCTACTGTATATACTATAGGCTATGCAAGAATACTCTATTGCAATTAGATAAAACTTTAAAACAGGATATTGATATGTATTAGTGAAAATATATTTTGAATTTTGTTGATTGACTTGGTTATAACTAGAAATATACTAACTTGTTTATTTTGACTATGTAATCACTAAGGGAATTAGAGAGGACTTCTCTGTTGATGTAACCTGAACTATTTACAAATGGCTATTTTTTATATTAATTACCCAACCACCACATTGTTTCACAAATATATGCATATGTAAATATTAAAAATCAATAAAACTTGCATACAAAAAAAGAAAACCTGGTTATATGCCAAGGTTTGGGACCCCAAGTATGTTAAAGGTCCTGTTTTTTGGCTATATTGATGTTTATGGTTCAAATTTTTGTATATTAAATATTATATTATATTAAATATATACAGTATTATATGTATTAAAATGATTTTGGTTTTAATTGCTGTTGTGATTGTTCACCACCCAGAGTCATGTGAAACGAGTGGCTGTATAAATTGAATAAATAAATAAGCTATGCTACATGGAAACCTCTGGCAAAAATTACTTGTTAATGAAGGATCCAACAAAAGGTGCAGCACCTGCACCTGTTACCTGCTTACCAACAATGTTCAGATTGTTAACTGCTGTCGTAGTTGATACAATCCAACAGCATCTATTGGAAAACAAGCTCTTCCCACTTAAGCAGAAAGGAAACCTCCCAAACAGCAAAATAACAAAAGTTCAGCTCCTAATTGACAAGATGATTTTGGAAAACTGAAAGAGAAGGAAGACCAATTTGAACATACTTTGGATTAATTAGAAGAAGGAATTAGACTTTTTGCCATATGATTAGGTATTCAAGTGCCTAGAAATATCAGGAGTCAGTAGCAGTGGCGTAGCGTGGGTTGTCAGCACCCGGGGCAAGGCAAGTAATTTGCGCCCCCTAACCTGTGGATTTTAGCACTCGAGTCTCTTCCACTAGCTCAGGAATTCTGGGAGTTGAAGTCCATGAGTCATAAAAGAGCCAAGGTTGCCTACCCCTGAGTTAGGTTCAAGGCAAAAAAGGGTCTCTGGAGAAGAGGGAAAATGCTAGTTTAAAACTGAAACAAGGCAACTTTAAGGTGCCTCAGCTGTGATTTAGGATGAGACAAAGAGAGGACATGGCGTTGAAAATGGTTAATGGGGCATGTTTGTTCCACTCTTAGTGGACGTCAGGATAAACCCCACGAGAGAATGACCTTACAACAGATGTGAATAGGCTTGGACTACGTTTGTAGATTGAGTGCATACATCACATGGAGCGATGATGGGCTTCATCAAGATTTATGATCCCACAATTGGCTAGTTTTCTCCATCTTGTCCTAAACCCTGGATACCAACCACGGTTTATGGCTTAGCATGTGGCGTGGGGTTGACCCAACATGTTAGACGACAAACAATGACTTCCAACTTACAATGCCTCAGCTTCCCAAGGTTATTCCAAAGCCGGAAAAGCCAACCAACCCACCCTGCAGCTTTGCCTGCTTAGGCTGAACCCCAGGAATTCATACTTGCTGCGGCGCCCGACCTATTTTCTGCCCAGACGCTGCTTATCCAAGCCAAGCCGCCTCCTTCTCTTTGGCACCTCGCCCCAAACAGAAACTGAGATTGAAGGCAGAAGAAGAGTTCAAGCTTTTAATGGGGGGGGCAAGGGCTGCTTTTCTGCATTCCAGCAGGACAGGATTTATTTTTATTTTATTTTATTTTTTTTAAAAGCACCTTTTGCAGAACAGAAACAGCACGGGCGCGCCCACAAACACACACACACACGCACACGCACCCGACCACGTCCTCTTGCCCCCAAAGTCTGCATGCACGGTTGGATCGGCAACCTGCCGACGCAGCTTTCGTTCCAGAGCAGGGACCCCCGGAGAGATGCTGCAGCGATGCTCCCCCCACGGGAAATCCACCCTCTTTCAAGCCCCGCCGCGCCCCCCCCCCGCCTTTGGCAACCCCGGGAGTGCCTTGGGAGAGCCTCCGCAGCGGAGCCCCGGGCTTGCAGGAGGGCCGCGCTCTGTGCACGCTCAGGAGCCGCCTTCTCCTTTGCGGGGGGGAGGAGGGAGAGAAGGCTTCAGTCCAGCGCCGGTGGCCGGAGCGAAGGCGGAGTGGCCCGAAGGAGGAGTCACGCTGTGTGGTTATGTGTTTGTGTGTGTGTGTGTGTGTGTGTGTGTGGCGCGCCGTGGGGGGTCAGGCCCTTCCCGACTGGGGCTCCGGTGCCTCCGCCCTGCCGGATCCCAGCGCCGTCGAGCGCGCCCCCCCAGATGTTGCGCCCGGTGCAGCCGGCCCCCCCCTGCACCCCCCACGCTACGCCACTGGTCAGTAGAAACGTCAGACTCTTTGTGCAAAGATCAACGCACAATGGAAGACACAGTTGCTGGCCAGTGATGATACACTGGGAGAGATTAATATCAAGAGAGGAATCTTTCAAAGAGACTGACTATCATCACTATTTTTGTCATTGCCTTAATTCCTCTGTCAACAATACTGAACAAGTCAGAACCTGGTTGTAAAACATCAAAAACATCTGCCAAACTATCCCACTTTCTTTACATGGATGATCTGAAGTTGCATGGAGAAACACCATGTAATATAGAACTGTTACAAAACACTGTGTATAAGATCAAGATATTGCAATGGCATTTGGACAGACAAATGAGTCATCTTCACCATCAACAGGGGAAAATTAGGGAAAACTGAAGGAACCAAGGTGCCCTATGCAAATAATATCAAGAGTCTGGATGAAGATAATTGCTACAAACACTGGGCGTTCTTCAAATTGACAATATCAAACACAGTACAATCAAGATGAAGG